>NW_016107338.1:4613474-4626589 GCF_001604975.1 Cebus imitator
TGGAAATTGACCTTATGTTTTGTTGCATTTTGCAGCATGGACACTGAGCTAATTTGTGAAATCAGTGGCATTACAGGTTGATGCTGTGCACCCAGAGTTGGAGGTCTTACAATATGAACACACGACTAAAGGCAAAATTCAGGTGAACAGCTTTAACAGTTTCCCTTTAAACCCTCTATTCTGTGCCTAGCCTGTTATAGGCACAATTTTGGAGAGGTTATTATTATTATTATTATTTGTGGTTCTCTGCACCAGCATTGCCTCATTTCCCACATATCTCTTTTCTTGCTCAGGGTGTTCATTTGCTTTCTTCTGTTGATGGTTTTGATCTCATCTCATTAGTGCTTATTATAATTGCACCACCATGAGATTTTCCCCCATAAATTAGTTCAGGGAACGTTTTCCGGTCTGGGTGAACATCTGATGCTGTGCAGCATTGAGGAAGGAGCACTGTGTGGGATGTCAGAAGGCACGAATCTGGGGTCTTGGTTTGTCATGAACCAGCCATGGCCCCGCTTGGCCTTTTTGAGCCTCTCCTTCTCTAAGGAGGAGATAACAATCATCTAGCAGAGCAATGGTGATGACGGAGCGAGGTCAAGTGTGTGAGAACTTTCTAGAAGTGTAGGTGTGATTAAGCCAGACAGACCTCAGATTGAGCCCAGACTCTTCTACTCACTGCTGTGTGACCTTAGGCAAGTTTTTAAAGTCTTGCAGCCACAGTCTCTACATCTGTAAAATTGGGATAGTGGGAATACCTGGTTCATGGAGAACCCGGGAGAAAGAAGTGAGATACTTTGTAAAACACTTATCCTGGTGTATGGCTCACTGTAAACACTGGCTCCATAATTAGCTGGAGAAACTAGAGAAAGGCTCCACTTTCTCTAGATACTTTCCTTTCCCCTGTCCCCCTCTGCCTCCTCTCTCCTCCCTGGCTGGAAGGTTCAGTTGCTGGTGAAAACTTACATGCCAACTTCTTTTAAGATAGGTGCTGGACATAGTAAATGAGTATCTTCCACAGCAAAGGGCTTCTCATCTGCAAAAAGGAAATCACTGGATTAAGAAGAGGGAGGCAAGTTTATAATTTCAAGTTCAGTGACTTCTAGAGAACATCAACCAAGTCCAGGGAAATACCAGAAAAACAAAAATCAATCTTCTTGAGCTTAAAAACTCTTGAGCTGTAAAACCCATTAGCAGTGAATTCAAGTGCTCCTGCCTGAATTGTGGTATGTGCAGTTGAGTCAGCTGGTGAGAAAATAATGAGTGAACTCCTAGACAGAGCAGAAATCACTGAGGGGAAACAAAATATTAGACTGGTCCTCAGGAGCTCCATGTTTAAGGCTAGTTTGAGAGAGAAGCCATATTTGTGGAAAAAGTTTACTGACAAATGACTTCACCAAAATGTCATTGGATTTCATAAGACAGGGAGCTTCCTTTACATGAGTGTCATAGTCAGGTCATAGCAAAGCACAAAAAATGAGCTGTACTTTTGTGCAGAGATGGGGAAGAGACATTCTTGGTGGAAGAAATGGCATGAGGAAAGACAGGGCATATAAATGTATGTCACAAGGTAGGATATAAGAAGGATTTGAACAGATAATATAGAAAGTTTGGTCCAAGTTCTCTGAGTTAGCCTGAGGGATTTAGATAAAGTTCTCTAAGTTATAGAAAACCCTCTGATGGGTTTTTGAGTAAAACTGAAGTGATGATTTTGGAGGTCTTAGCAGACGTAGCTGTGAACGGTGGATCAGAGTGGGGGACTTTTCGGGTGGGGAAGTTCTGCTCATTTTAATAGATGACCAGGAAAAAATTCAAGTGGCTTAAATTCAAGCTCTTTAAGAACTTCACTGTATCCATTTCTGGGGCCAGAGGCAGGGCTGAGAAATTATTAAACAAAGTATATAAAAGTCATTCCATTATAGAAAATATATAAGTCATTCCTTCGAGCCTCAGCTTTTATCGGGTACACGAGCTGTACAAAGAGGCTGTGGTAGGGCCTATAGGTGAAATGAAGATGCATAAGATTTGTGTCATTAATCAGGTTGTGATTACAAATTCCTATAACTAGAGGACACAAAATAATACATATATTATTACAGCATAGTATCCTGCTTTTGTTGTGACATTGATGTCTCTTGTATCTACAAGTGACTGCAGAATATAGCTGACATTAAACTCTTGCCTGAGTGAAGATTAGGAAGCTGCCTGGGATGGGAGTTAGAGGACACATGTGAGTGCTAAGCACTATGACCCCACTGGCAAGAGGAGGAAGAAGATGTACAGGAAAATCTTCAAGTGGTGAAAAGTTAGGGAGGTTATTCCAGGTCATTTGTTTATTCATTCATCCAATAAATATTTATTGAAGACCTACTATATACTAGAGATGTAGGCTTTGAGAAGAGAAACACAGTCTCTGCTTTCATGGATTTTATAGGAGCTGCAGGAGAGACAGTTATTTAACATTATTAAAAAAATTAATTCTTTGAGTGTGTACCATGTGCCAAGCAATGTGCTAGGGCTTGCAATGAACAAAACAGATAGAGTACCTTGTCCAAGGGGCCAACATGCTAGTAATTACAGAAATTATTATGTAATTATAATTGTGATAAACACACAGAGAAGAAGGAGGGGAGCTGGTCATTATCTGGGAGGTTAGGAAATGCTTCCTTGAGGAAAGACTTTTAAAAAAATTTTTGAGATGGAGTTTCGCTCTTGTTGCCCAAGCTGGAGTGCAATGGCATAATCTCTGCTCACTGCAACCTCTGCCTCCTGGGTTCAAGTGATTCTCCTGCCTCAGCCTCCCAAGTAGCTGGGATTACAAGCATGTACCACCATGCCCGGCTAATTTTGTATTTTTAGTAGAGATGGGGTTTCTCCATGTTGGCCAGGTTGGTCTTGAACTTCCGACCTCAGGTGATCCACCAGCCTCTGCCTCCCAAAGTGTTGGGATTACAGGTGTGAGCCACTGCGTCTGACAGAGGAAAGACCATTTAAGCAGAAACCTGAGGTTGGGTGAGGGGGTAGAGTGGGAGAGAGGGAGGCACTGCAAAGATCCTGGGGCAGGAAGGACCCCAGAACTTTTGAAAGCTAAAAGAGGACCAATGAGGCTGTTGAATCTAAGTGAGACAGACAATGGCTCAAAATGAGGCTAAAAAAGGCAGCAGGGCCAGATGACCACAGCCACATAGGTCATGGTGAAGCTTTGGAGATTTTTCCTAAACACAACAGGGAACTACTGGAGGTTACCCCCATACTTAGAATCAGCTGTTGGCAGATTACGAGATGTTGCAGGAATGGTCACACTGTGTTGAGTAAAATTACAAAGTTTATGATGACAGTGTAGGATCATGCAGTGTCTGAACTGAATATTATTATTTTCAAGATAGCCTGTCTGTGATGATAATACAGGCAGTCCCCGACTTAACAATGGTTCGACTTAAATATTGCAACTTTATGAAGTTGCTTTCAGTTGTGTACACTAATGGTGAGTACCCATACCGACATTGTTTTTCACTTTCAGTACAATATTAAATAAATGACATGAGATAGTCAACACTTTATTATAAAATAGGCTTTGCATTAGATGATTTTGCCCAACCATAGGCTAATGTCCATGTTCCGAACATGTTTAACATAGGCGAGGCTAAGTGATGATGTTTGGGAGGTTAGGCGTATTAACTGCATTTTTGACTTATGATATTTTCAACTTATGATGGATTTATCAGGATGTAAACCCATCTTAAGTCAAGGAGTATCTACAATGACAGCCACACTTGCCGGGGCATGTTGCATGCAGCAGGCTCTAAGCACTTCCTGTATGTCACTTAGTCAAATTTAAACTTCAAGCAGAGCTATCAGAAAGGAGTATTATTCCTTTCATTTTAAAGGTGAGGAATGGACATAGAGAGATTAAGTGACTTGCCCAAGGTTACCCATGGGGCCTTGGATCTGCACCCAGGCAGTCTGGTTGCAGAGTCTGCATGGTTATCTAATAGGCTATAAGCATCCGCCTTGATAGAAGCTGGGCTTTGTTTCTAATGACAACCTCGTGAGTTAAGGCAGAGCAGGAATCCTTAGGCTCATATTCCAGATGCAAAATGGAGGCTGAGAGAGATGAGTGAACTAAGGTTGACAGCAGGACAGAGGCAAAGCCAAGGCTAGAAATGAACTCTACATTACTCTTTCCTCACTAAAGGATTCTCCATTCCAGGAAAGGCTTGTATTAGAGAATAAACTGAACCAGGACAGGCGTGGCTGACTCAAACCTATGTTTATTTCCTCGTGACCATGGCTTATCCTGTTGCACATGCACTAGCAGTACCTGGGAGTACAGATCCCTGCCCACAGAGCCAGCCCACAGAGCCACGGGGCAGCCACAGAGCGGCCACAGGAGGCCTTGTGACTCCAGCTGCCTTCTGCAGGAAGAGCTGGGTCACGCCCAGGAGAGCGTCCGGAGCAGCACACTGCAGCGCCACAGCCAGGGAGACTCCAGGCTGGCCTGCCCTGCTCCTGGGTTAGCGTCCGGCCTCACTTCCGGCTGCCTCGGGACAACTCCTCTCTCCTCCCTCCATCTCAACTGCACAGGAGTGAGAGGAGGAGTGTGGCCCAGGCCAGGCAGACATTTCTCATTTTCCCCCTCCTTTCCTTTTCCTTTTCTGCTTGGGAGACCAAATATTTCTGGAGCAAAACGGGGAACCTCAGTGGGAGGCCTGCGAAGGCTTTGCTGAGGCTGTGGAAGACCTTCCACCATCCGAGTGTATCAGCCTCCCAGGCTGCGGGCCTGCTGTGTGGAGCTGGCATTTTCTGCTCCGAGAGGATTATTTGGTTTGGAGCCTGTTTTCACTTCACCACAAAAATGAGTGACTTTTTCTCTCTCTCTCTAAACAAAGGAGGACCATTTGGTTTCCATAACTCAGGTCATCTGACCCCTTCCTGGAACTCCATTTGGGAAGCAGGGCACAATGCCTTCCTTGCTGCACCTCAGCCATGCCACGTTTGGCGCTGGGGCCATGCCAGCCTTGCTGCCACATCTGCCAAAGCCAGTGGTGTTGTGACATATGTGGGGCCGTGATCCACTCCTGGGACAGCTGAGGCCTCTGCTGGTCCGCCCGCTAGGTGGCCATTCCACTGCTCACTAGCACCGGGTGGGCAGGAGAAATGGAAGCCAGGAGCTCGGACTGGCCCACTTGGCTTTTGTTTGCAATTGGGGAGAAAATTAGGGAGGGGTGGGAGTTTGAAATCAGACATTCAATGAAAATTTTTAAGTTTTTGTTATTTTCTTTTGGGATAGGCTCTCTGTTGCTTAGGCTGCGGTACAGTGGTGCGATCATGGCTCACTGTAGCCTCAACCTCCTGGGCTCACGTGATCCTCCCACCTTGTCCCTGCCCCACCCCCAACCTTAGTCACTGCATCACAAGAGTGCAGTGCCATACTTTGCTAATTAAAAAAATTTTTTTTTATAGAGACAAGGTCTCCTATATTGCCCAGGTCTGGAACTCCTGGGCTCAAGCTATCTGCCTGCCTCAGCTTCCCAAAATGCTGGGATTACAGGTGTGAACCACTGGGCCTAGCCAAATGTAATTTTTAGATAATCTTGAAATATAAATTTCCTTTGTCTATGACTAAAGATATTTTAGAATTCTGTGTGTACCCATGATATAGGTTTACCCAAGGCATCTGTCTGTAGGAGTCTGACAAGCTTGCTTAGGATTGGGGGATTTATCAGGATTTGGGGACCAATGAGTGTCATTACCTCAGAGTGCCAAACACCCCAGACTTGAGAGCTAGGTATTCCTTAAGCTGTGTACTGAGGGTACAGAGAGGGGCAGAGGAGATTTCAGATCACACAGAGTCAAATCCAGACCTTTCTCTTACTAGTGTGTGACTAGGGACACATTTTCTCCATCTATAAACAGTGGTGATGATGTTGTGTGGGGAGTAAATAATATTGCATTCAAGTACAAAGCATGATACTTAGTACTTAAGCATTCAGTAAATATGCATCTTTACTACATGGGCCTCCACACCTTTAAAATATGCTACATGGATGTATGGTTTTAAATCAGAGGTATTAAACATTAAAATTTTCAATATGCCTGATTGCTTAATTATATCATTCTACCAAATTAACATCCTTGTGGGCATCAGGAATTAATAGGGAAATGAAAAGATTTAATGAATTTGTGTGTATGTATAGATACACACATA
Source organism: Cebus imitator (assembly GCF_001604975.1). Lineage (NCBI taxonomy): Eukaryota > Metazoa > Chordata > Mammalia > Primates > Cebidae > Cebus > Cebus imitator. The sequence goes on from NW_016107338.1 coordinate 4,619,680, forward strand.
CACATATACCTATCTATACAAACACACACATTCATGCATGTTGATTTTTTTCTGACATCATATACTCATGATCTCATTTGATGCTTCCACAACCCTGAGAGATATTATTTACAGTTTGAGAAACTCAGAATCAGAAGGGTTAGTTAATTGAGTTAGTGCTGTACCACTTATAAGTGTCAGAGGCAAAATTCAAACCCAAGTTTTGTTGAAATAACTTGCCCAAGGTAAACCCAGCTAGTCCTATAATGTAGCTGGAAGCACACCAGGAGCTGAGGCTCTTCATATTGGCCACTCTGGAGGCATGTGGCCAAGATCTTCAATGCCCAAGGCTGGATACCAGCAGGAGCTTGCTCTCTAGGAGAAGGGGCTAGGGATGAAGAACTCGACGAAAAGGTTCAGGTGTCTTTTGAGAGGCTCTGATCATGCCAACTAGAATGAAGCCATGCTCTGGAACCATGCACTGATAAGTGTATATTTACAGTACAGGTTTAGACCTTGGGACATTGTAATCCTTTTCAGACTAGTGAAGAAGAAAGTTCTCAGAATTCTTCCTGCAGTTTGGTGACTGTCTAATGGATTTGGGATAAAACCAGGGTTGAAATTCATTAGCCAATTCAAACACCAATCAGAAAAATCCTTTTATAAGGGTGGATTAAATAATTCAAATACTTTTCCAGTCTTGGCAATATTTTCTTGATATAAATATTTATTTCTGGCAAAAAGGAAGAGAAAAATAATCCCTAGTCTTATGGAGGCAGGGGGAGGGTGTGTTGAAACCCTCCAAAGCTGATGTAAGCCCCGAAGTAGAGCTTACATTCCCATAGTGACATTTGCATTAGGTAGTGGGAAAAACAGTAGAGGTTACTGACTAAAATGTGTTCGCCATGCTGTTTCTCTTAATGTCCCCTGGGTCTAGGGAGCATTTTCAGGACATTCCAGAGCCAAATATAACTGTTTGGCACCAAATTATCAGCTGGTTTGGGAATGTGTCTCCAAATGATGGACAACAGACAGGCTAGAGTTAGGCTGAATATTTCTACCTCCTCACTGCCTCCGAAAATAACCAACTTAAAAAAAGTTAGACTTGTAAAATATTGTGCAAAAATCTGAAAGAAAATTATGTTCAGCAGGACTCCAAGTTGGTGAAATTCAAAGAATCTGGGCTGAGCTTTCTGGAGCTCCAGACAGAATGGTGGTGACTGATTGCCCACCTGGGGCTGCCTCATTGATAATTCACAAACGTGGGGGTTCTTATTACAAAGCAAAATGGGACCCATTGCTGCGAGTAGAAAGGAACTTACTATGTGTCAGGCCCTGGGCTAGCAGGTGTTCAGAGACGGGTGGAATAACAAGCTTAACGTTTCTGTTGATAGAAGACATTAAACTCTAGGGAGGTATTTTGAAAGTGGAGAAAATGGCTTCTGCTTGGAAAGGCTGAACAGTGGTTGTGAAGTCAGGGAGGAATGAGAAGGTTCAAGGAGAGGAAGAAAAAGGTGAGGGACCATGAGTCCATTCCTAGAGGAGTGTGGGTCCAGGATCTAGCAGCCCTGCAGATCTCTGGATGGTCTGTTGGGCTACACACTCCCAAGTTCTGCATAAGCTTGTGACCTCACAGCTCTAGGCACACCAGCATTCGGAACTGTTTGTCAGCACAGCTGGTCTGACTTCTTAGGATATAAATTATTATCTGCCCATATGTGTTGTTATGCATATTAATTACAAAGTAATGCATATTAGTATAAAAGCCTGGGAAATACAGAGAAGTGTATACAAAATTAAAATCCTTGATAATCCCAACTTCCAGTGATAAAATTAATGTTTTGGGGAATACTCTTTCAGAATTTTCCCATGCATATTATTTTTAACATAATTGGGATTACACTATATATAATTCTGTGGCATTTGGCATTTATCTCCATCTGAAGTTAATAGGTAGTTTTAGGTAGTGCAAAAAAATGAAATGAAGCTAATGGAGTTCAGGGTTCTTGCAGAGTATTTTCTCCTCTGAATAAATCTATACCCAAAACAAATCTTGACTGTTGACATTTATAGAACTTACAAATTATCTTCTAGGCAAAGCATCAGCTTTTTAAGATTTTCTAATCCTGAAGTCAGAATAACTGCAGCACTTAAAACAGCTATAACTTGCTAAGAAGAAAAATATTTTCAAAGCTTTGTTTTTACTCGGTAGAGGATAATCCAGGATTCATGCACAAGGTTTGTGTCTCCTGACACGTGAACTTTTGTTGCTGTATACAAATTTGGAATAATTTTACCTTTGGAATTGGAACTGAGTGGCAAGTCTACCAAAATGGCTAAATCCTTCCACACACTCATGGCCACAGGTTATGGCAAATACTGACTGCTCTTAAAGGACACACATTTACACAGAAACTCAGAAGAGAGGTGGGAAGGAGAACTTGGGCACACACTTGAGCCTCTGAGGTGCTGTGGGATGTATTCTGGCTTCCAGAGCTGAAATGCACAGGGGAGACAGCTACCAGGAGCACTTTCTTCCTTCCCTTGGCAGTACACAATTTCTCTCAATGGATGTTGAAATATTTAAAGAATGTGAGTTTGTGTCGAGGTTGGGGGGAATGGGGAGGGACAGCGGGGGGGTGGGGAGTTGGGGAGAGATATAGCATGGGGAGAAATGCCAGATATAGGTGATGGGGAGGAACGCAGTAAATCACACTGCCATGTATGTACCTATGCAACAATCTTGCATGTTCTTCACATGTACCCTAAAACCTAAAATGCAATTAAAAAAAAAAAGAATATGAATTTGAAGGGACACAGACTATTAGCCTGCCTGGGGTTCCCAGGAGTATGGCCTGTCTCAGAGTTAATCATCTTCTCTTCCGTGATTCTACTGAAATGGGAGAGAAGCAGTATTGCGTAGGGAAGGGCAGCATCCACTTGCTGGTGACCTTACATGAAAACTGAGCCATGGGGTGCAGAAATAGAGGGGAATGCCAACATCCCCCTGCAGGACAGCAGGGCTGGGATGAAGGTAGGTTTCAGAGAAGTTCACAAGCAAATCTCTCCCAGCCATGCATAAAACAAATGCAGTGCCTGCCTGGAGTCCTGATGGAGCTCACAATTTTCACATGGAGTTAATTTCAAACTTTTAGTTTGAAATGTAGAAGAGAGTTTTCATGTAGAACCAAGGAAACATCAAGAATGACTGTTCATCAGGGGCTGTGGCAGCTAACCTTGGACTGCGTCAACTTACCCCCAGAATAAGCTCTTTCACTCCCACTGAAAACCTTTGCCATCTAGTTACCTTGGTGGCAACTTCCCTTTTGTTCCCCCAAGCATTCTAGATTATGGCAGTAAATTTCAATGTATCTGTATTTTTCTAGGCCTGAAAGATGGGAACATGCACTAACATAGACTCTGCAGGAGCTACTTCAAAAATCAGTGAGCAAAAACCAGAGCTCTGTCTGAAAGAGGGCCAAAGGGGAAATACCACCAGATACATAAAATGCTCCTGAAGTTCGAGAAAAAGGGCCACTCAGGGAATGAGGAGAGGTGCCTTACCTGTGGTCACACAGCCAGCTACAGACACTGACACTCTAATGCCTGGGGTTCTTCCCACCCTGGTCTGGGGCTTTTTCTCTTGATCTTAGGTTCAAGTCTTGACCTCTCTACTAATGTGCCCTGTGACCTTGGGCAAGGAGTTAAGTCTCTGAGTTGTGATTATCTGTCATAAAATGAGATCTGTTGAAATCAGGATCTCAGAATCAGGCACATATCTGTCCGCTGGGCATCTGGAGTCAGTGGACCCAGGGATCTTCGGGGATCTGTGTTTTGGAGGCAATGTACAGAAATGGTCTAAAGTCTTTGGAGTCAGACTGCCCAGGTTCAAGTCCTTTCCTGCCATCTGGGTGGACTTGGGCACTTCCTCTCTCTGAGTTCATCAGCAAAATGGGGATTGAAATAGCTCCTCCCTCATTGGGCTGCGGGTGATGATAAAATGAGAATACAGGAGGGCACCTGTCATGGCACCAGGTGCAGAGTAGGTATTCAACAATCAGTAGCTGCTATCACTTGGAGGAAGCTCCCTGGTGATTCTGATGTGCATCCCCATGAAGAAGAACATGTGACTATACGCCCCTTTACGTCTCTTCATTCTGAGTTACATAAAATGACATTTCATCACCTTCACATGATATCAAATCCCTAGGGATGCATCAAGAGCGTGTTAAGTATCTTTGACCAATACATGGTAAGACTCTAACCCATGACAAAGGAAACAGTAGGCTTTTGTTTGGGAAGCTTATGTTCTCCTGCGCTTGGTCCTCCTCCCCATATGCATGTTAATAATCTTCTTAGGTTTCCCACAGCAGCTCTGGAGCCCGGTGTTTTCTAAGATGAAGTATAGTTTCTGGAAAACTAGGCAGAGTTTTGAAAACACTACCCTCTGGAACTTCTACATTCGAATGAATGTTGTCTCTCTTCCCCCTAGAAAGTTGAGCCCCCTCTTTGAAACTCCTGGAACTACCTTCCTGACTGATGTTCAGTTTGGGGAAATATGTTCAAATGGGACAAAGCTTTATCCTTTGAGAATGTGCAAAAGTAAACCAGAGCCATGCCTGGTCAATAGGATTGAAGATCAAGTTGCAAAATAAAATTATGCATCAAAAAGTAAAATGTGCCTTTAATATCATCAATCCAATTTTTTACATGGCCTATAAACTAATGTCAGTGAGTTTCTTAAAATCTGATTCTTTTGTTTATAGTCATACTTCATGTGTATCCATGCAACACCAGGATAGTCTAGCATGTTTTTCATTATTGCATTAGTAAAACATCCATTTTTAATTGACATTGCATAAAATGGATCACTTCTCAGCTCATACTCCAGTGTCTCCTTTTTAGCATTCTGATCTCTCTGAAAGTAGATCTCCAATAGAAAGTGGATCTTTTCTTGGCATAGTACACTGAATACTAAAGGAGGAAAAAGTGCAGCCAGAGTAAATACAGTTTGTGTGAAGATGTCCAAAATATTTTCTTGGCCAGCAGAGCTCAGCCTGGTGACTGAAGAACTAACCAGATGTTAAACTTAAGATGCATTCTAGACCTCAATAATTAGCAAGAATTTAAAAATTAAGTTTTAAATCAATTTTCTGGATTCTTTTCTGATTATGTCAGGGACATATGATTGCAGAGAACTTAGAAAACACAGATAGATGGAAAGAAGAAAGTAAAAATTAATAGTAGTCTCATTCAGAGGTGAAGGCTGTTAACATTTTGATATATATCTTTCCAGTCTCTCTGCATATAAATATTTGTGTTTAAAAAACAAAAATAGTATCAGTCTATTGTTTTGTAACTTATTTTTAACACAGAATTCTATATTATTAACATTCCTCTTTCTCCACATCAGTAATTGTTCTTCTACAACATTGTTTAATTATTTAGGGGTGAAGTATAATTTATATAACAGATTACTTATTGTTAGATAATTAGGTGTTTTTCTTTTCTCTATCTCATTCCCTTTGTTCTTTCCATGTTTATTTTGCTATTATGAGCCACATTGTGATGAACGTCCTTGTGGGCAAGCCTTTGTAAACATTCCCAATTATCTCTTTTTGATGAAGCTGAAATTGAAATTCTGGGTCAAAAATGTATAGAAGCAGTTGATTCATTTAAAAAATTGCCTTCCTAACGATTTAATGGTTTGTCACTGATGATGAATGAAAAGACCTGTTTTCCTACATTTTTGCCAAGACTGCACATTGTAGTTTTGTTAATCTTTGCTAGTCTGACAAAGTAAGAATGGCAATTGATTATTTCAATTTGCATTTTTCTTGGTTACAGGAAACATTTTCGATGTGCTTATTAATCATTATTTTCTTAAAAATTTCCTTTTCATATCTTTTACCCATCGATGTATTCACCTTTTTTTTTAAACTGATTTTCGGAATTGTCTTTATACTAAGTTTATTGACCCTGTGTTTGTTATGTATCCTATAAATAATTCTTCCAGTTTTGTTTCCCTTTAGCTTTTATTGTAGTAGGGGTTAACAGGATAATTAAAAATTATGTGCTCAAACATTCAAATTTTTCTTTCATTGTATGCTCCCTCATGTTTAAAACATCCTTCCCAACTGGAAGATTAGATAATTTTTTTTGTTTCCTTCTAGAATTTTTACAGCTTCATGTCACATTAAAATTTTTCCTTCATCTGGAATTTGTTTGGGTAAAAGGTGTGAGATTAAAAATGAACTTAATTGTTTTTCCCAGTGGTTAGCCAGTTGTCTCAACATCATTTTTTGAATAATCCACTCCTTCCCTATAGATTTGAAAGGCTGCCTTATTTTTTTTTTAATTTCATTTTAGGTTTTAGGGTACATGTGAAGAACATGCAAGATTGTTGCATAGGTACACACATGGCAGTGTGATTTGCTGCCCTCCTCCCCATCACCTATATCTGGTATTTCTCCCCATGCTATATCTCCCCAACTCCCACCCCCCCACTGTTCCTCCCCTATTTCCCCCCTACAGACCCCAGTGTGTGATGCTCCCCTGCCTGTGTCCATGAGTTCTCATTGTTCAATACCCGCCTATGAGTGAGAAAATGTGGTGTTTGATTTTCTGTTATTGCATCAGTTTGCTGAGAATGATGGTTTCCAGGTTCATCCATGTCCCTACAAAGGACACGAATACATTGTTTTTGACGGCTGCATAATATTCCATTGTGTATATGTGCCACATTTTCCCTGTCCAGCCTATCATCAATGGGCATTTGGGTTGGTTCCAGGTCTTTGCTATTGTAAACTGTGCTGCAATGACCATTCGTGTGCATGTGTCCTTATAGTAGAACAATTTGTAATCCTTTGGATATATACCCAGTAATGGGATTGCTGGGGTCAAATGGAATTTCTATTTCTAGGTCCTTGAG
>NW_016107338.1:4629011-4643450 GCF_001604975.1 Cebus imitator
TATCTCTTTCAGTTCTGCTCTGATCTTAGTTATTTCTTGTCTTCTGCTAGGTTTTGAATTTTTTTGATCTTGCTCCACTAGCTCTTTCAATTTTGACAATACGGTGTCGATTTTACATCTTTTCTTGCTTCTCCTGTGGCCATTTATTGCTGTATATTTTCCTCTAGACACTGCTTTAAATGTGTTCCAGAGATTCTGGTATGTTGTGTCTTCGTTCTCGCTGGATTCAAAGAACATCTTTATTTCTGCCTTCATTTCATTGTTTATCCAGTCACCATTCAAGATCCAGTTGTTCAGTTGCCATGAAGCTGTGCGTTTCTGAGTCAGTTTCTGAAATTTCTGAGTTCTATCTTGATTGCACTGTGGTCTGAGAGACTGTTAAGATTTCTATTCTTTTGCATTTGCTGAGGAGTGATTTACTTCCAATTATGTGGTCAGTTTTAGAGTAGGTGTGATGAGGTGCTGAGAGGAATTGTGTATTCTGTGGATTTGGGGTGGAGAGTTCTGCAAATGTCTGTTAGGTTTCCTTGGTCCAGATCTTATTTCAGGTCCTGGATATCCTTGTTAATTTTCTGTCTTGTAGATCTGTCTAATGTTGACAACGGTGTGTTAAAGTCTCCCACTATAATTGTGTGGGAGTCTAAGTCTCTTTGTAATTCATTAAGAGCTTGCCTTATATATCTGGGTACTCCTGTATTGGTTGCGTATATATTTAGGATCGTTAGCTCTTCTTGTTGCATTGATTCTTTTACCATTATGTAATGTCCTTCTTTGTCTCTTTTGATCTTTGTTGGTTTAAAGTATGTTTTATCAGAGACAAGAATTGCAACTTCTGCCTTTTTTTTGCTCTCCATTTTCTTGGTAAATCTTCCTCCATCCCTTTATTTTAAGCCTTTGTGTATCCTTGCATGTGAGATGGGTTTCCTGGATATAGCACACTGATGGGTTTTGGTGTTTTATCCAATTTGCCAGTCTGTGTCTTTTGATTGGGACATTTAGCCCATTTACATTTAGGGTTAATATTGTTATGTGTGAATTTGATCCTGCCATTTTGATGCTAGGTGGTTGTTTTGCTTGTTAGTTGATGCAGTTTCTTCATTGTGTCGATGCTCTTTACCATTTGGTATGTTTTTGGAGTGGCTGGTAGTGGTTGTTCCTTTCTATGTTTAGTACTTCTTTCAGGAGCTCTTGTAAAGCAGGCCTAGTGCTGGTGAAATCTTTGAGTACCTGCTTGTTTGCAAAAGATTTTATTTTTCCTTCACTTAAGAAACTTAGTTTGGCTGAATATGAAATTCTGGGTTGAAAGTTCTTTTCTTTAAGGATGTTGAATATTGGCCCCCACTCTCTTCTGGCTTGCAGGGTTTCTGCTGAGAGATCTGCTGTGTGTGTGATGGGCTTCCCTTTGTGGGTAACCCGACCTTTCTCTCTAGCTGCCCTTAGCATTTTCTTCTTCATTTTGACCCTGGTGAATCTGATGATTATGTGCCTTGGGGTTGGTCTTCTTGAGGAATATCTTTGTGGTGTTCTCTGTGTTTCCTGGACTTGAATGTTTGCCTGCCTTGCTAGGTTGGGGAAGTTTTCCTGGATAATATCCTGAAGAGTATTTTCCAGCTTGGATTCATTCTCTTCGTCACATTCAGGTACACCTATCAAACCTAGGTTAGCTCTTTTCACATAGTCCCATATGTCTTGGAGACTTTGTTCATTCCTTTTATCCTTTTTTCTCTAATCCTGCCTTCTCATTTTATTTCATTGAGTTGATCTTCGACCCTGAAATCCTTTCTTCTGCTTGGCCAATTTGGCTGTTGAAACTTGTGTATGCTTTGTGAAGTTCTCGTGTTGTTTTTCAGCTCCATCAATTCACTCATATTCCTCTCTAAGTTGTTTATTCTCATTAGCATTTCATCTAATCTTTTTTCAAGGTTCTTAGTTTCTTTGCATTGGGTTAGAACATGTTTTTTTTAGCTCAGTGAAGTTTCTTATTGTCCACCTTCTGAAGCCTGTTTCTGTCAATTCATCACACTAATTCTCCAACCAGCCTTGTTCCCTTGCTGGTGAGGAGTTGTGATCTCTTGTAGGAGGAAAGGTGTTCTGGTTTTGGTGTTTTCATCCTTTTTGCACTAGTTTCTTCCCTTCTTTGTGGATTTATCCACCTATCAGCTTTGTAGTTGTTTACTTTCAGATGGGGTTTACTCAGTGGACGTCCTGTTTGCTGATGATGAAGTTATTTCTGTTTCTTAGTTTTCCTTCTAACAGTCTGGCCTGTCTGTTGTAGGACTGGGGAGGTCATCTCCAGGCCCTGCTTGCTTGGGGATCACCTGCAGTGGCTGCAGAACAATAAGGGTTGCTGCCAGTTTCTTCTTCTGTTATCTTTGTCCCAGAAGGATATCTGCTAGATGTCAGTCTGAGCTCTCCTTTAAGAGGTGACTCTTTGGATATAACGGGGGTCAGGGAGCCGCTTGAGGAGACAGTCTGTTCTTTATAAGAGCTCAAATGCTGAGCTGTGAGCTCCATTGTTCATTCAGAGCTGCTGGGCAGGTATGTTTAAGTCTGCTGCAGCAGAACTTATAAACTCCCCCCCTTTTTTCCCCAGGTGCTCTGTCTGGGGAGTTAGGGCTTTATTTATGAGTTTCTGTTGTGCTGCTACCTTTTTTCAGGGCTACCCTGCCCAGCAAGGAGGCAGCCTAGTCACTGTCTGCCTGAAGAGGCTTTGCTGATCTGCTGTGGGCTCCACCCAGCTGCTGTGTGAACTTCCCTGCAGTCCTGTTTATATGGGTGTAGTTAGAACTGCCTCAGTTATGGTGGCCCACTTCAATAATGGTGGACTCTTTCTGTAATGGTAGGTTGCCTTGGCAGTGGTGGGCTGCCTCAGCAATTGCAAACTACCTCTGTAGTGGTGGACTGCCTCGGTAATGGTGGAGGCCCCTTCCCAACAGAGCTGGACCGTCCAGGTTCAGCTGTGCTTGCTGTGAAACTCTCAATCCAGAGCACTTCTGATTGCTGTTTTTTTGTGGGGGTGGGACCAGCCAAGCCTGATCACCTGGCTCCCTACCTCAGAGCCTTTTTTTTTTAGTTGAATGGTCGACTCTCTCCCAGGTGTTCCAGTCGCCTGTTGAAAAGGCACTGGGATCTGTGTGATTTCCTGTGTGGTGACCCACTGCGCTGGCTGAAACAGTGGCGCTGAGATTCGTGGCGCTTTTTTGCCCGGGAATCTCCTGGCCTGGCTCCCTGTTTCAGTCCCCTTTTTAATCAGATGAATGGGTGACTCTGCCTTCTCGGAGCTCCAATTGCCAGCTAAAATGGTGCCCGGACCCGTGTATTTTATACAGAGAACTGCCGCCAGGGCATCGGCAAAACAGCCGCACCGGCAAACCAGCCAGGCTGGTGACCCGTGGGGCTCCTGCGCCTGGGAATCTCCTGGTCTGTGGGCAATAAAAATTCATCTGGAAATGCGGCATCCACTCACCCTCCACGCTTTCACTGGAAGCTGCAATCCTGAGCTGCCCCTAATCGGCCATCTTGGATCCCTCCAAGGCTGCCTTATTTTATACTAAATTCACTTAAGTGTTTGGCTTTGTTTATGGGCTTTGTTCCAATGCTCAGTTTGCCTATTGTGGTGTGATCATACATTGTTTCAATTACTGTAGCTTTTTTTATACATCTTAAAATTGGCTAAGGCAAGTTTCCACATTTTTCTTGGCTATTCTTGTGTGTTTATTCTTCCATATAAACTTCAGAATTATTTTGTTAACTTAAAAAGCCCCATTGGAATTTTCATTCAGATTGTTATAAAAGTAGATATTAATATTTTTATGAAGACAATTGATATCTTTACAGTACCCAGTTACTGCTCCATTTAATAACAGTGATGATAATACACTAATACCAGCAGCCAATACTGACTGACTCTTAACTATGTGTCAGGTCCCATTCTAAGCCCTGCCTGCCACATTTAAACCTCATAACAATCCAAGACAAAGTATGGCTGTTATTGCCATACTCATTTTACAGAGAGAGAAACTGAGGCATGGGAATGTTAAATAACATGTCACAGTAACATCTAGATATGACAGAGCCAGGACTCTTTTTCCCAGGTGGTCTGGCTTCAGAGGTTGTTCTATGCCATGAATCTATGCCTCTCTAACTTCTTCACACTTTCTTTATATCCCTCAGAAAGTTTTGTGACTTTCATCATATATGTCTTTACAAGTTTGATTAAATTCGTTCTTGTTACATTTTATTTGTCTACCCATCAATGATAGACTGGATAAAGAAAACATGGTACATATACACCATGGAATATTATGTAGTCATAAAAAAGAATGAGATCATGTCCTTTGCAGGAACATGGTTGGAGCTGGAGGCCGTTATCCTTAGAAAACTAACAGAGGAACAGAAAACCAAATATTGCATGCTGTCACTTGTAAGTGGGAGTTAAATGATGAGAACACATGGACACAGAAGGGAACAACACACACTGGGGACTACCAGAGGGTGGAGGGTGGGAGGAGAGAGAGGATCAGGAAAAATAACAAATGGCTACTAGGCTTAATACCTGGGTGAAGAAACGATCTATATAACAAAACCCTATACCACAAGTTTACATATGTAACAAACCTGCATTTGTACCGCAGAACTTAATAACAAATTTATTTGTTGTTGCTATATTTTTCTTGTGATGTTTTCTAACTGGTCATTGCTGAACACTGGCAAAGCTGCTGATTGTTATAAGCAAAGTGTTTATTTGGAAGTCATCCAGCTTAAATATCCTCTTGGTAGCCCAGTAGTTCTATTCATGCTCTAGTTTTCCAGGAAGACTTAAGCATTATTTTAGAGTAATGACGTTTGGCTGCCTTTCCTGTATTTATATATCTCATCAGATTTCTGGTGTTATTATGTTCATGGTGTTGTCTAATATGGTAGTCACTAGCCACATGTGGCTACTTACATTTAAGTTAAAAATTAAATGAAGTTACTAATTCAGTTCCTCAATTACACTAGTCACATTTCAAATGACCAGCTGCCAAATGTGGCTTGTGGCTACCATCTTAGAACATTTCCATCATTATAGAAAGTTGTGTTGGACAGTGCTGCAGAACTTTAAGACCAATACTAGATAACAGTGGTGAAATGGATTGTCCTGCTTTTTTCTTCTGAACTTTAAAGTGAATTCCTCTACATAGTGATTTATTATTAGAATGATGCTGAGTCTTGAATTCAAATATATAGACATATTTTTATGTTAAAGAAGGCTTATCTTATTCCTAGCTTACTAGAAGTATTTTTTAAAATTATGAATAATGAATTTTAATATCTTCTGGGCATCAGTAACTTTTGCTACATGAAAACAAATTCCCCCACTGTCTTCAAAATTGTCTTAGCTATCTTGATCCTTTTTAAATACATTGCTGGATTTTGTTTGCCAATATTTGATTTAGATGTTTGTCATTAGTAAGCTTGATCTCAAATATTCTCTACTTTTAGTGCCTTTGTCCATTTTTTTTGTTTTTTAAACAAAGATGATGTTATTATCATAGAATAAATTTATATGCTTTTCTTTGACTGGGTGTGGTGGTTCACACCTGTAATTCCAGCATTTTGGGAGGCTGAGGTGGGGTGGATAGCTTGAGCCCAGGAGTTCAAGACCAGCCTGGGCAACATGGTGAAACTCTGTCTCTACAAAAGATACAAAAACTAGCCTGGTGTGGTGGCTCACATCTATGGTCCCAGCTACTCAGGCAGCTAAGGTGGGAGCATTGCTTGAGCCTGGGAGGCAGAGGTTACAGTGAGCAGAGATTGTGCCACTGCACTCCAGCCTGGGTGACAGAGCTAGACCCTGTCTTTAAAAAAAAAAAAAAAAAAAAAAAGCTTTTTCTCTGGAACAGTACATATCTGATATGGGTCATTTGTCCCTTAAAACTTGGTAAAACTTAGGTGAAAAAAAAATCTGGATGTGGTGCTTTTGTTGGTTGGGGGAGATGAAATTTCCTCAAATTCCCTTCTCGTTCATATATTTCATGTTCATCTCTGTCTAATCACACTGTTTAATCCATCCATGAAGTTTTATTTCAGTGAATAAACTTTTTCAAATCTAAAATTTATACTCAATTCTTCTGCAAATCTGCTTTTGATGAGTGTTTTTCCTCCTATGATCTATTTGATCTTTTTACACATTTTAAACACACTTATTTTTCATTCTCTTTCAAATTTGCTCTCGGATCCTCTCTTCCTGTTTGTTCTGTTTGTTTCATTAATCTTTACATGGTTTGTCATTTTGCGCCATCAGCCCACCTTTAGGGGGTTGTTTGGTGCAGGTGTGCTGTGGGCTTGGGCTATGTGGAAGACTCCCACAGGGCTGACGTGCATGGCCTCTGTAGTGCCACAGGGATCAGAAAGGTCACAGACATATTTTTGGGCTAGTTTCTTGACTTGGTGCTTCTGTATCACATGGGTGGTATAACATCCTTATACCTGTGAATTGTCTTCCCCTGCCTGCTTCCTTGCCCTATTAAATGCTTGGTGTAGCCCACTGGAGCCTGATTTCTGCAGGGGGCTCTGCTTTTGTGTGATGCCTTGGCACAGACCTGAGAGCTGGTGTTCTGCGTCTGCATCAGTATTGGGATCACAGCCTTCAGCCCGGCCTGGAGCCCCTGTGACTTTGTTTCTTACTTAGGTTTTTATTCCCATTTTATTTCCTGTACTTGGAGATTCCCATTTCTTTCCTTTGAGTGAGACCACAAGATACAGTTGTAAAAATCATATTTTATCCAGATTTTTGGATCTATTTTGTTAATCACAAATCTAGAAACTGTCTTCGATTTCTAAGTGGTGGATTGGTTGGTTTCATTTTTAAGCAAATACAAGGAAATTGGGAGAGAAGCATGTATTAAACTTATATTCTGTTTATGCTTATCATCTAAGAATGTATATAAACAATTTCTACTTTTGGCATTAATATGCTGACATTTTATCTACATCTTAACAAGATCAATTTGGAAAGTTGTTCATAGTCATTAAAGTATTATATGTTCTGTATCTTTAAGTTTTAAATTTTTAAGATTTGAAAAATCATATTAATATCTCCCACTAAACATATCATTCTTAATTTATTCTTTTAACAGATTTTGCTTCATATAGCTTGCTACTACATTATTTGCTGAAGACTCTGAGGTCTGCATCATGTTTGAAGTGGCTAGAGCCACAGAGCCTTAGCTTCATGATTGGGCCTTCAATTCAGTCTTTCTTATTAATAAGAACACTTAAATTCTCTTTTTGTCACAAAATTCAGTGCAGCACTTAGGAAAAAAATCTCAACAAAGGAAATATGTGAAATAAAAATAACATAACATTTTAAAACTTGGGGTATAGAGGTGAGGAAGGAAAATGGGAAGGTAAAGGAATCTACTTTATTTTACAGGGAGGAATCAGTAGAGACTATGACATTTATAGGGTTGATAGAAAAAAGTAGACGTAAATGTGCTGCATGTTAAAATTTGTTCTTCTTTCCTTCCTCCACAGGTTCTTGTTCATATTATTTACTGCATGGAAATGAACAGATGAATTACTAACTAAAGGCCAGGTGTTTTCCTCAAATGCTATTTTTCCCCTGAGAATACTTCTAATGGCTGTATGCTCGAGTTTTGGGGTGTTGCTTGCAGCATGTGGTAAGATCAAATCACTGCCTTCAGCTTCTCCAAACTGTTAGCATTGTGCCAAAGGCACAAGTGAGTTTGTGATTTAAGCCAAATCCCTACCCCTACAACCTCTATTTCTTTTTGAATATGAATGAGGTAACAAGCCTGTGCATATATTTGCAACTATATATTAGAAAAGGAAGAGAGGAGAGGGGATGGACTGGTTTCCCAAGAAAGAAAGAAAACTCACAGAGAAGTTGGAAAATAGGCCTTTGAGTACTCACTTTACAAATTCATAGTGAATTTGCATTTCATCTTAACATTTTTTTTTTTTAGATGGGGTCTCACTCTGTCACCCAGGCTGGAGTGCAGTGGCATGATCTTGGATCACTGCAACCTTTGCCTTCTGGCCTCAAGTGATCCTCCAGCCCCAGGCTCCAGAGTAATTGGGACTATAGGTGTGTGCTACCACACCTAGGTAATTGTTTGTATTTTTGGTAGAGATGATGGGGTTTCACCATATTGCCCAGGCTGGTCTCAAACTCCTGAGCTCAGGCCATACACCCACCTCAGGATTACAGGTGTGAGCCTGCTTGTCTGGAAAGTCTTCTTTGGAAGGTATTGATGACTTTGAGTTAAACCCTCAGGAGTTTTTGATGTTAGACTTGTGATTTTGGTTAAAGAGAGAGAGAAGGGGGACTTAAGTGACATAACAATTGAAAGGGAGAGAAAAGGAAGAACTCTGCTGGGGGCACATGTTCAACTTTCATATTATGACTACTCAGGATATTTCAGAATGTTTTCCAATAGCACATACTTTTTGGATCTGTGAGAGCATTTCCAAATATTAAGAAAACTAACTGAATGCTTCCAATGTTTGGAATTATTCCAAGGCCAGGAATTCCAGATGTTTGTGAGGAAGCCACTGCATGTGTCTGTTTAACTACTAAAAGTGGGTTTTACGATGTTAAGAAGGAAAAATCCATACCCCCTTAATTCTTCTTTAAAAATAATGTGATCTCTTTCAAAAGGCTATCGGGCTGGGCATGGTAGCCCATGCCTGTAATCCCAGCACTTTGGGAGGCGGAGGTGGGTGGGTCACCTGAGGTCAAAAGTTTGAGAACAGCCTGGCCAACGTGGTGAAACCCCTCTCTTCTAAAAATACAAAAAAATAGCTGGATGTAATGGTGCCTGCCTATAATCCAGCTACTCTGGAGGCTGAGGCAGGAGAATGACGAACTTGGGAGGCAGAGGTTGCAGTGAGCCGAGTTCATGCCATTGCACTGTAGCTTGGGCAACAAGAGTGAAACTCCATCTCAAAAAAACAAAAGGGCTATCAGGAGGAGGAAACTAATGTGAGTGGTTAGTCAACAAATGTGTGTCCTCCTGTCCTCCTTGCTCTGTCTACTTCTCAGGACTGTTGTAGCAAAAAGATGTGAAGCATTTACAAAGTACAATATAAAAAATGCGGTATATTACGGTGGTTATCACTGCAGAAGTGGAATAAATAATTATCTGTGTGACAGATGCCAGATGCAAATCATAACCAGGGTTCCTGGCACCTGTTCCTCTTATAATCGTCTTCCCCATCTCTCCTGATCAACCACATGAAACACACACATCCTTAAATGAGGAACTTGACTGCTGCAAATGTCTTGTGAAGAAGCCAATGTTATGATAATTCATTTTTTCTCATGAAATGCAGTTAGTTTTACTTCCATATTCCTGTATTACTTCCATATTCCTGTATTTCATGTAAGATATATTCACCATGATGAGAGTTTCTTGGCTACTCCAAGCAAGAATCATCCAGATTGAAAAAAGCTGCAGAATCTACATGTGCAAACCTAATGGTTTGGTTTTTGATTTACTCACAATTAATGCATTTAGACTATCTCTTTTTCACACTTACCCTTTGCAGTCTCCAATGCTTTGTTAAGGAGCCTCAAGTTTTCCCAGCCATAATTAACCATCACCAGTACACCCATCTGACAGTGAGCCATTGGACAGATGCAGGGGACAAGGAAACCAGTGCCATGTTGCTTCCTGAGGGCTGCTGCAGGACTGTGGTTTGTGGCTCTGTGTTTTGTGGAGGAAGGGGGCTCAAGTCCAGCCTTGCTCTGCTTATCAAGCTGGACACCCATGGGGTTTTGCCCTCCTAGAGGGGTGACTTTTCTGACCGGAACCACTGTAGGGGCTCACTATGCCCTTGCTGGGGATCTTTCCAGCAGGGAAAACTCTTTTCTGCTGGTTTCATGTGTGTGGCCTTGCTGGAAGATAAGGCTGGGAATTTCCCTCCCTGAAGCCAGTTGAAACCCATGGACTCTACAAGGACTTACTGAGTGTGACTGAGTCGTTGATCCTGAAGCTGCAGAGGACCCTGTCCACGTTGCGGGCATGTCGGAAGCCGTTTCCTCTCACGACAACTTGAAATGACTCTGAAATAAAGAATAATGGCAAGACTCGTTACTTGACTGATAACCTTAAACTTCCCTAAATCTGCTGTGATTTATAGCATTTGTTCACTATTTCACCAGGCTTAAAATATTCAAAAATGAATTCAGGTTGAAAACCAAAAGCAACCAGGTAGGTTCTTTTGACTACCTGCCAGCTCATCTTCCTAGGTGTCCCAAAGAGGGCCTATTGCTTCTTATTTGAATTCTCACCCTTTTACCTTTGAGGTCACTGGTCCTCCTAACCTGGCACACCTTCCTCCCTCCTTTCTGTCCATTCAAATCTTAGCTGATTTTCAAGTCCAGGCAGTTTGAAAATCTGTGATTTCTGTAGCCAGAGGGACCCAGAGGGGAGGGGTCCTCCACTTCCTCTTTAATCAACTCACCTCCTCTGTGTCTGTTTTGCACACGGTCCTTCCCTGAAAGGATTTCTTAAGAGCCCCACGGTGCCTACATTTTAGAAAGTCACTGCCTTAGGGCATTCACAGCTAGTCCTGAACAATGTAGGACTGTCATTATGTACGGTCTGGTGTTGCTTTCCTGTCTTTTCTCCCCCAACTGGAAAAACATTCCTTTAGATCAGGAGTTGTTTGATATCCCTGTGGCACTCCTATCTCTGCTGGGCACACACTAGCAGTACATAGGCTGGGTAAAAATAATTGTACTTAGGAATGAACCAAAGTCTTGTTTAGCAGTGGTCAGTTGCAAGCACTACCTACTTGAACTGATATCAGCCCCTCAGTGTGATACTCATTTGGCTCTGAATAGATCATATATATTGCTGGTCTGCATGTTAATTTCTCATTGGCATAATGTAGGTTTGATTAATACATATGAATAAAATCCTTAATAAGTAAAAACAGTATACTTTACAATAGTCCTACCATGAAAAAAACCCCCAATAATTAGTTGGCTAAATGTTTAGGAATATTTGCTTAAGTTTGTTAGTATTTAATTGTCAGTGTTCCACTTTATTTCACTTTTATCATCCTTTTGCACCTAAAAATTGGGGCTTGGGATAATGCTATGGTGGATATCACAAGATAAACAGACTAAAGGTCAGAGGAAAAAATGCAATGTTGGCCAGGCACAGTGGCTCAATTCTGTAATCCCAGCACCTTGGGAGGCTGAGGTGGGTGGATCACCTGAGGTCGGGAGTTCGAGACCAGCCTGACCAACATAGAGAAACCTTGTCTCTACTAAAAATGCAAAATTAGATGGGTATGGTGGCGCATGCCTGTAATCCAAGCTATGTGGGAGGCTGAGGCAGGAGAATTGCTTGAACTGAGGAGGTGGAGGTTATGCTGAGCTGAGATCACACCATTGCACAAGAGCAAAACCCCATCTCAAAAAAAAAAAAAGTGGCCTTCCAAGCCTGTCCCAGAGCCTGGCAACTCCCTTTCCTAGAAGACAAGATCCTCAGCCCGGCAGGCCTGTGGCCCAGGTGGGATTTCCAGGACAGGCCAGTCACCAAGAAGCCAGAAGTCCAACTGCCCTTCTCTTGTGCTAAAAGACAGGCTCGAGGAAATATCCAAGATGACTGAATAGGAACAGCTGTGGAGTGCAGTTCCCAGCGAGAAATCAGAGCGTGAGTTATCACCGCATTTCCAAACAACTTTTTATTGTCCACAGACCAGGAGATACCTGGGCGGAAAAGCACCACAAGTTTCCAGCACAGCTGTTTCAGCTGGCGTAGTGGGTCTCCACACAAAAACTCACACAAGGGATGGGATCCAACATGGCCGAATAGGAACAGCTCTGGATTGCAGTTCCCAGTGAAAATGCAAAGGGATGTCCACTCAGAGACCCCATCTGAAAGTCACCAACTACAAAGACCACAGGTAGATAAATCCACAAAGATGGAAAGACACCAGCATAAAAAGGATGAAAACACCCAAAACCAGAACACTTCTCCACCTCCAAGGATTCACAACTCCTCACCAGCAAGGGAACAGGACTAGATGGAGAATGAGTCTGATAAATTGACAGAAACAGGTTTCAGAAGGTGGGTAATAAGAAACTTCTCTGAGCTAAAAGAACATGTTCTAACCCAATGCATAGAAACTAAGAACCTTGAAAAAAGGTTTGACAAAATGCTCATGAGAGTAAACAGTTTAGAGAGGAATATAAATGAATTGATGGAGCTGAAAAACAAAACACGAGAACTTCGCAAAGCATATACAAGTTTCAATAGACAAACTGACCAAGCAGAAGAAAGGATATCAGAGATTGAAGATCAACTCAATGAAATGAAACAAGAAGGCAAGATTAGAAAAAAAAGAATAAAAAGAAACAAAGCCTCTGAGAAATATGGCATTATGTGAAAAGACCTAATCTACATTTGATAGGTGTACCTGAATGTGATGGAGATAATGAATCCAAGCTGGAAAACACTCTTCAGGATATTATCCAGGAAAACTTCCCCAACCTAGCAAGGCAGGCCAATATTCAAGTCCAGGAAATACAGAGAATATCACAAAGATATGCCTCAAGAAGAGCAATCCCAAGGCACATAATCGTCAGATTCACCAGGGTTGAAATGAAGGAGAAAAAGCTAAGGGCAGCCAGAGAAAAAGGTCGGGATATTCACAAAGGGAAGCCCATCAGACTCACAGGGGATCTCTCAGCAGAAACCCTACAAGCCAGAGAGAGAGGAGGTCAATAGTCGACATCCTTAAAGAACTTTCAACCTAGAATTTCATAACCAGCCAAACTAAGTTTCATAAGTGAAGGAGAAATAAAATCCTTTAATAACAAGGAATTGCTGAAAGATTTCATCACCACCAGGCCTGCCTTACAAGAGCTCCTGAAAGAAGTACTAAACATAGAAAGGAACGACCACTACCAGCCACTCCAAAAATGTACCAATTGGTAAAGAGCGTTGACACAATGAAGAAACTGCACCAATGAAAGGGCAAAACAACCAGCTTGCAGCATCAAAATGGCAGGATCAAATTCACACATAACACTATGAACCTTAAGTGTAAATGGGCTAAACGCCCCAATCAAAAGACACAGACTGGCCAATTGGATAAAGTGTCAAAATCCATTGGTGTGCTGTATCCAGGAAACACATCTCACCTACAAGGACACACATAAGCTCAAAATAAAGGGATGGAGGAAGATCTACCAAGCAAATGGAGAACAAAAAGAAGCAGGATTTGCAATCCTAGTCTCCGATAAAATACGCTTTAAACCAACAAAGATCAAAAGAGACAAAGAAGGGCATTACATAATGGTAAAAGGATCACTGCAACAAGAAGAGCTAAGTATCCTAAGTATATACGCACCCAATACAGGAGCACCCAGATACATAAAGCCAGTTCTTAATAACAAGAAAGAGACTTAGACTCCCACACAATAATAGTGGGAGACTTTAACACTCCACTGTCAATATTAGATCAACCAGACAGAAAATTAACAAGGACATCCAGGACTTGAACTCAGACCTGGATCAAGCAAACCTAATAGACATTTGCAGAACTCTCCACCCCAAATCCACAGAATATACATTCTTCTTAGCACACCACACCACACCTATTCTAAAATTGACCACATAATTAGAAGTAAATCACTCCTCAGCAAATGCGAAAGAACAGAAATCATAACAAACAGTGTCTCAGACCACAGTGCAATCAAGTTAGAGCTCAGAACTCAGAAACTAACTCAAAGCAACACAACTTCATGGCAACTGAACAACTGGCTGTTGACTGGATAAACAATGAATGAAGGCAGAAATAAAGATGTTCTTTGAAACCAATGAGAACGATGACACAACATACCAGAATCTCTGGGACACATGTAAAGCAGTGTCTAGAGGGAAATTTATAGCAATAAATGCACACATGAGAAGCAAGGAAAGATCTAAATTCTATCATCAAAGTTTAAATAGCTAGAGGAGCAAGATCAAAAAACTCAAAAGCTAGTGGAAGATGAGAAATAACTAAGATCATAGCAGAACTGAAGGAGATAGAGACACAAAAATACCTTCAAAAAATCAATAAATCCAGGATCTGGTTTTCTGAAAAGATCAACAAAATAGACCACTAGTCAGATTGATAAAAAAGAAAAGAGAGGGGACGATCCAAGATGGCCATTTAGGAACAGCTCAGGATTGCAGCTCCCAGTGAAAGTGCAGAGGGTGAGTGGACGCCGCGTTTTTATTGCCCACAGACTAGGAAATTCCCAGGCGGAGGAGCTCCACTGTCGCCAGCGCGGCTGTTTCGGCCAGCGCCGCTGCTTTGCCCCGCGCGGCTGCTTTGTCGACGCCCCGGAGCCGCGGTTCTCCGTACAAAATACACCGGTCGGGGGCCCTTTTGGCTGGTGACTGGAGCCACGGGAAGTCGCCCATA
>NW_016107338.1:4647863-4654349 GCF_001604975.1 Cebus imitator
GATCAAACACCGCATGTTCTCACTCATAGGTGGGTGTTGAACAATGAGAACACATGGACACAGGGAGGGGAGCACTACACACTGGGGTCAGTTGGCGGGCAATAGGGGAGGGACAGTGGGGGGTGGGAAGCTGGGGAGGGATAGCAGGGGGAGAAATGCCAGATGTAGGTGATGGGGAGGAAGGCAGCAGATCACACTGCCAGGTGTGTTCCTATGCAACAATTTTGCACGTTCTTCACATGTACCCCAAAACCTAAAATGCAATAAAATAAACGGGAAAAAAATAAAAATAAAAAAAAAGCAAAAAAGAAGAAAAGAGAGAATAATCAAATAGACACAATAAAAAACGAGAAAGCGGATATCACCACAGATTCCACAGAAATACAAACCACCATCAGAGATTACTACAAACAGCTCGATGCACATAAACCAGTAAACCTGGAAGAAGTGGATAAATTCCTGGACACTTGCATCCTCCCAAGCCTAAACCAGGAAGAAGCCGAAACCCTGAATAGGCCAATAACCAGGGCTGAAGTTGAGGCAGCAATTAATAGCCTACCAACCAAAAAAAGCCCAGGTCCAGATGGGATCATAACTGAATTCTTTGAGACATACAAAGAGGAGTTGGCACCACTCCTTCTGAAACTATTCCAAACAATACAAAAGGAGGGAATCCTTCCCAAATCATTTTATGAGACCAACATCATACTCATACCAAAATGCAGCAGAGACTCAACAAGAAAAGAAAACTTCAGGCCAATATTCATGATGAACATAGATGAAAAAAATCTTCAACAAGATACTGGCAAACCGATTGCAACAGCACATCAAAAAGAAAATCCACCATGATCAAGTAGGATTCATCCTGGGGATGCAAGGCTGGTTCAACACATGCAAGTCTACAAATGTAATTCACCACATAAACAGAACCAAAGACAAAAATCACATGATTATCTCAATAGATGCAGAGAAGGCCTTTGAGAAAATTCAATAGCCCTTTATGCTAAAAACTCTCAATAAGTTAGGTATCAATGGAACGTATCTCAAAATTATAAAAGCTATTTACAACAAACCCACAGCCAATATCATATGGAATGGGCAAAAACTGGAAGCATTCCCTTTGAAATCTGGCACTAGACAAGGATGCCCTCTCTCACCACTCCTATTCAATATAGTATTGGAAGTTCTAGCCAGAGCAATCAGGCAAGAAAAAGAAATAAAGCGTATTCAGTTAGGAAAGGAGAAAGTCAAACTGTCTGTATTTGCAGATAACATGATTGTATATTAGAAGACCCCATCATCTCAGCCCCAAATCTCCTGAAACTGATAAGTAATTTCAGCAAAGTCTCAGTATACAAAATCAATGTGCAGAAATCCCAAGCATTCCTATACACCAAGAACAGACTTAAAGAGAGCCAAA
This sequence comes from Cebus imitator, assembly GCF_001604975.1. Taxonomy (NCBI): domain Eukaryota; kingdom Metazoa; phylum Chordata; class Mammalia; order Primates; family Cebidae; genus Cebus; species Cebus imitator. The sequence goes on from NW_016107338.1 coordinate 4,649,284, forward strand.
TCAAGAATGAACTGCCATTCACAATTGCTACAAAGAGAATAAAATACCTAGGAATACAACTAACAAAGCATGCAAAGGACCTCCTCAAGGAGAACTGCAAAGCACTGCTCAACAAAATAAGAGAGGAAACAAAAAGATGGAGAAACATTCCATGCTAATGATTAGGAAGAATCAATATTGTCAAAATGGCCATACTGCCCAAGTAATTTCTAGATTCAATGCTACCCCCATCAAGCTACCAATGACCTTCTTCACACATCTGGAAAAAAGCAACTTAAACTTCATATGAAATCGAAAGAGAGCCCGCATAGCTAAGGCAATTCTAAGCAAAAAGAACAAAGCTGGAGGCATCACACTACCCAATTTCAAACTACACTACAAAGCTACATAATCAAACAGCATGGTACTGGTACCAAAACAGAGATTTACACCAATGGAACAGAACAGAGACCTTGGAGGCAACGCCACACATCTACAACCATCTGATATTTGAGAAACCTGACAAAAACAAGCAATGGGGAAAGGATTCCCTGTTTAATAAATGGTGTTGGTAAAACTGGCTAGCCATGTACAGAAAGCAGAAACTAGACCTCTTCCTGACACCTTACACTAAAATTGACTACAGATCAATTAAAGACTTAAACAAAAGACCTAACACCATAAATACCCTAGAAGAAAGCCTAGGCAAAACCATTTAGGACATAGGCATAGGCAAGGACTTCATGACTAAAACACCAAAGCATTGGCAACAAAAGCCAAATAGACAAATGGGACATAATTAAACTCCAGAGCTTCTGCACAGCCAAAGAAACAACAATTAGAGTGAACCGGCAACAAAGAGAATGGGAAAACATTTTTACAATCTACCGATCTGACAAAGGGCTAATATCCAGAATCTACAAAGAACTAAAACAGATTTAAAAGAAAAAAACAAGGCCTTTCAAAAGTGGGCCAAAGATATTAACTGACACTTTACAAAAGAAGACATATAGGAGGCCAACAAACATATGAAAAAATGCTTATCATCACTGGTCATTAGATAAATGCAAATCAAAACTGCATTGGGATACCATCTCATGCCAGTTAGAATGGTGATCGTTATAAAATCCAGAGACAACAGATGCTGGAGAGGATGTGTAGAAATAGGAACACTTTTACACTGTTGGTGGGAGTGTAAATTAGGTCAACCATTGTGGAAGACAGTGTGGCACTTCCTCAAGGACCTAGAAATAGAAATTCCATTTGACCCAGTAATCCCATTACTGGATATATATCCAAAGGATTACAAATCGTTCTACTATAAGAACACATGCACACATGTTGATTGCAGCACTGTTTACAATACCAAAGACATGGAACCAACCCAAATGCCCATCGGAGATAGACTGGACAGGGAAAATGTGGCACATATACACCCATGGAATACTATATAGCCATCAAAAACAATGAATTCATGTCCTTTGTAGGGACATGGATGAACCTGGAAACCATCATTCTCAGCAAACTGACAAAAGAACAGAAAATCAAACACTGCATGTTCTCACTCATAGGCAGGTGTTGAACAATGAGAACACATGGACACAGGGAGGGGAGCATCACACATTGGGGTCTGTAGGGGGGAACTAGGGGTGGGACAGCGGGGGATAGGGAGTTGGGGAGGGATAACATGGGGAGAAATGCCAGATATAGGTGATGGGAGGAAGGCAGCAAACCACATTGCCACGTATGTACCTATGCAACAATCCTCCATGTTCTTCACATGTACCCTAAAACCTAAAATGCAATAAAATAATATTAAAAAAAAAAGCCAAAATAGACAAATGGGATCTTCATAAACTCCAGAGCTTCTGTACAGCAAAAGAAACAGTCATTAGAGTGAACCGGCAACCAACAGAACGGGAAAAATTTTTGCAATCTACCCATCTGACAAAGGGCTAATATCCAGAATCTACAAAGAACTAAAACAGATTTAGAAGAAAAAACCAAACAAACCCATTGAAAAAAACAAACCCTGGCAAAGGATATGAATAGACATTTTTCAGAAGAAGACATATATGAGGCCAACAAACATATGAAAAAAAGTGCATCATCACTGGTCATTAGAGAAATGCAAATCAAAACTACATTGAGATACCATCTTATGCCAGTTAGAATGGCAATCATTAAAAAATCTGGGGACAACAGATGCTGGAGAGGATATGGAGAAATAGGAACACTTTTACACTGTTGGTGGGAGTGTAAATTAGTTCAACTATTGTGGAAGACAGTGTGGCGATTCCTCAAGCACCTAGAAATAGAAATTCCATTTGACCCAGCAATCACATTACTGGGTATATATCCAAAGGATTATAAATCATTCTATTATAAGAACACATGCACATGAATGTTCACTGCAGCACTGTTTACAATAGCCAAAACTTGGAACCAACTCAATTGCCCATTGGTGATAGACTGGACAGGGAAAATGTGGCACATATACACCATGAAATACTATGCAGCCATCAAAAACGACGAGTTCGTGTCCTTTGTAGGGACGTGGATGAACCTGGAAACCATCATTCTCAGCAAACTGATACAAGAACAGAAAATCAAACACTACATGTTCTCATTCATAGATGGGTGTTGAACAACAGGAACACATGGACACCAGGAGGGGAGCATCACACACTGAAGTCTTTAATGGGGAACTAGGGGAGGTACAGTGGGGGGTGGGGAGTTGGGGAGGGATAACATGGGGAGAAATGCCAGATATAGGTGATGGGGAGGAAGGCAGCAAACCACATTGCCATGTATGTACCTATGCAACAATCCTGCACGTTCTTCACATGTATGCCAAAACGTAAAATGCAATTAAAAAAAAAAAACAACTCAAACAAATCTGGGTGGCTGTTTCAACTGGGGCCTGGAATGCCTGAGAGACAGAGTCCCTCATTTAACTGGAAAAAAAAAAAAGGCTGTAGCAGGGAGCCAGGTGATCTGGCTCAGTGGGTCCCACCCCTACAAAGACCATCAATCTGAAATGCTCTGGATTGAGAGTTTCACAGCAAGCATAGCTGGACCCTGGACAGTCCGTCTCTGTGGGGCGAAGGTCATCTGCCACTACCGAGTCAGTCCACCACTACCAAGACAGTCTACCATTACTGAGGCAGTCCACCATTACCGAGGCAGTCCGACATTACTAAGGATATCCACCATTACTGAGGATACCCGCCATTACCAAGGCAGTCTGCCATCACCAAGCAGTTACAACTATACCTCTATAAACAAAACCCCAGGGAAGTTCACACAGCAGCTGGTCAGAGCCCATGGCCACTCAGCAATGCCTCTGCTGGCAGACTGTGACTAGGCTACCTGCTCATTGGGCAGGGCATCTCTGAAAAAAGGCAGCAGCACATCAGAACCTTATAAATAAAGCCCCACCTTCCCAGGACAGAGCACGTGGGAAAAAAAGGCGGTTATGAGTTCCACTGAAGCAGACTTAAACGTACCTGCCCAGCAGCTCTGAACGGAACAACGGAGCTCACAGCTCAACAACAGAGTTCCTATAAGGGACAGACTGTCTCCTCAAGCAGCTCTCGGACACCTGTATATCTGAAGAGACACCTCATAAAGGAGAGCTCAGATTGACATCTGGTGGGTATCATTCTGGGATGAAGATAACAGAAGAAACTGGCAGCAACCCTTACTGTTCTTTAGCCACTGCAGGTCATCCCCAGGCAAGCAGGGTCTGGAGTGGACCTCCAGCAGTCCTACAGCAGAGGGGCCTGACTGTTAGAAGGAAAACTAAAAAACAGAAAGAAAAAGCTTCGTCATCAACAAAAAGGATGTTCACTCAGAGACCCCATCTGAAAGTCACCAACTACAAAGACCACAGGTAGATAAATCCACAAAGATGGAAAGAAACCAGCACAAAAAGAATGAAAATACCCAAAACCAGAACACCTGTCCTCCTTCGAGTGATCACAACTCCTCACCAGCAAGGGAACAAGGCTGGATGGAGAATGAGTCTGATGAAAATTGACAGAAACAGGCTTCAAAAACTGGGTAATAACAAACTTTTCTGAGCTAAAAGAACATATTCTAACCCAATGCAAAGAAACTAAGAACCTTGAAAAAAGGTTTGAAAAAATGCTATTGAGAATAAACAGGTTAGAGAAGAATATAAATAAAATGATGGAGCTGAAAAACACAACAAGAGAACTTTGCAAAGCATATACAAGTTTCAATAGCTGAATCGACAAAGCAGAAGTATATTGGAGATTGATTATCAACTCAATGAAATAAAACAAGAAGGCAAGATTAGAGAAAAAAAGAGTAGAAAGAAACAAACAAAGCCTCCAAGAAATATGGGATTATGTGAAAAGACCTAATGTACGTTTGATAGGTATACCTAAATGTGATGAAGAGAATGAATCTAAGCTGGAAAACACTGTTCAGGATATTATCCAGGAAAACTTCCCCAACCTAGCAAGGTAGGCCAATATTCAAGTCCAGGAAATACAGAGAATATCACAAAGATATTCCTCAAGAAGAGCAATCCCAAGGCACATAATCGTCAGATTCACCAGGGTTGAAATGAAGGAGAAAAAGCTAAGGGCAGCGAGAGAAAAAGGTCGGGTTATTCACAAAGGGAAGCCCATCAGACTCACAGGGGATCTCTCAGCAGAAACCCTACAAGCCAGAGAGAGAGGGGGTCAATAGTCGACATCCTTAAAGAAAAGAACTTTCAACCTAGAATTTCATAACCAGCCAAACTAAGTTTCATAAGTGAAGGAGAAATAAAATCCTTTAATAACAAGCAATTGCTGAAAGATTTCATCACCACCAGGCCTGCCTTACAAGAGCTCCTGAAAGACGTACTAAACGTAGAAAGGCGATTATACAAAGATGGCCGTTTAGGAACAGCTCAGGATTGCAGCTCCCAGTGAAAGTGCAGAGGGTGAGTGGATGCCGCGTTTTTATTGCCCACAGACTAGGAAATTCCCATGCGGAGGTGCTCCAGGGTCGCCAGCACAGCTGTTTCGGCCAGCGCGGCTTTGCCGGCCAGTGCCGCTGCTTTGCCCCGC
>NW_016107338.1:4661207-4851670 GCF_001604975.1 Cebus imitator
GGAGAAATGCCAGATGTAGGTGATGGGGAGGAAGGCAGCAAATCACACTGCCACGTGTGTTCCTATGCAACAATTTTGCATGTTCTTCACATGTACCCCCAAACCTAAAATGCAATAAAATAAATAAATGGGGGGGAAAAAAAAGAAAGGAACAACCACTACCAGCCACTCCAAAAATGTACCAAATGGTAAAGAGCGTTGACACAATGAAGAAACTGCACCAATGAAAGGGCAAAACAACCAGCTTGCAGCATCAAAATGGCAGGATCAAATTCACACATAACACTATGAACCTTAAGTTTAAATGGGCTAAACGCCCCAATCAAAAGACACAGACTGGCCAATTGGATAAAGTGTCAAAATCCATTGGTGTGCTGTATCCAGGAAACACATCTCACCTACAAGGACACAGATAAGCTCAAAATAAAGGGATGGAGGAAGATCTACTAAGCAAATGGAGAACAAAAAGAAGCAGGATTTGCAATCCTGGTCTCCGATAAAATACGCTTTAAACCAACAAAGATCAAAAGAGACAAAGAAGGGCATTACATAATGGTAAAAGGATCACTGTAACAAGAAGAGCTACGTATCCTAAGTATATACGCACCCAATACAGGAGCACCCAGATACATGAAGCCAGTTCTTAATAACAAGAAAGAGACTTAGACTCCCACACTATAATAGAGGGAGACTTTAACACTCCACTGTCAATATTAGATCAACCAGACAGAAAATTAACAAGGTATCCAGGACCTGAACTAAGATCTGGACCAAGGAAACGTCATAGACATTTGCAGAACTCTCCACCCCAAATCCACAGAATACACAATTCCTCTCAGCACCTCATCACATGTACTCTAAAGTTGACCACATAATTGGAAGTAAATCACTCCTCAGCAAATGCAAAAGAACGGAAATCTTAACAAACACTCTCTCAGAACACAGTGCAATCAAATTAGAACTTAGGATTCAGAAACTAACTCAGAACGACACAACTTCATGGAAACTGAACAACTGGCTCTTGAATGTTGACTGAATAAACAATGAAATGAAGGCAGAAATAAAGATGTTCTTTGAAACCAATGAGAACAAAGACACAACATACCAGAATCTCTGGGAAACATTTAAAGCAGTGTGTAGAGGAAAATTTATAGCAATAAATGCTCACATAGGAATCAAAGAGAGATCTAAAATCGACACCCTATCATCAAAATTGAAAGAGCTAGAGGAGCAAGATCAAAAAACTCAAAAGCTAGCAGAAGACAAGAAATAACTAAGATCAGAGCAGAACGGAAGGAGATAGAGCACACAAAAAAACCTTTAAAAAAATCAATAAATCCAGGAGATGATTGTTTGAAAAGATCAACAAAATAGACCACTAGCCAGATTAATAAAAAAGAAATTAGAGAATAATCAAATAGATGCAATAAAAAATGATAAAGAGATATCACCACAGATTCCACAGAAATACAAATTACCATCAGAGATTACTACAAACAACTCTATGCACATAAGCCAGTAAACCTGAAAGAAATGGATAAATTCCTGGACACTTGCACCCTCACAATGCTAAACCAGGAAGAAGTTGAAACCCTGAATAGACCAATAACAAGGGCTGAAGTTGAGGCAGCAATTAATAGCCTACCAACCAAAAAAAGCCCAGCTCCAGATGGGTTCACAGCTGAATTCTACCAGCCATACAAAGAGGAGCTGGTACCATTCCTTCTGAAACTATTCCAAACAATCCAAAAAGAGGGAATCCTTCCCAAATCATTTTATGAGACCAACATCAACTGGATACCAAAAAGTGGCAGAGACTCAACAAGAAAAGAAAACTTCAGACCAGTATCCATGATGAACATAGATGCAAAAATATCTAATAAAATACTGGCAAACCGATTGTAACAGCACATCAAAAAGTTTATCCATCACAATCAAGTAGGCTTCACCCTGGGGATGCAAGGCTGGTTCAACATATGCAAGTCTATAAATGTAACTCACCACATAAACAGAACCAAAGACAAAAATCACATGATTATCTCAATAGATGCAGAGAAGGCCTCTGACAAAATTCAACAGCCCTTTATGCTAAAAACACTCAATAAACTAGGTATTGATGGAACATATCTCAAAATTATAAAAGTCATTTACAACAAAACTACAGTCAATATCATACTGAATGGGCAAAAACTGGAAGCATTCCCTTTGAAATCTGGCACTAGACAAGGATGCCCTCTCTCACCACTCCTATTCAATATAGTATTGGAAGTTCTAGCCAGAGCAATCAGGCAAGAAAAAGAAATAAAGGGTATTCAATTAGGAAAGGAGGAAGTCAAATTGTCTGTATTTGCAGATAACATGATTGTATATTAGAAGACCTCAATGTCTCAGCCCCAAATCTGAAACTGATAAGCAATTTCAGCCAAGTCTCAGGACACAAAATCAATGTGCAGAAATCCCAAGCATTACTATACATCCAGAACAGACTTAAAGAGAGCCAAATCAAGCATGAACTGCCATTCACAATTGCTACAAAGAGAACAAAATACCTGGGAATACAACTAACAAAGGATGTAAAGGAGAACTACAAAGCACTGCTCAACAAAGTAAGAGAGGAAACAAACAGATGGAGAAACATTCCATGCTTCTGGTTTGGAAGAATCAATATTGTCAAAATGGCCATACTGCCCAAAGTTATTTGTAGATTCAATGCTATCCCCATCAAGCTACCTATGACCCTCTGCAAAGAACTGAAAAAAACCATCTTAAACTTCATATGGAACCAAAAGAGAGCCCACATATCCAAGGCAATTTTAAGCAAAAAGAACAAAGTGGGAGGCATCATGCTATCTGACTTCAAACTCTACTACAAGGCTACAGTAATCAAAACAGCATGGTACTAGTACCAAAACAGAGAATTAGACTAATGGAACAGAACAGAAGCCTAAGAGGCAACACCACACAGCTACAACAATCTGATAGTTGACAAACCTGACAAAAACAAGCAATGGGGAAAGGATTCCCTATTTAATAAATAGTGTTGGGAAAACTGGCTAGCCATGTGTAGAAAGCAGAAACTGGACCCCTTCCTGACACTTTACACTAAAATTAAGTCCAAACGGATTAAATACTTTAACATAAGACCTAACACCATAAAAACCCTAGAAGAAAACCTAGGCAAAACCATTCAGGACATAGGCATAGGCAAGGACTTCATGACTAAAACACCAAAAGCATTGGCAACAAATGCCAAAAAAGACAATTGGGATCTAATTAAACTCCAGAGCTTCTGCACAGCAAAAGAAACAGTCATTAGAGTGAATCAGCAACCAACAGAATGGGAAAGAATTTTTGCCATCTACCCATCTGACAAAGGGCTAATATCCAGAATCTACAAAGGACTAAAACAGATTTACAAGAAAAAAAACCCATCCAAAAGTGGGCAAAGGATATGAAATAGACACTTTATAAAAGAAGACGTATATGAGGCCAACAAACATGAAAAAATGCTTATCACTGGTCATTAGAGAAATGCAAATCAAAACTGCATTGGGATACCATCTCATGCCAGTTAGAATGGCTATCATTAAAAAATCTGGAGACAACAGATGCTGGAGAGGATATGGAGAAATAGGAACACTTTTACACCGTTGGTGGGAGTGTCAATTAGTTCAACCATTGTGGAAGACAGTGTGGTGACTCCTCAACAACCTAGAAATAGAAATTCCATTTGACCCAGCAATCCCATTACTGGGTATATATCCAAAGGATTATAAATCATTCTATTATAAAAACATATGCACACGAATGTTCATTGTGGCACTGTTTACAATAGCAAAGACTTGGAACCAATCCAAATGCCCATCGGAGATAGACTGGACAGGGAAAATGTGGCACATATACACCATAGAATACTGTGCATCCATCACAAGCGATGAGTCCGTGTCCTTTGTAGGGACATGGATGAACCTGGAAACCATCATTCTCAGCAAACTGACACAGGAACAGAAAATCAAACACTGCATGTTCTCACTCATAGGCAGGTATTGAACAATGAGAACACATGGACACAGGGAGGGGAGCATCACACACTGAGGTGTGTTGCAGAGAATTAGGGGCAGGACAGTGGGGTGTATGCAGTTGGGGAGGGATAGCATGGGGAGAAATTCCAGGTATTGGTGACGGGCAGGATGGAGGCAGCAAACCACATTGCCATGTGTGTACCTATGCAACAGTCCTGCATGTTCTGCACATGTACCCCAGAACCTAAAGTGCAATAAAAAAAAGCTATATTTGTGAATGTGGCTCTTAAAATGTAATAGCCACTAAATGTATACTTTTTGTTGGAGGAAGAATGAAATTAGAGAATTAGTATATGGGACTATGAAAGTTTAATAAACGTCATGAATGTATGCCATCTTCATTCCCAGGAAACTAATTTAGAGGTCATGTTTGCCAAGACATTAATAACTAATGCTAATTGCTCCCTCATTGTGAGCCAGGCCGTCTGTGAAATATTGTACATGTTTGATGTCATTTAAACCTTACCACAGCCTGGGGAGGTACAGATGAGAAAACTGATCTCAGCGAAATTGAGTAATTTGTCCAAGATCACACAGCTGGTAACTGTCAGAATCAGAACTAGAATCGAGGTCTGTTAGGCACCAATGCCATGCCCTTAGAACTCAGCCATTATCTTCTGAGCCACTATGCAAACATTAGGACTCATTTTGTCTTCTGAGAGATGAGTCATTTAGAAGTTGAGGTTGTGATTTTTTTTAAAGCTTATTTTAATTTTAGGCAGGTTTGCTCATTTTGCAGAAAAGTGTAATAGGTCTGGATGTGAAGCAAGAGACTGAAATTTAAGTAAAAGAATGCAAAGGCACTACATGTGCCACAAAGAGTACAAGTTAGAGAAGAATGCTTTTTAGAAGTATAAGAGACTTTCACAATAAGGAAATGGAGATTGTGACATTTTGAGTGACTTACCCAGAGTCATGTCATTAGTAAAGCAGAAGAACTGGAACTCATATCCAAAAGTTCAGTGCCTTGTTTTGAACTATGTTAATTAAGGTGATGGGCATATGGTTTTTTCAGGAGTATAAGTCCTATGACTATGAAAGATTCATATATACACATTGATGCAAATGCATAATCGCTACATTTAGAAAGATGGGCTTAATAGTTTTCTTTAGATGTCTGCCAGGCATATGACAGATTCCTTGGTTGAATCAATAAGCAATTTAGTACTGTCAAGCATTTGTAGAAGAATCTTATCTTCTCTTATTTGCTCAGTTAAGCCTATAGAAACCTATTTCTGTTTCTATTTTGAATGCCAGACACACAGACATGTGCTGTTCGATGTTTTTGCTGATTCCAAATGTTTTCTGCCTCACTGCTGTGCCTACTTCTCTTATTTCCTCAAAGATCAGCAAAGGAAGAGAAGACTGTGGAAATGAAGACCACATGCCAAACTCTCCTCTCTAACACCATGTTCTCTAACAGCAATTGAGTTGCTAAATCCTCTATAAAAGAGGCTGCCTGCATGTCTGCTTGGCCCAACCTCAGGGAGTTGGGGGAAGAAAGACAGCAGAAATCCATGATGTGGCAATGATGGAAACCAAACAATTTAACCCCCTAGGCTGGGGAGAAGATGGAGGAAATGATACTCTGGGGATTACACCAGGGCAGAGGCGAGCTCCCATCCTGCCTGATAGGGTTCTGTGTTAGTGCACACATTTGGTTACCAGAAGAGCCCAAACATCTGGCCAAGCAGCCTGGCTAGAATGTCAGCTCTTCACACATAGACGTTATGTAACAAAACCCTGTTGAATGAATCTGCCAGTAAGTGAAAACCAGGACACATTAGAACCAGGACATATTGATTTAACTCCACTAATCTATAAAGCCCTGAACCCATCTTTCAAAATATGTATAGCTAAGTGCTTTTAGGCAACTTGCATGTTGGCTTACAGCTCCTATAAGAAGTACTTCAAGATTACAGGGCTTTAGAGAGGAATTTTCCACCTGACAATTGTCTTTGATTTAATCTTTTAAGTTATACATCCTTTAATGTTTCCTTAATATCTATATTCTTTTGTCACTGTTATTCCTAATTACAATGAAAGCTTCCTGATGGCAGAGGCCAACATTTGTATTTCTTCTGAATTCTGGGCTGTGCCTTAACCCAGGACTAAGTGAGTCTCAGGATGAGCTCATTGAGTGAATGAATAAATAACGTATCTTGGCATAGAAAGAGAATAAAGGGGAATGATAAGGTGGTCATTTATTCAGGTCCCAGCCAGGTCTAATCCTGTTTATTTTCTGAGGCTTAATAAGGTCCATGAATGAAAAGATACTCAACATCATTAGTCACCATGGAAATGCAAACTACAACCACATGGGGATATCACTTCACACTCACTATGATGGCTGTAAAAAAAGAGATGGACAATAGCATCTGCTGGTGAAGAAATTATAACCCACATACATTTCTGGTGGAAATGTAAAATGCTGCGGCCTCTTTGAAAAATAGCTTGGCAGTTCTTCTAAAAAGTTAAACATAGTTACCTTATGACCCCCAAATTCCACTCCTAGACATATACCCAAGAGAACTGAAAGTTATATCTACCCAAAAACTTATACATGTACTTTCACAGTGGCATTACTAAAAGCAGCCAAAATATGGAAATAACCCAAATGTTCATCAACTGATGAGTACGGTATTTCTATACAATGGAATATTATTCAGCCATAAAAAGAAATCAAATTCTGATGACATGGATGAACCTTGAAAACATTATGCTAAAAAAAAAAGGAGCTAGACACAAAAGGCCACATATTGCATGACTTCCTTTATATGACATGTTCAGATTAGCAAATCTACAGAGACAGGAAGTAAATTAGTGGCTGCCAGGACTGAAGGGAGGGAGAAATGGGGGAATAAATCGTTGCTTAATAGGTATAGGTTTCTTCTTGGAGTGATGAAAGTATTCTGGAATTAGATAGTTATTATAGTTATACAACTTTGTGATATATTAAAAACCACTGAATTGTTATTTTTATTTATTTATTGAGACCCAGTCTCACTTTGTCACCTAGGCTGGAGTGCAGTGGCGTGATCTTGGCTCTCTGCAACCTCAGCCTATTCTCCTGCCTCAGCCTCCTAAGTAGCTGGGATTACATGTGTGTGCCACTGCATTAGGTTAATTTTTGTATTTTTAGTAGACAGGGGGTTTCCCCTTTGTTGCCCAAGGGAAACTGATCAAACTCCTGACTGCAAGTGATCCACCCATCTCACCCTCCCAAAATGCTGGGATTATAGGTGTGAGCCATCATGCCCAGCCTGAATTGTACCTTTTAAAAGGGTGCATTTTATAGTATGTAAAATATAGCTCAATTAAAAAAAAAGAAAAAATAAAGTCAGTAAGTAGTTTGATAGATTTATTCTATTCTGTTCTCTCCTTTTATTTCTTTGGTTTCCTTTTTTCTTTTTGGAAATGTGGAACACAGAGCTTTCAGATGACCTCAATAAAGATTGCCTATCATTCACTGTGTCTGAAAATGAGACATCTGTATATTCTTCACTTGCTCTGGCCACCCGAGACTTTTGTGCCAAATTATTGTTAGTGACATTTCATCTAGTGAGTCACTTTGAATTTGCCCTCCTCTTAGATGCTTAATGTGGCATGGAATGTCAAAAATCAAATGTAGGGACTGACATATAATAGGTGTTTTCTCATGCCTGAATTGTTCTAGAACTTTTTTAGCTATAGCTTTTTATTTAAACAACGTCAGTGAGGCATAATTGATATACAATAACTTACACATAAAGTGTAGGATTCTATAAATTTTGACATGTATATAATCATGAGACAATACCACAGTCAAGACAGTAAGCACAGCCAACAATCCCAAAAGTTTCCTTATATTGCTTTGTAATCTGTCTTCCCAGCCCTTCTACCTCCACAACCACTAGTCTGCTGTCTGGAACTGTATATTAGTTTGCATTTCTGGAATTTTATGTAAATAGGATCATGCAGTAATTTTCTGAGTTCTTTTACTCAGCATAATTATTTTAGGATACATCCACAATTATTTTGAGATTTATGTATAGTTTATGCTTTTATTGCTGAGTATTAATTAGTCCATCATACAGGTAAACCATAATTTGTTTATTTACCTATCTGTGGAGAGCATTTTAGTTGTTTTGGGCTATTAAAAATAGACCTGCTATGAACATTTGTGCACAAGTCTTTCTTTGTCTGGACACAGATTTCCTTTTTGCTTAGGTAAAACCTCAGAGTAGAATGGCCGGGCCATATGGTAGGTATATATTTAATTTTTTAAGAAAGAGCTCAAACTCTTCCAAAGTGTTGTGTTATTTTATATTCCCACCAAAAGTGTATGAAAGTCTTTTCTCCACATGGAAATGTCTTTAAATGAAAGGAAAGATCGAGCAGAGAATGAAGCAATCCATTTAGAAGAGGTGTGCGAAGGTCAGAAATCCATGCTTCAAAAACAATGAAAAGTGAGAGACGTATACCACTATCTGATGTTGTTTGAACGTGTCTGTTTTAAACATCGAAATTTCCAAATGGTAAACGTGACGCCTTAAGTTGACTTTCCTTCATGCCAACTTACCCAGTTTTATCAGAAACAGTGGGAACCACAGTAGGAATACAACTGCTGCTGAAATGACAGTGAGGAGCTAATTATAACTTCCTTCCACTTCTGAAGTACAAGAACTTCGAGTGTTGAACAGTTGGCAAGTTGCACACTTGATTCCAATTAGTTCCTTCCTGGCATGCTTGCTTACATAGCACATTATGAACTATGGAAGTCAGAGGCCAACTGAGTGGGACCACAGACAGACTGTGCTCAGGCACAGGGTGCATTTCCCAGAGAGGGGCTAAATTAGGCAGGGCCAAATGGGTCCATATTCTTAATTACACAGAGGCTAATCTGCAAAAATACTTAATTAGAAACTTTAAAAAAATGTCTCTATTGGGAGAAAAGCAGAATTACTGAAGTACAGGTAATGTCAAAGTTGCTACAAAGGGTTTCCACATAGCAGGTCCTGCATGTTTTGGAACAGTGACTGTAAATACACTGACATAATCACCATGCTAAATGGCAACCACATGCATGACCTGGGTACTGGGGTGACAATGGGGAATGGTGAGGAGTATGATGAACTGGAAAGTGTATATGCTTCTTTTAAAGGAAGTTATTCAGTCCTCAATAACCATTAACCTGCAATAAATACAGGTTTAGTGTTGTCAGTTCTAATTTTTCAAGACAAGATGAAAATCTGTAGTTTTTAGGTAAAATCAGATTTCCTAATTGTTAGCAATAAATTTCAGTAAAAAACGCAGTATGAATCAAAAAGAATATATATGCAGAGCAGATAGGACTTGTAGGCTGCCAGTTTATAACCTCTGAGAGTGGAGGAGTTCTGGGAAAGTTCTTTCTCCCTATATATTTTCACCAATGCAGTGACTGGAATTCTTTTTGATGGCAGTATTTTAGATATTCTCTCCACTTCCTCTCCCCAATAAGAGTTCCAGTTAAAATGTAAAACATTTCCAGGAATACTGGTTTCTTCAGTTACTGAGAAATAATCAGCCATTAATACTTTAGTGGAAACTGAATTAAGTCTTTAGAAATCTGAAGCTGTAAAGGAGACCCAGAGGAGATTTTCTCCAGATAGCATCTGCTTACAGATGGCCATTCTGCCACTGCTCACATGATTCAATGGAAGGGGAGCTTAGACTATCCACTCCATTGTTGGAAAGCTTTGGTTGTACAAGTTGCATGTGGTAAGACAAAATCTGTCTCACTGAATTCCTCCCCAGTGCTTCCATGGTGGTCTCCTGGAGCTATACATAATAAGCATATTAATTTCTTTCTGCATGAGAATCCTCCAAATATCTGAAGATGCTCTTGTGAGTATCTCAATTCCTGGCCTCAGTCTCCATGATGACTTCAGTTTTTCCTCATTGCACAGGCATCTCATTCGTGCTCTCACTACTCTGTAAGCAGTCCTCTGCTACAGTGCTTACTGCATGGTTTTGTAATTTATTTGAACATATGACTATTTCCCAGAGTGAACTGTGAGTTTCATAGGGGTGTGAGTAAATTTGGGAGCAAGTCTTATGCATTTTGTATTCATATATTGTCACGTGGGTTGGTTCATAAAAGATACTAAGAATTGAAGAAAAGAAAGAAGGAAGAAAGGAAAACAGGAAGAAAAAGGGAAAGAAGAAAGAAAATGAAAGAAAAAAGCAAGAAAAGAAGAAAGGAAATGATAGAACGAATCCATGAATGAATTATAATGTGATTTCCAGATCCATTACCTCTTTGCCTATGGACATGCCTTCGTCAATGCTATTGTTAAAATGTGGGACTTGAAAGCTTGGTCTGAACATGGAATAGGACTATTCTCTTGACCTGAACATGGGATGGCTATTGATGTACCCTAAGATTGTGTCAGCTTTTTCAAGTCAGAGGCATTCTTATTGGGGAGCAGGGCAACTATGATCATTCTTGTCTTTTTTTCGTATCTGCTGTTTAAGTCAGGATTCCCTAAACCTGCCTATATGTGAAACTGGCAAGTTTCAACACTTTATATTTGTCCCATGAAATTACACCTTGTTATGTGCTGCCCAACATTGGATTTTGGCTTCATTGTCACTATCTTGCTGCCTCACTCAGAGCTCAGTTTGCTGTCAGAACCAGTGCTGGTGCTGAGCTGTGGTTGAGAGCCAGCTGAGATCACTGTCTTAGGGGAGTACAATTATCAGCATAGTGTCTTGAGCAGGACAGACCTGGGTAGGGCTCCACAGTAGGGGCTTTTCAAGGGGCCAAGGAAAAGAAGGAATTCACAGAGAGTGAGGGGAGGGGGCTGAGATGAAAGGTTTTTGATGAAAGCAAATTTTGCCTTCTTCATAGATCTGTCTAGGGCTTTGTCCCACCATTATATGTTAGAAATGTGAACAATCAGTTATTTCCTTTTTACTACCTACCCCAATACATGTTGAGTTAATTAATCATTTTGCAGATAGTCCTCCTCAATTTTCTTTCAGCAGAGAAACATACAGGAATGCTTTTCTTATCTAGGTATGACATTATCAACATCATGATTCTAACACTGGCCTTTAATCCTTATTAAGATAATGCTGATAACAAGCATCTTGTTGTGCATAACAGTTTTTACTTTTAAAAGCACGTTCAGTAAATCCCTGTATCTTTGAACTAACCTAATGAAAGTCACAGAGGGGCTATGCCTCACTCTATAAGACAGGCGTCTGGACAATGAAATGGGCTCCCAGGCCTCATAAAATCATGGTTACTTCAGAGAATGGTCAACAAAAAATCTTCAAGGAAATCCATGGAAGAAATTTTGATGTAAGGATATCTTTTGGGAGTTTCATTATCTTCTTAGAAATGTTATTCTGTAATCAGCATGTTTAACCCCTTATGAATTAATTTGAGAGGTGACAGCTTGCCTTTTTCAAGACCTGGGGCTTGCTTTCATCATTGTGTCTTGTTTGAATTTTTTCTTTATAAGAAATAAAGATAATATGATTGGACAGTTTATTCTGATACAGATAACTTTGTTTGCTTATAAAATATGCAATATTGCACATAAGCCAGAGATTTTAATATAAATTTTTAAGTGCATCTAATTCCCTGAAAATCTTTCAAGTGTTCTAAAATATAGCCCAGAAACTGGAATAAAATCCTTAAGGACTTCCCTCTTTTATGCCAGTAAAATATGCCATAAACATTGACATGTGTAGTGTTTGAAGAGGCCTGAAAGCTCTTCCTTCAATGCTTCCTACCTTATCAGGTTGTATGACATATTTTCTGTCATAGATTGGATTTACCAGATTTGTCTATTTTATTGGTTCTACCAAATAAACAACTCTTGGAATAATTTATCTGTTGAATTGCTTTAATTTGTTTAAATTTTTTAGTGCATTGTGTATTTGTTTCTTGTATTTTCCTTAGCTCTTCCAAAATCATCTTTTAATTAATTCTTAATTCATTTTTCTTTTTCACTTGATGAGAAACATTGACATCTGTGAATTTGATAGGATCAGATCCTGTGGACCCTGGTATTTCTGTCATTTTTGTTTAGTTTATATAGGTGGTGTTTTTATTATCTTGAACATCTTAATGGTATATAAAGGATACTGTTTACTTTTTGAGGTTAGAATTACTTACAAAGGCATTTTTCTATTGTCTAAGTGGTTGAGATTTTTCCTTTTATTTTGGTCTTATTCTATCTTTGTCTATTAATTTTAGATTTTGGTTTATTTTAATTGCAGTTCAAAGGTATGTTAACTTCTTATGATTGGTGAAAGGAGTTAATAAAGGTCAAATAGGCAAATATCAGTGGCACTGTTTTTTGAAGAAATACGTGAATCAAGACATTTCCTCAACATTTATTGGCCACCTAGTAAGTGCCAGGTACTTTGCTAGGCAGTGGGAAGTAGAGAGAAATAAGGTTCCTTCTCTGTCTTCAGGAGCCTACAGGAAGGGAATTGATTATACTAGTGAATTAGTAAATTAACACTGTCTTTAGACTTTCTGATTCATTACAAGGTTGCACAACACATCCAATTAGATTGCTAAACTGAAAGTCTGAGTTTTCTTCACGAATGTAATAATTGCACAATTAAGGGACTCCCTTGTTTTCTAATTGTTTTAAAATTACAGAACTATAAAATATATGTTTATGAAACAACTCACACACACTACACAAGATTTAATTAATCTGAATATCCCACTCAATTCCTCTACCTGAAGCACACAAAGCCCAGAGGTGAAGCTTATGAAGTCTAACTGAGGTTCCTCACTGCACAGGCCCCTTACAAAGCCCTGGCACAGAATTCATGTGGTCATATGTTTTTGTCAAATTTGCATAGGTAAGATTTCTGAATTCTTTTTCTTTTTTTTTTGTTTTGAGACGGAGTCTCACTCTGTCACCAGGCTGGAGTGCAATGGTGCAATTTCAGCTTACTGCAACCTCCACCTCTTGGATTCAAGCAATTCTCCTGCCTCAGCCTCCTGAGTTGCTGGGACTGCAGGCACATGCCACCATGCCCAGCTAATTTTTGTATTTTTAGTAGAGATGGGGTTTCACCATGTTGGCCAGGATGATCGCAATCTCTTGATTTCATGATCTGCCCACCTCGGCCTCTCGAAGTGCTAGGATTATAGGTGTGAGCCACCACACCTGGTCTGAATTCTTTTTCTTAAAGAGATTCTCCCTGAGCTACCTCTGTGGCAATCACATTTACCCCTGCCATCTGTGTGGTCAGGTAGCAATTTATTTAAAGGTCAGTAAGTCATCTTTTGGGATTGCCGTTCTTTGGGAAATCAGCACGTATTTCTGAATAGTTAGTCACCAAGTATTTTGCTAACAACCTTATGTATGTATGCATTTATGTATGTACAAATGTATTCATGTATGCATGCTGTATATTTATGTATATACATAACTAGTTACCAAATAGTGATAACTTTATATCTTTACATATATACTTGATGTTTTGCTGCTGGCACCGAATTTTCAGTGCTTATAACTCCCCAAAAGTTTTTCAATTGTTCTAAATTATAGCCCAGAAACTGGAATAAAATCCTTAAGGAATTCCCTCATTTATGCCAGTAAAATATGCCATAAACATTGACATGTGTAGCGTTTGAAGAGGCCTGAAAGTTCTTCCTTCAGTGCTTCCTACCTTATCAGGTTGTATTACATATTTTCTGTTGGTAAATTAATAACTGGCACTGTATTTTGGGCGGCTGAAAAGGTGATGTCAACAATAAACTCAACAGTGAAAGATGCAAATTTCTGGAGGACAGGAACTCACGCAGAGAGTTGTTCCTTCTTGTGTCTCCAGCACCTAGCAGAGTGCCTGGTATGCAGCAGGCACTTAAGAATACTTTTTAAATGAGTGAAAGAGAGTGATGGGGAATCTGCCAAGAATTATATAAGAAGTGCCAACATGGTTGAAGTTTTAGACAGTCCATTAAATATGAAACAAGAACATGACCCTGATTTTGATCAGTTAGAGAAAATCTTGTGACTCAAAGAAGGCTGATTCTTTACATAGAGACTTCTTTATTAATGACAAAACTATATGGCCCTCTACAGTGACACTTGGAGCCTTCCACTGCCATTGTGTGAGGACTGGCAAATTAAACAATTGAGATAAATATATTAATTATGTGAGAAGGCCAGCACCCAACTAAATACCTAAGTATAGCACTATTTCTGGGGTGGTCTATGATCACTATGATTGTTTGGTATCTGTAGGGCCTCATGAAAAAGAGGGGTGATTCTATTTCTGTCCAGAGGTAGTCACTCAGTATTCAGTATAAGAATCCAGTATTTCTACAATTCCCTTCTAATTAGGTCTCATGAAAAACATAATTTTTTTTTGAGATGGCATCTTGCTCTGTTGCCCAGGCTGGAGTACAGTGGTGTGATCTCAGCTTACTGCAACATCTACCTCCTGGGTTCAAGTGATACTCCTGCTTCAGCCTCCCAAGTAGCTGGGACTATGGGTGAGCACCACCACATCCAGCTAATTTTTTGTATTTTTAGTAAGAACAGGGTTTCACCATGTTGGCCGGATTAGTCTCAAATTCCTGACCTCAAGTGATCTGCCTGCCTCGGCCTCCCAAAGTGTTAAGATTATAGGCATGAGCCACTGTGCCCAGTGAAAGAAGAAAATTTGGACAGATTTTTTTTTAAACTTTCAAACAACTGACATGTAGCTTCTTTCTTTTTCCCTTGGAGCAAATTTGGTTAGCAATTTTGACTCCTTTTCACCCTCCCCTTCCTGTTCCTCCTTCCCACCCCACCACCAATGAAGTACATATGTGACTTGAACTCAAAATATCATCAATTGTATGAAAGTAATTAGCATTTCATTTCAATTTACCTCCTGCACATATGGTGGATGGTTCAGCAGCTAGAATTTCGATGCAGGACTTCTTCAAAATCTAGGAGGAGAGGAAATAAAAGAGTCAGTGCATAGCTTATTTTGTTCAAAGACAGAATTAGGGTTTTGCTTTTAGCTACTGAGACAGTGATAGGAAGGTTCAAGGACATTTGGTTGCAGTGGGGTTGGGAGGAGTCTAACATCTTGGCTAGTACCAATGCCAAACATTTAATAAGCCAGATTGTGCTAGATGCTGTTGGGTCCTAAAAGCCCTAAGAATTATTCATGCATTTGCTCTTTTGGCAGGTATCTACTGAGCCTATGCCATGCCAGTCCTAGTTTTTCAGAGGTTTAACATAGGGTTGTGGCAATGGGACTTACACTGGAAATGATAAATGCCAATGGCCAGTCGTAGTGGTAGGTGCAAGGGTGAAAGAACAGACAGTAGGAGCTGCAGAGTTCATAGAGGAGATGCTGGGGCAGGTATGCTAGGAAAAGCTTCATGGAAGAGGTGGGAGCTAAGGGTAGAGCTCAAATGAAAGGGAGTGGGTTAGGGGAGGGTTACGGTCCAGGCAGGGAATGGTATAAACAAAGGTGACAAGGAAAAAGTACATAGATTTCTTGAACTGAAGCAAAGGCAGCTTGAAAAGCAGAATTAAAAGAGTGATACTAGATAGAGCTGAAAGATAGGATGGAGATGGTCAACTCTCCATGGGAGCTGCATAGACAGATGACTGAGAGTTCCTTTTCGGCTTCACAAGTCTGGAAAATGTGAGCTGTGAAGGGGGCATCTTGTACCCCACCCTTCAGGAAGACCTCCTGAGACTTAGTTAAAAGTACTCTTATCCACAAATGAGTCTTGTAGGGTTGAGTGGAAAGTTGGGGGAGCCCTGTGACTTCACAGGAGTTAATAACGAAGATATTTGCTGGCTAGAGTAGGGTATCTCACTGGTAGTGCCTAAGCTTCTCTCCACCATTTATAAATCCTACCTTGAGAACATTGATTCTAGAATTTGAACCAAGTATTTTAAACAAGTATAAGACATTAATTTACCAACCGAATGTAGTATCTACTAAATTTGGAATTTGAGATGATTTAGAGGGCTGAAGGAAACTCTTTCTCTATTCATGAAAGGGGCATTTGTTAAAACAACTGATGATATAGTTATAAATTTAGAGTCTGTTTAAAAGAAGAAAGCATCTTTTAGCATTGGGAAATGCCCATTTATTTGCATTGTTGTATTTGTTTACATATGCTTCTTTGTTCCAGCTTAAGTAATACATACATCACAAGACACAAATGAAAGAGAATAAATGACAATGTGGGGCTGACTAAAGAGAAAATAAGGGGAAGATGATGCAAGAAGTGAGAATAGCATAGAAAAAATACGCTGTGAGGAGCTTATTTCCTTGCTAGAGCAGACTTAGTTCCAAGCTTTCTAGTAGCAAACGAAAAGGACAGCCAATATTTACGAGCTTTCTCAATCTGTGGAATGAAAACAAAAGTTTCTCAGAAGAGATAATATTTACCCATTCCAGAGAGAAATCTGGGCATCCTTATAGAGAAGCATTGCAAAAGAAAATGAACAAACAGGCTTAAGAAAATATTAAGATGCATTTATTGAAATAGGTAATCTCCCAACCATGTATTTTAGGTAACTCTATATACCTGAATGTCATCAAAAGCAACATTTCTTTCCTTAACAATTCTAGAATTCAGATTTTGCAACTACTTTTCCTTTATTCTGTCCAACTTCACAGCATTTTTGTACTTTGATACCCTATGTGTTTGCAGTGTCCTCCTGATTCCGCAGTTGGAAGTAATTTGTTCCTTCAGCTTCTGCTTCATGTCCTCAGCCTCTGGCTTACCTACCCACCTCCACCCACCCTAGACACAGGTGTGGCCTCAGTTCCTCCCAGGTTCCTATGTCTATCCTGACTGTAGCATGAAGGGAATGTTCTGGACTCCCATGCCCCTTGCTCATCTCCGTTAGAGTCAGCGGTCCTCACATACCTGGCTCTTGGCAGCTGGGGTCAAACACTGAGTTCCTGCTTTCCGCTTATTGTCAGTCTGATTTGGGATCAAGGACTTCAAGGATATATCCTGGGCACCTGTGTTTCCCTGCTGGTTTCCCCAGTGTCCTAGGGTTGATCTAGTCTTTTTGGTCTCTTGTGCATGTAGCACCGTCCTAGGACTGGGGTTTGCTAGGATCCTGGTGCACGGTGATTCATCCCAGACTGCCCTGCCTGAATTGTGAAGACTGTCCATTCTCCCATCCCTGAACTTGCTGCTATTTGGCTTTTCCTGTTTGATGGGGTATTCAGCCAGTGGTTGCCATGATTGAGAGAGGAAGCCACCCCCTTTCACTTGTACTCAGGCACAAGTCTTCAAACAGCCCACATTTGAGAAACAGAGCTAGCCCAGAAGGAGAAACTTAAGCAGTGATATTAGAACAACACGAAGCTGTTTTTTGATGTTTTAAATAAAATTCCTCAGGCATTTGACATCCCCTAATAAATCATTTTATCATTCAAAACAAAAGACTTCAAAACAGTCCAAGAATGAAAAGAGCTTTTGGACTAGTCCTGTCCCAATTCCCCAAACACATACGTGAAATTTTCACCCAGCCTGAGCTTCAACCAACCTTTTTAAACCAGTTCTTATCCTTAACCAGGGATTGGTAAAGGAACCATCCGTGGATCTTTGACCACAAAGACACACTAACAGGGGTTGTCATAATAAACGCATGCTGTATTATTCTCTCAAAGTGTCTGCAATTAGCTGATAAATCTAAGGGGTGTATGGAGGGCCAAAAAATGTCAGCCAAGCACTGTGATTCAATCCAGTAAAAACACAGCTTTCCCAATCTTAACTTAAAACATCTGGAGGGATGCAATACAGCCAATAGAGTGAAATTTATCAGTAAGGGGGATGGGCAGGATTTGTCTGGGACTGGGGCTCCTACTTATTTGAAATGTCTGGTTTCAAAAGGTAGGAAGTCAAAATTGCTGTTGATGGATTTGAAGGGTTTTCATGGTTCTTAGCATCCCAGACTGTATGGTAATCAGCCTGTCTGAACTGTAGCAGACAGCACATCAGCTCAGGGAATGGAGACTGTGTGGGGGTGGGGAGGCCGGGCAGTGGTAGCCATGGCGGAGGTGTAGATGCAGCACTGAAATCATTAGATGCAGTGGAAGGGACTCACACAGGGTAGGGCTGATGTTAGAGGTAAGAGGCTTTGAGGTGAGGGTATGATTGATCTGTAGAGGAGAAAGGGCTAAGATCACTGCATACCTCAAGTATAATCCCATGTGAAGAGTTGGGTCTTGGCCCTGGTCTGTATTTACTTGACTTATGCTCCTTGACAAATCCTTTAACTTTTCTGAATCCCAATTTTGGGAAGCAGTTTAGCATCCTGAGTAATGGCTTGAAATCTGGAATCAAATAGCTGAGGTCAACTCACTCATGAGCAGTGTGACCTTGGGCAGGTTCCATAACCTCTCTGTGTCTGTTTCTTCATCTATAAGAGTGGGATAACAATAGTATCTACCTGAAGTACTAGCATAAAGTTGTTGTGTTGGGAAGATTAAATGAGATCACACAGGCAAAGCCCATAGCACAGTGCCTAGAACCTGATAAGTAATCAACTAATGGCATCTATTACTATCGAGAACTTAGGCTCTGGAAACCGAGAAGACAGATTTGGACTCTGAATGGATTTATACTCAAATCCAAACCCCATCACTTACTGGCCATGTGGACTTGGGCAAGTTATCAAACCTCCAGATCTCAGTTTCCTCTTCTGCAAAATGGGATAAGAAAAATACCAACTTCAAACGACTGTATGATGGTTAAATGAAATAACAGACATGAACGCATAGATATTTTGTTTGTGAAATCAATTGGATTTAGGTAATAAACTTCATATTGGATTGGATAGTGAGGGAGAACATGAGATCAAGGAAAACTGACAAGGTTTTTGTTGTATAGACACAACTAGACAGATGTGGTTGATCCACAGATCGTTAACAACCCTTGGCCACCAGCCAGCATGAGCACCTCATGAAAATAAGGCACCAAGAAGAGTGGTCAAAATGACCTTGGCAGGAAAGCACTTAAGAAAATGTCTGGCATGTATTCAAGCAACAGTTGCTGTTAACTATTCCTCTGTCATTACTATTGCTACTGCTGCTATTTTTGGGCATGGACCATGGTTCACATGTGCTTAAGCCCCATCACCCACCACTGGCCTCCTGCTGAATCATATTTGCTGACAACAAAAACTGAACCAAGGTGAATGCTATTTTACTGCCAACTTTTGGACAGATTTCAAAGAGAACATTGATGGAAAAGGATGTTTGAAATCCATAAAGAACTAAATAATTGCAATGTGTTGTTACTTGTAAGGTTACTTTTGCACATCTCATTGGATTATTTGTCGGAGGACGGGTAACAGAGGCAGCAGATGTACAAGAACTTTGCCAAGTTACAAGAGTTGTTTGACATATTTAAAGTGAACTCCACTGTGGGCCAGTCTGGGTTGTATGTAAAAGTTTATTTTTTTCAGATTCTAAAAATCTAATGTCCTTTGTCATGAAGTTCTCAGTTTATACAGAGATTTCTCAAGAATCATTATAGAATTGTGGCTATCTGCACAGAGTTATAAGGAAGCCTTCCCTTATCATAGGCACAGCATTTATTTTTTACTACTTGCTCTGCTTCTTGCTCCAATAAACAACCAATCTTCATTTACTTGGCCACTTCCTGTTGGAGGACTTTTTTGTGTGTTTATAATGGACCAGCTTCTTTTATCTATTCATGGCATAGGAGCCTTTTGCTTTCACACATCTTTCAGAAAGTCTTTCAGAGCATGTTCCTTGGTGTCTTTTTTTTTTAAATTGTACTTTAGGTTCTGGGGTACATGTGCAGATCATGCAGCATTGTCGCACAGGTACACGCATGGCAATGTGGTTTGCTGACTAAATACCCCCGACACCTACTTCTGGCATTTCTTCTCATGTTATCCCTCCCCCACCTCCCAATCTGCCTGCTGTCCCTCCCTTGACCCCCAACAACAGACCCCAGTATGTGATACTCCCTTCCCTGTGTCCATGTGTTCTCATTGTTCATCACCCACCTACAAGTGAGAACATGCGGTGTTTGATTTTCTGTTCTTGTGTCAGTTTGCTGAGAATGGTTTCCAGGTTCATCCATGTCCCTACAAAGGACACAAACTCATCATTTTTTATGGCTGCATAGTATTCCATGGTGTATATGTGCCACATTTTCCTTGTCCAGTCTATCGTCGATGGGCATTTGGGTTGGTTGCAGGTCTTTGCTATTGTAAACGGTGCTGCTATGAATATACGTGTGCATGTGTCTTTATAACAGAATGATTTATAATCCTTTGGGTATATACCCGGTAATGGGATTGCTGGATCAAATGGAATTTCTATTTCTAGGTCCTTGAGGAAGCACCACACTGTCTTCCACCATGGTTGAACTAGTTCACGCTCCCACTAACAGTGTAAAAGTGTTTCTATTTCTCCACATCCTCTCCAGCAACTATTGTCTCCAGATTTTTTTAACGATCGCCATTCTAACTGGCATGAGATGGTATCTCAATGTGGTTTTGATTTGCATTTCTCTAATAATCAGTGATGATGAGCATTTTTTCATATGTTTCATATGGCCTCATATGTCTTCATTTGAAAACTGTCTGTTCATATCCTTCACCCACTTTTGAATGGATTTGTTTTTTTCCTTGTAAATCTGTTTTAGTTCTTTGTAGATTCTGGATATTAGCCCTTTGTCAGATGGATAGATTGCACAAGTTTTTTCCCATTCTGCTGGTTGCCGGTTCACTCTGATTGTTTCTTTTGCTGTACAGAAGCTCTGGAGTTTAATTATGTCCCATTTGTCTATTTTGGCTTTTGTTGCCAATGCTTTTGGTGTTTTAGTCATGAAGTCCTTGCCTATGCCTATGTCCTGAATGGTTTTGCCTAGGTTTTCTTCTAGGATTTTTATGGTGTTAGGTCTTATGTTTAAGTCTTTACTCCATCTGGAGTTAATTTTAGTGTAAGGTGTCAGGAAGGGGTCCTTGGTGTCTTATTTGTTGTAAAGGGCAAATTCTGGTTTTAAGATGTGTGGGGCTTGAAGTATGCTGGTGCCAGGGTGGCCAACTATCTACCGACCACTTACATCGGTTCAGTTCTCCAAGATGAAAACCGGGAAGTTTAACTTAACCTTGTTTTTTTTGTCACTTTCCAAATCCAATATGAGTTCTGCCACCAATGAAATATCTATATATCCATGAACATTTTAATGTAAGCTACCATCCTTTAGATAACTTATCCTAGTTTATAATTTACAGTATATATTTTTAAATTGCTTTGTCATTGTCTTCTTGGATTATAAACTCTACAAGGAGAAAGACTGGGTTTGTTTTTACCCATTATAATATTCACAATGACTAGCCTGGCACATAGTGGGCATTAAATAAATATTGAATTAATGAATGACATACTTCCTGCATGTCTTAATAAACTGGCATTACAGCATACTGTGTATTAATCTCCCTTTCCCCCTGTAAGTAAAACCTGGGAGTCTTCTGAAATACAAGGCCGTGTTCTGCATCTTGTAATACTCCCCTCTTTTGATTAAGCACCCCCATCTTTGGGTACTTGCTGCCTTCCCAAGAGGCCAATTTCAACACCTCCGTTTTTAAAAAGTAGCTTCCTTAAAAAAAATAATGTTGTAGGTATATCATTATCCCCTGTATTAGGTTGGCCAGCTTTGTAAAAGGCCTCAATTCCTTTACTCGGGAAAAACACAGAGATCTGTGGTTGGTGGGTGGGGCTCAGGCTCCCACAGAAGGGTCACACACATTATTACAGCTGACGGCAGAAAGCACATTGGATAAGCATGGGGACCACTGCATTAGAGACAGCCAGGCCGCTTGGGAACACACAACTGGCTCAAACACATCTTCAGGACTGTCAGTGTTGACCCCATGAATTTTGAAATGATTTAATCTCTAATTAATAAAATATTTAAAAAGTTGCCTTTTCTAATTAAATTCCACTCCACACTTTAAACTAATGGGCACACATATTGTTAACCATGGACATTATCCTGGATCCATGTCAGATCTATAGAGTCTAACTATAAATAAAAATGGAATATGGCCAAGTGCAGTGGCTCACACCTGTAAGTCCAGCATTTTAGGAGATGAAGGTGGGAGAATTGCTTGGGGCTGGGAGTTTGACACCAGCCTGGGCAATACAGCAAGACCCCATCTCTACAAAAAGAAAGCCTTTACAAATACAAATATGGAATATTATACATACATATTTCTGGGATTCATATATGATTTTATGTACATTAATACACGATACCAAATACATTATACCATTCTTACATGCAAGAAAACACATTTTGAAGCAGCTGCTGTATCTTAAACAATAAAGCTTATTCTTAAAACACGCCAAAGTTTTTGTCTGAGTGAGGGCAGCCCATTCACGTAAATAGATGCTACTCTGTTGGTTTCACACTCAATGAGAATCTGATCCGAAGGAGTGTAGGATAAACAAGGTTCTAAAAGTGAGTACATTGATTTGTTTCCCCTCTAAATCACTTTCCTCCCACGTGTGCAGAAGAAAAGCTCAGAGAGCTGGCAACTCCAAAATGTGGTTTATTTAGTAAGATGAGCTTGTTGACCCCCTGCAGATTGGGAAAGTTAGTGGTCCTCCTTGAGAGCTGATTTTGTTCTAAAATTCTGCTGTTGCTTTTACAGTGGGTCTCAGCAGATTTCTGGATATAGGAGGAGGGGCTACAGGAAGAATGGGAATGATCTGAGTGTTAACTGAACCTGCCCCTCTGCGATCTTTGTAGCTTCTTCAAGCTGGGGGAATTCTTGTTTCATCTGGGCTTTTTAATAAGCTGAATAGAAATAATAGTGTGGGAGAAATGCCTGGCCTGAGGGTCTATAGAATCTGAGTCTAATTAATGACTGCTGAGGCAAACGATTTTTTAAAAAAAGATTTTCTGCCCACTACAGAAATTACAATTGATTCTATTTATGTTTTGTATCCAAGCCTGCTAATGTGAATGGAGCCCAGAATGGCATGTTTTACAGATGCAATCTTAGAAGAGAGGGGAGGGGCTGAGGGGATTTTACAAGCAACAGAGCCACAGACTGCCCTCTTGTTGTGCAGTGTAAGTCTTCCCTGGGTCACAAAAGATGTATGGTACTCTGGGCTGTTTTATAACTAATAAATATGCAAAGCACAGTGCTGGATATCATGGGAAGTATGACACACGGGACAGTGTTTGGGATTGCACAACTTAGCATGTGACCAGGAGGAATGGCGGACAGCATGGAACAGATCCACATGCCCAGCAGGAACTTCCAACAACTGGTGCCACTGGAGACCAAGGCAGGAAGAGCTAGCTCATGGAGGAGGATAAAGCAGGGCAGGCTTTGTGGAGATGAGAAGACTGAAGGGTGCCTTGAGACAGGATTCAGACAGGGTGAAGGAAGGAAAGGAGGTTGCCTCCAGTGACCATTAAGCCTGATTTATAAGAAGAGCTGCTGCTGAAATGTGCCTCCTCATCTGCTAGGCCTGCAAAAGGAATTAGTTCAATAAAGGCAGGCACTTCCCAGGACTTCGGGAATGTGACATGAATTCTGATCATAGGAAAATCCTTTGCATTTCCTGGTGGGGTCTTAGAAGAGTAGCTGGGAGGTAAGCCTGGAAGACAGACTTTGCCTTTTATCACAGCTTTGTTAGGGCCTGGGCCAGATTAGGACGTTACATTGCCTTCCATAAGTGGAAGGGAGGAATCAGCACAGGATCTGGTTTTCATAAATAAAATAAATTTATATATACCATGGAACAGATTGATTCCTTGGTTCCAGTGATCTCACAGTTTCCCTGATAACAAGAACGGTCATGCCACAGCGTGCGAGAAGTCCTTACAAACATAGTTGTGCTTGCTCAATGCTTGTTGTTTACTGTTGATCAAACATGCACAAAGCTCTATGTGCTGACTCACTCTCATTAATAGGAAGCCCAATGTCAGCTTGAATATTTATTCCAGGGAAATGCTCCTAGATGGAGGTGGCTTGGTGCCAGCAACTATGGGCCCTCCTTTTCAGACAATGGCCTTGGTTTCAGGCCCTACCCTCAATTGCACACCAAGCGGAGACAGCTGGGAGGAGGAACTGGCAGCTTGGTAACCAGGCCAAGTGTTGGGATTCAAAGCTGCTGACCCATTTCGGTGTTATCTGAACCCAGCTTTCATGCAGGTTCCTGTTTCACTGCATGAAGCACTTTTGAAAAGGCAAACAAAGACCCAGGAGCCTTGCTGGACCTTTGCTTCATACTTTTGCTCGAGGGCTGGTGCTAAATTCACCAGCTGTGGTCAGTGGAAATTCCCTGAAGAAGCCACAATATGAGAAGGCACAGGAATAGTTTCTTCCTTTACAGTGTTACTGGCTTAAAGGGCTACAATCTTCCAACTGTACAGACTTTTTCTTGTAATTTTATCACCATATTCTAAAGAAGTGAGTAGGAAAACTGTCATGGTGCTCAGAGGTAGAGTCCCGTGCAAGTGTGGAAGGGTTTAAGAGTACAAGTGTGGAAGCTCCTTTCAGCCTGTGTCAATTCTCCAGCTTCCCAGAACAATGGTACTTCATCCATTGGGCAGTAATGATTTCTGGAGGTGCTTTCCGCCTGATAGTAGTAAAAGGCAAAGTGCTGCCCTGCCCATCCATGGTGTATTCAGATCAGGCCACCTGGATTCTGGTCTTGCCTCTGTCAAGCCACTTCTCTTTTTCGGTCCTCAGTGTCTTCCTCTCTGAAATGGAGCTGCTTCCTGGCCTGCCCACATTGTTCAGTAAAGCACGGTGGGCATTCACATCGTGGGCATTAGAAAGACTTGAATCTATTTGGGATCACTACTCACTGTGCTGTGTGGCCTTGGAGAAGTTAGTGAATCACTCTGAGCTTTTAGTATCTACTTCTATTAAAGGGGTAATGATTTCTACATCAAATGGCACCTGTGAGGATTCCAGGAGATGATTTTTTTTTTTTTTTTTTTGAGATGTACTCTTGCTCTGTCAGTGCAGGTTGGAGTGCAGTGGCATGATCTCAGCTTACTGCAATCTCCACCTCCTGGGTTCAAGCAATTCTCCTCCCTCAGCCTCCCAAGTAGCTGGGATTACAAGTGTGTGCCACCACACCTGGCTAATTTTTGTATTTTTAGTAGAGAAAGGGCTTCTCCATGTTGATCAGGCTGGTCTCAAACTCCTGACCTCATGATCCACCCGCCTTGGCCTCCCAAAGTGCTGGGATTACAGGTGTGAGTCACCGCGCCTGGACTGTGTTATGATTTTTAAATGAGGTAATATTATACGGGAAAAGGGCAATGTCTGGTTCCAAAGTAAGTTCTCTACAGCTGTTAATTTCCTTCTGCCCTTTTCCTATCTTTCTCAGTTAAGACACTAACATGGAAAACAAGTGGGTATGTTTTAAAAAATCATACATTATACAAATCTGACACATAAGTACTTCTTCCTGAAGGAGAGAGGATTGAAGAAGATTGGAAAGATCAAACATGAGCATCAGATTGAGAAAGCAGGGCATCTGGGGATTTGATGAATCCAAGCCTTGGGCAACTGGCTCTTGGTAATCCAGTGGTGACTTTCCATTTCCTCAGACATTCATGGCCAAATGCCATGAAAAGAGCAGAATCTCTGGAACCAGAGCTGAGTTCAAATTCCCCACTCCACCATTATGAGAGGGCAGACCTGGGGACGGTTTCCCCAACCTTCTTGCACCTCAGTTTCCTCACCTGTAAAATGGGTATAATAAGTCCTTCTTCAGGGAGTGGTGGTGAAGTACCTGGTAGAGGGAGCTGATAGAACATGTTCAAGTCATAGTGGGTTTTCTTCTTCAAAGGCCGAAATGCTGTTGATTCTGAGTGCCATGATGTCTACATTTCCTGAGTCTTGATTTCAAGCCTGATTGCTCTACTGTCAGACTCAGACTAGCTATAGTTTCCTATTGTGCTTTGAGTAAATGCATGGCCTTCAAGGCTCTGGTGATTTAGCATCTGCCTGCTTCTTAATTTCATCTTCTGCCATTCTTCACTTTAAGCATTGGTCTTTCATTCTCCTATGTACTATCCTGGGCTGTGCTCTGCCCATTCTATCTGTGCCCTTCCAGTGGATGGCTCCATTGCAACCTTCAGTTCAACTCTTCAAAGGAGACTGGGTTCTCTGTCAACCCTTTTAATCTCATGACCATTTTATTTCTTTTATTCCATTTGTCACAATTTTACTTATACATATTTATTTATTTAGTTGTTTTTAATGTGTCTCTCCTACTGGACTGTAAGCTTTACCAGGACAGAGCCTCTACCTACTTTCATTGTTACTGAATGGTCAGAGCCTGCCACAAAAGGTTTTTAATGAGTATTTCATGAATGAGTAAATACTAGCCCCTGCATATTAATTTAAGGTTTAAAAATATGAGCATAATGGGCAGAAAACTTTGTGAGGCATTTGAGCTTATTAGAAGCTGCTCTGCCATCTTATTTTGGATAATTAAGCCCAGTCCTATTTTATTATGAGAAAATAACCAGCCATAAAACAACATCCGTGGGAACAAGCTGGAATAGAGGCTTCAAATGGGGGGAAAATTGAGAGTTTTCTTTTCAATATCCAAAAGGGGAAATGAACTTACTTCTTAAAAATTGCCAACTTTTAGGCCATAATTATTTCTGTCTGATTTGAGAAAGATGAGCTTGCTCTACTTTTGTCCCTGTTTCTCTGTCCAAGCAAATTAAGGGACAACTGCCATAAACATGGATTTTGAGTACTGGAAGGATCAAAACCACTAGCATAACTCACAGATAAAAGCTCACAAGAATTTTATCATGCAGCTAAAAGTTTGGACACTGACGTCTCAAATTATTTTTCTTCCCTTTTTGAAAGATGGTTTTGCTAAAATTTCTTAAAGATCTTTGTAGTTATTTCCATTTGGGGATGGAGGAAGTTTTACAAACATTTGGGCTCATGTTGAGCTTGGGTGAGTTGCTAAGGCTGACGTATTCAAGGACAACAGTGATTTATACATACAAAAAGAGTCTAATCATCTGTGTGAGAACCAACTTTTGGTGTTAGGCACACGGCTCATAAGAACATTTGAACAGATAAGAGTTGTCCCTGTTCAGAATCTGGCCATCTTAAAGCAGGACTATTGCCTCCTAATTGGCCTACACTCTCTGGGTGTCCCCAGTCTCCCTCCTATGTGCATAAGCACAGCCATCAGATTATTTCCTTAACTTGTTTCAGTAATTACACCCACTGCCTATAGGTTAGAGCCAAAACCCCTTCAAGGCTTGTATTAATCTGGTTTCAACCCAATATTTAGGCTTATTTCCCATTACTCCTGACTCCTTTACCCAAACTGTCCCACCAGATGGATAGGTATTATTATTATTGATCCCTAAATATGCTTTTCTGTCTTCCAGCTTCTGGGCTGAGGTCATATAATTTGGTGTTATCCATCAACTTTCCCTGGCCTTTCAACGATTCAGGTCTGCCCTGCCTTCTCATGAGGACTCCACCCAGAATAATCCACCTCTGAGCTTCTTAAGGATCCATGATCAGCCCCTAGTCCTACTAGTAATCGTGTTTTGCACCCTTCGGGTTGTTGTTTTACATGGTTATTGTAGTTTGTGTTGCTTACACTGTCAAGTATGCCACAGTCACCCCAGAAATAATTTAGAGGAGGAGTCCTTCACCTGGGGACCCATAATTGGGTCTGATAATTCTCTATCCTATAAATAATTTTCACTTTCTGGTTACAGTAGTTTGAATAGGTATATATTCTTTGCAAACAAACTTCTTGAATAAAACAACTATCATTGGAGTATAATTAAGATAGAAATTCCCAACCTGAGGTGGGATGATTTTTCACAATTCTGTATGCTTCAGGTCAGATATGTCAGTGTTCTAAAAGCATATCTGCTTCACTTTTTTTTTTTGGTTTTTCAAAAAAAGCAGATTTAAAATATGCGGATTCCTTGGATCCATCTGAAACTCATTGCAATAGAATTTCTTGGGAATAGGTATTACAAACAATTCTCAAGTGATTTTTATACATATTCAAGAATGTGTAGGGGATAAAGGGAAGCTGACATTAAAATACTTCATATGATGGGAAAGGAAGTGGAAGAGGCAATAATTCATATGGCTCAAGTGCTTATTATGTGTCTGGAAAAATATTAGGAATTTTCACCAGTAATCCTTGTAATCCTCAAACAAGCCTATGATGTAAGTCATCATCGGTTCCTGTTTCCAAACAAGAAGTGTCCAAGGATCTGTAAGTGGTAAGTACATGGGCCAGTTAAACTCTGGGTTGCCAGGCTCTGAGGTTCTTATTTCTCATTCTGCATTCCACTCTGCTGGAGCTCCTGGCAAACCTTGAAGGGAGAGCAGCATGGAAGCACAACCATGCTGGAGGTTTCCTGGGTTGGTATGGGAGAGCTGGCAGATGCTGAGCCCCTGGCAGGTAACCCCTGGATCAAGACCCCCTTGACATCTAAAGAGGAAGGTGATCCCCTGAGCTCTGAATCTGCATCCTGGACCCCCAGTCTGGAGCCTGGTAAGCTTCTACTGAAGATCACAGATGCCTTTCTGGTCACAAAACCTAAAGGTGGAGGCTGCAGAACATCTGAACATTGTTGCAGGTGCAGCACACATACTGAGTTGCTGGCTGAGGCTTTAAGACAGCAGCATTCAATATTACAGCTGGATCAAGGGCCTTGCCTGTGTGTGGGAGGTAGAGAATAGAAGCCCTGGAAGCCACTGTCCTGTTCACCATTCAGGAAAAGGGATGTAGAAAATCACCTGTGTGTGAAGGAGGACTGGTGACTGTGCAAACCCTGGAGCCCATGTATTTGAGGATTGCAGGTCTAGAGCAGTGGTTCTCAACCTTGTCTCAACATTCAAATCACCAGGGGAGATTTAAAAAAAAACTCTTGAGGTCCAGGCTTCACCCTAGACCAGATGCCTAGGCAGCAGTGCTTTTTATATCTCTGCAGATGACTTCAACGGGCATCTTGGTCTAAAGTACATCCAATGACCAAGTGATGTAAGTCTAGCCTACAAGTGCTCTGAAGGCAGCTTGCATTCAGTCATGGTGGGAAAGCTGAGGTGGTCAAGCGTAAACCACCAGTCACAGTCTACCCAGTTAGGAGAAAGGAGAGGGCTGCCTGAAGCTTGACTCAAGGCCTTTCCAGTGCCCCCTTTCAATTGTTAATTTTCCACTGCAGGGTACAATTGAGAAAGAAATATGTGTGGAAGGCAGAAGGGAGAGGTGGGACGTGGTAGACACAAAGATATAGGAAGAAATGTTGTTCTCTAGAGCAGAAAAACACCAGGCTTGGAGAGAAGGAATTGGGTATTAATAGCAGATTGGAGACAGAAGGTGCCTGAATGTCCAGTCTCAGGGGAAGAGCTCTACTTACTGAGTGGATGATGCCTTGCAGAGCCTGAAAGCCGTCATTCACAGGAAACACATGATCCTTACTGTCCGCAATCCGGGCCAGCTGAGAACACAGCAAACACATGGGGAGATGTGTTAGGCTTGGATGTGGAAAACTTAGGAAGGTCGCTGGGCCTAGGAGGCTCTAGTTATATTCAGAACCTAGGGGAATATGAGGCCTTCACTGAGCTCAGGGGCTGCCCTGAAAAGCCGTCAGTAATAACAAGCTCACCAGTGGCCTCTGGAGCAGGTCCAGGGTTGGCTACAGCTTTTACATTTGTTTTAACACTTTTCTCCTCAGGAGCAGAGGTAGGAGTGCCCAGCTTGATGAACGCTTGGCCTGGATTGGTATGTTTATAAATCTGGGCACAGACCATGGGCTCATTTTTCTCCCATTCACCCAAATTCCTGTTGGCAGCTTTATCTGAATCGAGCAGATTCAAGTTCCCTTTCAGGGCAAACTTAAATTCAAACTTTGGCGTTGGGTGAGGCCACCTTTACCTTTCAACCAAACTACCCATTGAAGAAAGGGCCCTTGCGGTTGGTTCAGGTGCTCCTGCTTTATGGAGCAGGAAACTGAGGGCTACGAGAAGCCGATGTATGGGCTTGTCTGACCCCAGATCTCTGTGCGGTTCTGTGACTCTGTGGCAACAGAGTCAGTGCCAGCGGGTGTATGTGGCTTCTAAAAAAATATGTTTTATTGTTTTTACTGATTGCAAAAGTAATACTTGTTGTAAAAGCTTAGGAAAATTCAGGAGAGTCAAAATAAAAAGAAAACAAAGGTTACTCATAATCCTTCTGTCTGTTCATCTATCATCTATTTTATTAGCCATTTGATAGATACCATTCTTCCTACTTTTTCTATGCAAACATACATATGTTTATTTTAGTTAGAAGTGGGCACATACTATTCTTACTGCTTTGTAATCTTGTTTTATTCCCTTAATGATATATCATAAGCATTTTCCTGTGCCATTAAAACAAAAAGAAACTATGAAGTACATTGAGGAACATGTATTTAGATTGTTAGTAAGTTTTTACAACTTGCTTATTATATGCACTTGTACACACTTTTTTGCCCACTTGCACAATTATTTCCATATTTTTGTGTTGAAAATGCATTGTATTTTTAATGGGTGAAACAGAACGTTTGTTATTTGAATAAGAAAATCATACTTGTCAAATTAAATTTAGCCAGGTGTTGTGGCTCACGACTATAATCTCAATAAGCTGGGAGGATCACTTGAGCCCAGGAGTTAGAGACCAGCCTGGGCAATACAGTGAGGCTTTATCTCTACAAAATTTAAAAAATAGCTAAGTGTGGTGGTGTGCATCTGTAGTCCCAGCTACTCAGGATGGGCACCTGTAGACCCAGCTAATCAGGAGGCTGAGGCAGGAGGATCACTTATGCGTGGGAGGCAGAGGCTGCAGTGTGCTGAGACAGCTTACTGTACTCCAGCCTGCATGACAGAATGAGAGCCTGCCTCAAAAAACAAAAAACCCAAGTTTTCCAAGTTAATTCAGATAGTTTTTGACATTTGGCAATTTAATGTTTGCCAACAAAGATGGTGCCTTGATGGTCTGTGTTGAAGACCTCAAGTGCATCAGCAAATGATTTAACATTCCTTATATAACCAGTAAATCCTTCCTGCTTAGGATTTCTAGAAAAGTAACCTATCTCAGGGGCATTGATTCCATTGATCTGCCCTCCGCACTCACTAAACATGTTCTCCATCATTCACAAGCTCAGTATGCTCTAAACCTGAGAAAGTCCATGACCATACCTGTGTCTCATTGAAATCTTTCACACCAACACAGTAAACAATTGCACCAAGATCTCGGGACCTATTAGCCTGGGAAAAGGAAAGAGAGGACATTAGAAAGAGAAGTAATGACAAATGAACTCCTTTTGGAGCTGCCTGATTAACTTCAATTATGAGGTATTTAATGAGCACCTACCAGGTACCAGGTGCCATACTGGAGAAGGCAATCCCTGTTCCCAAGAAGCTCAGACTTCAGTGGATATCACATTGTAACCTAACACATGGTGGAACTGAGGGGAGTGGCTACTCCAATGGGAAGTGTGGAAAAAGACCCACCAAAGTAGAGACTTTGGTGATGGGCTTTGAAAGATGAGGGGAGGAAAGGGAAACTGCAGGCTAAGTTAAATATTCTGGGGAAATGGTTAATTGCTCTGATGGATTTTTACTGATATATGTTTCTTTACAATAGGGGTGTGATATCACAAAAGAATGGGGCCTTTAGAACTTGATACACCTGAGTTTGACACCTGGCTTTGCTCTGTAAAGTGTTTTGGGGATTAAATGAAAGAACATTTACAGAGCTCCTCACACAAGGCTAGAACCATGTGGATACTCATAACGTCAGCACATTTTTATTAAAGGCTCTGATAATCTGATTTCCAGATTCTCCAGTGTCAGAATGGAGAAAAATATTGGAAATCCTTGGTGCATACAATGTGTTCTTAATAACTGATAGCAAACATACAATGAGTGCTCAATATTGATTGGAATTGTGTTACTTTTTCCCTTTCTTAGTACTCAAATCCACTTCTTTTTAACACTGAATTCTAGAAGGGACAAAAACATATGTCTTTTTTCCTTCATATTAGAAATATTCCCTGCTACTTTTAGGATAAAATTAACTTTTAGACTCAGCGTAGCCCCAGCCTTATTTACATCAACTATGTGATTCTTCTCCTCCAGTTGGACTTTATATAGAATTTCCAAGAAGGGAAAAGTTCAATTCCTTTATATCTTGAGCTTTATCTTTCTTTTTCAGAAGTTCTCCTTATATTGGCATTGGCACTCTGAATATTTTTCTAAGTTTGTATGTGCCATACCTAAAATTCCTTCCCACTAACCCCTATCTTAAGACTCTGACACTCTATCATTTATTTTAGTTTCAGTTCTTTCCTTATTAGGGTTTTTACTTTATTTGACTGTTATTTGGTACCTAAACAAGCCATCTTGCATTCCCATCACATAGTGAGTTTTCACTTTCAAATGCAGAGATGTATTATTTTCCAAATTCTCAGGGAGTGTCTGTCATATTACCTTGTACATTTCCTCGTTAGAGTTGCCTTTTGTACTAGTGGAAAGAGTTTACCTACATAATTTCCCTAAGCCCTCTGTCAATGGAGGCTTCAAAAGGCTGATTATTATTTCATGGTAAGACTCATGAGGGCAGCAGCTGTGTCTCACTCACCTCTGTGCCTCTAGTGTCTAGCAAATGGCCAAGTATATGCCAAGCTCTCAGTTAACACTGAATGAATAAACGAATGAGTATATACTTCGTGTTTGTGGAAAGAGCTGAATTTGAAGTAAACAGTTGTTAAGAGCTTGAGGTAAGTGTGATGCTACCATTAACTTCTCTCTCAGAGCCTGCATCTCTAGGATGTTGTTTCTTTCTACCTGGGGCCTGAATGACCCTTTGTCACTCATGAGGCTATGGTTTCAGTACATTTCTATGGATGACTTGTTTCCTTTCATACCAATTAGGCATATAGGTGAAATGTGAAACTTGAAAAGATTTCCTAAGTATAAACATTAGTTTTCAATTCTTTAGCAAACTTCTTTTTCTACGTCTACTTATACAAGCTAAAATCTTCATTTAGGGAAATTTTCCACTTGCCTTGAGGAATAATTTTTGAAAACACAAAGACAAGGAAAAAAGGAACTATTACAGGAGAAATGACAATTTAACTTTGTTACCAATTGGTGTTTAACTTCTGTTCTTAAGAGTGCAAATCTCAATGATAAATACATTCTGACAAGATTGGCTCTTACAGATTTCAAGTAATTCCCTTCCTCCTGTTTTAGTAGAAAATATATGGAAAAATTGTATTAATGTTTGTTTATAAGTGATATACAGTATTTAAAAACTGTTAGAACAGTAT
Source organism: Cebus imitator (assembly GCF_001604975.1). Taxonomy (NCBI): domain Eukaryota; kingdom Metazoa; phylum Chordata; class Mammalia; order Primates; family Cebidae; genus Cebus; species Cebus imitator. The sequence goes on from NW_016107338.1 coordinate 4,694,646, forward strand.
AACACCATCAATAAAGGCAGGGTAGATATTTTTAATCCCTCAAAACAGAATCATATGCAAAAATTTTGAAAGGGGAAAACATTTACCATGTGTAAGACATGAAAATTCACTTGTAAAACGTGACTTATTATTATTATTTCTACATATGCAACTCTATTTCATTCAGGGGATTTGCAAAGAACACCTATCACCTGAGTAGAGAGAGTGTAGCCCACAGAAAGAAGCCCTGTTCCATGTATATGTTTAGACACAGCCAGGCTGTCGCTTACCTCCCTCTCTGAATAGAAAAAGAGATCTTCATGGAGTTCTCCATCAGTCAGGGCAATGATGACGCTGGCTGTCCTGTATCCTGTTTTAACACAATACAGACTGGCTCAGTCCACCCTGCCCCACCCAGGGAAACACCTCTCAGTCCCAGGATTCGACCTCTTAGGAGTTCAACCGCCCAAAGTCAACACTGAGAATCACCAACTTTTCTTTTGGAATTGGAAGCAACTCCAGCATGAAGAAGAACCCTCCATGGAGACAGACTTTATGGGGAATAGGTTTTGCTTTTGCATTTCTCAGCCTCATCTCGAAAAATGGCCAAACCTGGTGAAATGGTCACTAAAACAACACTTGGGATTAGCACCAGTGAATCAAGTGTGATTATTTTCTATTCGCGTACACATAACTGTTGCCCAAGCTGTGAGCAAACTCCCACCTGGGCTGTTCGGGAGTCCTTGCCACCTGCTGCAATAGACCATACATACCACCCCTTGAATACAGTTTGGTGGAAAGTAATAGTCATTATGATTTACAAGTCGACTGGAAGAATTATAGCAATTGGCAAAACCTACTAGAATTGTTTCAGAGATTTTCAGGCTTCTCATATCATTGTTGATTTATATTAGCAAGATTTGGTGTTGATATTGAATCTGTTCTGTTTGTTGTAGTTTATAATGAAACAAGAAATGGACACCTCTCCAGGCCTGGAAGGAAAATCTGTACTGTAATATTGAATCTCCTCTTTAAGAGATTTGACTGAGATACAGAAATGCTACTCATGAGAGAAACTATAGTAATAATAGCTAAAATAATAATAAAAATTTATACACGAAGTACATTTTATATAGTTTTTTTCATTTAAATAAAACAAAGTTAATTCAAACTGGTATCTTGATCTTAATGTTATGTCCAGTCACAGCAATCAAGAGGCTTGGGGCTCAGAGGAGGACAAGAAAATTAAGTTTTACATAAAAATCCAAGACTTTACTAACCTATGCAAGTATTTACTAATTTAATGAATTCAACATGCAAAACTATTCATGGGAATTAGACTGTGGCCATAATGGGACTTAATTACTTTTAGATAACTTTTCTTGGCATCAACAGGACAGTGGAATTTGACCCAATACATGCCACCTTTCTATGCATTCCTTGTTTGTGATGAAATGTGTGTCTAAGGATTATAGATAATCTCATACATGTCTTTTGAAACATGAAATTACTGAAGCTACTGTTTTTTAGCAACAAACACGGAACAAGTTAAATAATTCATACGCGTAATTTATACTATAGTCTTACCTTGACTGTTTTCATAATAAATCTGCTCACTGGCCTGAAAAACACATGAATGAGCCATTAGACTTAAAACCACGGTTTGCCACTCCAAAAACCATAGTGGATAATGGGCTCTGTTGTTGAATATGCAGTCAATTCAGTCTTGATTCCTTATGTAATTCACCCAGGCTTTGCTCAAGTATCAGTGGCTGATATCCATGTAAAGTTACTCTCTCATTTAAGTAGTATACAGTCATGTGCTGCATAGCAATGTTTTGGTCAAGGACAAACTACACATATGATGGTGGTCCCCTAGGATTATAATGGAGCTGAAAAATTCCAATCACCTACTGACATCGTAGCTGTGGTAACACTGTAGTCCAATGGATTACCATTTCTATGTTTAGAAACAAGTATCATTAGTGTTATAATTGCCTACAATGCATAGTACAGTAACATGCTGTATAAGTTTGTAGCCAAGGAGCAATGGGCTATACCATATGCCTAGGTGTGTAATAGGCTATACTATCTAGGTTTGTGTAAGTACACACTATGATGCTATCACAATGACAAAATTGCCTAACAAGGCATTTCATTGAATGTATTCCTGTTGCTAAGTGACAGATGACTGTAACTGTCAACATGGATCGATGTCTTATTCCTTATGGCCTAGCATTTGTTTCCCTTAAAGCTGGAGTCCCTGAAATTCTGCCTCAATCACTGAAGCTGACATCCAGTGAAGGACATTTTTGGAATGGCAGCGACTTGTGTGTGGCAGGAATTTGTGAATGCCAGCGAACTATTAGCTAACAACCCATTCATCAGGGTCAGGGAAGGAGGAAGGGAATCCATTTCTTTAGTTCTTTTGGATACAGTTATCAGTGTACAAGCTTATGGGAAGAAAATGTACTCTCTTGCTATTGGGTGCTATTCAGCCCTTTTAATATATGTGCCTTACCTCATCAGTCAGGTGAGAAAATCAGATGTTGATTTTTCAATATCACACTTTATATTTGGATTTAAAACTGTTTTAAAATTACCCTTTCAAATCCTTCATGCATGTAAGTGTCTCCTCCTGGCAGAACTTTCTGGAGTTCTTCTAGGCCTTGACGGATTTGTTCTCTGAAATCCAAAGACACTCTGTCAGTCTTATTCGAGCATTTTTTACTTTGCTGCTGTAGTCATACGTACTGGTCTTACCTCTGTGGATACTGCTATATAGTTCCATGAATTCCCCAAAAGCCTATCAAAGGGAAGGCCTTTATATTATCCATTCAGGGTCAGCCATAGCATAGGATGTGTGAAATTTCAAGGATTTAAGGGGAAAGACTCTTTTGCAGGAATCTCCATCTGCTTGTAAACACTTTCCTTTCCCTTAACACAGATAGCATTTCCCCTCTACACTGGAAATGAGTCTTTAAATGCTGCTCCTGATGGGACACACAGCAACTTAGGCAACAATGCAAATGGCTCATGGAGCCAGAAAGAGGTGAGAACCAAGAACCCAGGAAAAGGCTACCACAAGGACGCAGGTGGGAGAGGGTGGCGTCTAGAGCAAACTGCCACCCGCACGGGTGTGCCAAAGGAAATGGAAACTGAAAGCCCAAGGAATCTTCCACTTTCCAGGACAGCCAAGAGTGTTTTCTGTGGGCCGGTGCCTGTGTTTTCCTACTCCGTTTGTTCAAGGTGACAGCGCGGGCAGGAAGAAGAAGTGGGATATGGCATTGGGAAGAAGTCCAACTGGCAGTTGGAAATATACATGATATGGGGGCCAAATGCAATCTTTGTAGACCATTCTCTCTGGGATGTAAGAAGCCTATATTCATGTTCCTGTCTTTAAAATAGCTCCATATAGTACCAAAAAGGATACCAAAGTATAATTTCTGATTCACATACTTTATTCATAAACTGTAACCCTATGAAGGGTTTGAAATTTTCCCTTTCTCCCACCGGAGTCTTTTTAGTGGTAGAGGGTGGAGATGCTCTATTTAAATTAGGGAGAGAGACTCCTTTTGAATAGCAAAAACCTAACATTTAGTGAGCATCCACTATAAACAAAGTAGTGACCAAAGATTTCTGGTTCATTCTCGTAATAATCACTCAAAGTGGGTATTACTGCCCTCACATTACAAGTAAGAAAACTTGGGCTCAGAGAGGTTAAGTAGCAGAGTGGAGACTTGAAGTCAAATCTGTTTGACTCAAGAAAGGTTTTCTTCTCTGCAAAGCAGCATCCTAGGATGGACCAACGCTAGAGAAGTGGGAAGCTTGCATCAATGAAAGGCAATGGTAATTACTAACGCTGTCTGGGAACTTACGGCTCTGGGAACTTACGATGCCAGGCTCTGTCTAAATACAGGAAATACAGTTGATCCACTTAAGCATTATGACAGCTCTTTGCGGTAGTACTATTGTTACCTCCATTTCACAGATAAGGAAACTGAGTCACAGAGTGGTTACAGAACTTACCCAAGGCTCCTGTAAGTGGCAGAGGTGGGATTTAATCCCAGAGGCCCTGCTTTTAATTAGGATGATAAATGCTCTCTCTTTCTCTAATGTTTATCCTGGCATTGCTTGGAGGGGGAATTCTAAATAAAATAGTAATCTTTCTTTAAAACTGATGTGATGGGGAGACTGTGGGTGAGGGTGGATTCCCAGACTGCTGGAGGTTTTAAAAGAGAAACTGAAAAGGAGTTTGCCTGAGCCTGTCCCTGGGCTGCTGATGCTTCATGGGTGGAATATTTAATACCAAGTAACTCAGACTTTGGAAACTGACTATTGTCTTTTCAATGCCCATCTATCAGACCACACGCCCAGCTGCCCAAGTCAGAAATTAGAAGGCTTCCTTGACCCACTACCTTGACTCTCCCCTCACCATCATCACATTCTGTTGGTTCTACTTCAAACATATCTTGAAATGGATGACTTCTCTGTCTCTTCAGCCAACACCATTGTCCCAGCCACCATCATCTCTTGCTTAGCCACTGGGGTGGTCACGTGCTCTCTTTTGACTGGCCTCTTGCCCCCTTTTCCATTCTTTTTCCATAGGCTGCAAGAGTATCCTTGAAGTACAGATCAAATCATGGCATTCATTCTCTGGCTCAAAGCCCTTCAACAGCAGTCCATTATACCTGGGATTATATCCCAAATCCTTGTCATGACCTTCCATTGCCTATGTGGATGGCTCTTGCCCCCCTGTCCAGCCTCATCTCACATCACTCTGCCCCCACTCTCTTGCCTTTAGCTACCTTGGTCTTCCCAACCCCCCTTCTCCAATAGTCACTTCATATCAGCAATCACTGCTGCCTGGGAACACTATTTGACCAGCTCTTCATGGGACTAATTCTTACCCAGCCTTCAGTCCCAAGTTAAACGCCACTTGCTCAGAGTAGTTTTACCTGAACTTCCTAATCTGAATTGTCTTCCTCTATTAGACTTTTTCTTGGTACCCCACAATTTTTGCTTTATGGCACTTAGGACATTTTATAACGAATAACATTTGATTATGCAATTGTTTGTTTAGGTTTTGTTTGTTTGAGTTCTAGACTTCGTTAGGTTTTGTTTGCTTCAGTTCTAGACTGTAAATTCCATGAGGACTGGGCCATGACTGTTTTGGTCCCCACTATATCTTCTGTGCCTACTGAAGGGGTGAGTGGAGGGAACGGATGTCTCCATTGTTAATTATTCTGGGAAGAAGCCAATTTTGGGGCAGGGATGAGCTTCCCTTGGCCATGTGGAGGGAGGCCAAGCAGGACCTGACCTGGTCATTGGCCAGACCTGGTCACTGACAAGTCTGGGCCCATGTGGCGGTTAAACATGATTCTCTATGTTCTATTTCTTACATTACCTCCAATATTCCAATAAATCCTATCAAAAGGCATACTTTAATTTCAAACTCTGTTGTTTGGTAATGAGAAAGAGCATATATCTTGGAAGATAAAGATGAGAGCAGTGCCCCCCACCAAGACCATGTAGGTGGCAGTGCAAGGCACCATAGTCACCTGGCAGGGGGGAGCTCTGCCTCGTGGGTTGGCAGTTTTATGAGGGTCCCAGAAGCAGAAGTAGTGGCAAGGGGACATGAGGGAGAGGCTGGGATGGGAAAATTGGGGTTTGTATGTGAGCACACAGAGGTGGCACCATAGAATCCCTCATAAGAGCTGGGGGCACTGTGTGGCAGAGGGCTAATTTCTGACAGTCAGGTGGGAGAAGGTTGGACATTAAAAGTAAATGTGATCTAAATCTTTGGTCATTGACTAGAGAAGTCTGGGACATTTGGGTAACACTAAAAGTGGACTATTGTGTTAAGACTTGAGATTTAAAAAGCGGGCAAAAAAAAAAAAAAAAAGGCATCTTGGGGGTGTGGAAAAGTTTGCTTGGCTTCACTGTATTTTTTCCCTGCCAAATAAAGTCTGGGAACTGGACTATTTTCTCTAAGCCTATTTCCTTTTCTTTACAAGTATTTTCTTAAGCTTTCTATTTTTTTGGTACCAGAACAAGCAAAGCTGTTTTGGAAAATGTCCTTATCCTTGAAGCTTTTTATCTGGCAAGATATAAACTCACTAGTTGCGAGTGGTGATCACAACCTCCCCATTATACCGCCCTTACTGCTCAAAAGATCAAATAACACATGGCCCCATCTCCCTACTCTCTGCCCTTCTTGAAGGACCCACATCTAAGCAAACAAAACGGATGGTTTCATAGGAATTGTGGGTGTATTTTAGTTCTGGGATAACGGAACTATTAATAAGGGTCTATTCTTTATGTTCTCGGAAACTGAAGGACATTGGAAGAAAGATCTTTTAAGGGATGATAAGAACCTCTCTGAGGACTTGGTTATTACCAAGTGAAATGTTATCTTCCTGGGAAATGAAAGAGGCTGGGAATCCTATGAAGAGAGGCTGCTATTACAGCGTGCCTGTTTCCCTTGGTGATTTCACATGTCTGCCAGTGTTCCTATTTAGAAGCTAAGGGTTTCAGGCCACATGTTTTGTGTTCCTTTTGCAACTCCCACTACACTTAATAACTGGCATCAAGCAGGTGACTGTCGAATGAATGATGGGTGAAGACACCCATCATTCATTCATGGCCACTGCTATTTGTTGAGCATAGCATTATGCTGGTTTATAGGGGTAGAAAGTGGGGGGAATAAGTCACAGTGTCTTCTGGGCTTTCTGTTGTTCTGGGAATTTCTCTACTCTTCATACTTTCTGGGATTCTGGTTGTGTTATGACAGTTTGATAACATTGCTGATAAAAACATTAAAAGACGAACGCACATAGAATGGCAGGGAGTACTTCAACAAGCCTTTATCCCAAATATTCTACTGAGGTTTCCACTGCAAAATTTCCCTTAGGATTCTGCAATGGTTACCTTATTTTGGTTCTATAAAAATAACCTCCATCACCATCCAAAAATAATCCAGCATCAGCTCTGCATTGTCAACTTCCTAGTCTTCTTGTAAAAGAGCTTCTGTGGAATTGGACTCTTCTCAAATGCTTTGCAGTTGTTGGCTTTGGTTCTCAACTTATACAGTAAACACCTATCACTATTTATCACCACTAATGGCACTCTTGCAACATTTCCAGATGGCCTTATGCCTCCAATTGTTGACTGCAAGTAAACAGTATAGCGAACAGAAGAACACAGATTAATTAAAGACATTTTGCCGTTACTTAGGAGTCACAAATTTCTATGACCAAATGTAATCATTTCTTTATAATGTATATAAAACATAGTCTCTTTGGGACTTTTACCTAAGGATAGGCCAACATGATTAATACAATATCTAGATGCATGCTGAACCAAAGCTCTTCTTGTGTACTTTTTAGTGAAATATAATTTATATATAGTAACATGCCTAGATATTTATTTCCTTTATAGTTGTTGAATATATTTCTATGAAATTGTTTATAATATTCCTTTATTATCTTTTAACATTTTGTAGGATTTGTAGTAATAGTCCCTTTCCTGATATTATCTGTAAGTTGTATTTTCTCTCCTTTTAGAAAAATCACGCTTACTAGTGGTTTATCAATTTATTCTTTTAAAATATTCAACTTTGAGCTTTGTGATTTTCTCTATTATTTGCCTTCTATTGTATGTCTATTTTCAATTTTACTGATTCACTTGTTATTATTTTCCTTTACCTGTTTACTTTGAGTTTAATAAGTTATTTCTTTTTACTTTTCATTGGTTTTAAATCATTTAAGCTTTTCTTCTTTTCTAAGAAAAACATTTAAAGCTATACATTTCCTCTAGGTACTGCTTGGCTGCATCCCACAAATGTTGATATGCTGGGTTTTCATTTTTTGTTGGATACATTTTCTAATTTCCCTTGTGATTTTTTCTTTAACCCATGGATTGTCTTTGACACACATATTTTCTTCAATAGCTTTTTATATCTGGTAAATACTTTTTATCTTGAAGTCTGCTTTGTCTAATATCCATTCCAACTTTTTATGATTGGTGCCTGCACCGTATATCTTCTTCCATTCTTTCACTTTTAATCTATCAACATATTTACATTTAAAGTGTGTCTCTTTGACCATATATAATGTATGTGGTGGACTATTTACTAATGTCCTGAAAGATCACCGCTCCCCCTGTATGGTTCTCTCCCATACTGGCTCTGCATGTGGCTATGTAACTTGCTTTAGCCCACAGGACATCAGTAAACAGAAGAAAAGCTAAGGCTCTATTAGCACATGAATATGGGAGTTTGTTGGACTGTTGCAGCCACCATGAGGGAAAACCTGGTGTTTTCAGCTCTTTGAGAAGGAAGAACCATATTGAGAGAGAGATCTTCAGTTGTTCCAGATGCATTATATTTCCCAGTTGGGCCTAATCCCAGCTGATCCTATATATAAGCTGCATAAATAAGTCCAGGTGAAATTAGCATAAGAAATTATTGTTTCAAGCTACTAATATTTGGGGTGTATTTTATGGAGCAATAGATCAATGATATGCTGGATCTTGCTTCTTTAGGCAGTGTGACATTCTCTGCCTTTTATCTGGAATCTTTAGTTCATTTTATATTTAATGTAAGTCTTGCCATGGTTGGGTTTAAGTCCACCATCTTGCTGTCTTGCTATTTGCTTTCTAATGGTCACTTATGTTCTTCGTTTCTCCTTTCCTATATTCCTTTGCATTGATCATATACTTTTTGGTATTTCATCTAGTATTATCTATTAGATTTTTAAAAACATAAAGCTATATATCTTTTTTGTCTTTTTTAAAGCAGTTGCTCTATGAATTATAATAGGCATCTTTATTTTATTACAAGCTACTATAAGTTAATATTATGCTACTTCTCATACAGTGGAAGAAACTTTTAATATTATACTTCCATACAGTTCCCTCTTGTCCTTTGTGCTATTATTGTCATATATTTTATTTCTCTATTTGTAACAAATCCCAAAATAGTATTATTATTTCTCTCTTGTCTTTTTATGAAATTATTGAAAAGATAAAAAATAACCTTTTATATTTACCTAAATATTTATCATTTCTGGTACTCTTCTTCTTTATTTTTAATTTGTTTGTGTGGATCTAGTTTATGCCTGGTATCATTTTTCTTCACCCTAAATAATTCCTTTAGCATTTTTTTTTCATAGTGCAGATTTGCTGATGATGATTCTCTCAGGCATCTTCCCCCTTCAGAAAATTTCTTAATTCTGCCTTCAATATTTTAACTGGATATAGAATTCTAAGTTGATTTTTTTCTTTTCTCTCTTTAAAGATACTGGACCATTGTTTTCTAGATTTCATTTTTTCTTTCCTAATGAAAAGAAAGTTATTACTTTCAATGTTGTTTCTCTTTAACATATATTTCCTCCATTCCCTCTGGCTGCTTTTAAGATTTTTTGGAAATTTGACTATGATGTATTTAGGCGATGCTTTCTTTTCATCCGTCCTGCTGAGGTTCTTTGAGCTTCTGGGTCTGTGTGTGGGTCAGGTTTGGTATTTCAATTACACTAACACATGTTATCAAGTAGTATGGATCACTTGATATTATCCCATAAGTCACAGGACTGGTTCATTCTCTCCCTCTACCCCTCAAACTTTTCTCTTTCTGTCTTTCAGTTTGGATAATTTCTACTCAGTTGTTTTTAAATGTATTAATACATTTTCTGTGGTGTTCAATCTGCTTTTAAGTCCATCTAATAATTTTTTTATTTCAAATAATGCATCTTTCAGTTCCACAGTTTTTACTTCGTTCTTTCAGTTTTCTTTCAAAAATTTCTGATGACCCATATCTTCCCCCATTATATTCACCTTTTCCTGTAAATTATTTATCCTATTTATAATAGTTGCTTAAAAGTCCCTGTCTGTTAATTCAAATAACTGAGTCATCTGTGGTTTGTTTCTATTAACTGTATCTTTTTAAAATTTTTTTAAATTGTAACATTCCCCTGCTTCTTCCAATTTTTCATAATAGTTTACATTTCAGTCACTACTGAGTACAAAAAAAAAACAGTGGAGTCTTTGGTATAATATTGGTTTCTGTTGTTTACTCACTGCAGAGTGTAAGCCTTTTTGTGAGCTAGGGTGAGGGGCTGATCATTAGATTCCTCCTTGAGTCGGGCTGAGCTTAGGCTGGGCTGCGCCTTTTGTTAGGATCATGTTCCCTGTTATTAGGCCAACTTCTGGCCTTTTGCCCTGCCCTGCCTTTGTGATCTTCTCAGCATTTGAGTTCGAAGTGGCTAGGTGCAGCTTCAGATATTTTTGCTTGACCTTTGTATTTCACTGTGGTAGGACTCCAGAATCCAAGCACAATGAGAATCTACCTAATTATGTAATCTCTCCTTACTTTGCAGGCAATTCCTCCACTGCTGCTTTCTTGGAAAATGCAGAAGTGTAGGTGAGCAGGGAGAACTTAGGCTGAGAGATTTCTTTTTCATTTCAGATTCTAATGCCTCCTTCTGGCACACCTGGTTATGTAAGACTCAGCTGATTTTTCCTTATTCCTGCAGAGTCTTTGTCTACGGCAGACCCATTGCTCCAATTACCCAAACCTAGACCAGGCATCCACCTTTAAGTATAGAAGCTTCTGCAGAAGCTTCTCTGCTTAGCTATTTTACAAAGGGCTTGTTTCTCTCTAATTCAGTTAATCGATGCTTCTTTTGTCTCTACTTGCCTCATGGAAACATGAATTTTATTTTGTCTGGGCTTTTCTTGTTGACCATTGGAAATGAAGGCTTTTCACATCTCTCAGTATCATAAGCAGAAGCAGACATACTTTACAATTCTTTTCTAAATGTTTGTGACTACACATTTGTCAAAAAGAAAAATACTAGATGCTGATTACCAGCATACAAATGTACACTAGTATCTCCTACCTTAAAAAAAAATTTTTTTAAGTCCTCTTTGACCCCACATCTCCCTCTAGCTACTGACCTATTTATTTGCATCTCCCTATAACACAGCTTCTTGAAACTTGTCTCCTCACTTCCCTGTCTTTTCTGGTGGGTCCTTCTTCAAATGTTTAGTGATCTTTGGCTGTCTGTCCATATCAAACGAATGAGACCAAAAGCCTTATTGGAAATTCTGCATGATGGGATGCCAATTAATGATTGACCAGCTTTTTTTTTTTTTTTAAAGCAGGTTTTTATGAAGACCTTCAAATATCAGTGTATGTGCATATTTTTTTTCCCTTTAAGGTATTTATTTCTACAGAGAAGTAGTTTTCACACTATTTTCTTAGATTTTAAGCTTGAAATTGGACAAGGAGGAAGGCTGGAAGTAGCAACATTTGTTTTGCAGATGTCTATAATTTCCCTGTGCCTGGTGTCCCTGACTATGAGACCATTCTTGTGCAATTTTGTCAGAAAATATGTTTCTCCCCTCTGGTGGAGGTAAAGAAGAGGCGATTTTCAAACTCTAGTGGGAGGGAGGGATGATTTTAAAGGTTGAAGAGCTCAGATACATTTTTAAACAATCAATATTCCAGTTTTCACTCTCTAACCCTTCTTTGCCTTTTGCGATATCCAGGTTTTCAGCTTTCCAGGATTCTACAAGGCTACATGTCCTGTTCTCTTTATTTCCTTCCACAGGATTATATTTGACTTTTCTCCACCATGTCATATCATTTGCCACCCTTCCTTCCTTTATATTCTTATATGTCGTGTTTTAATGGTTCAAATATTTCTCAGTTTCCTCAAAGATGGTCTTTGTGCTTTTGTTTCAAGTTTTCCTGGTTTGGGCTTGGTTTTTTGAGAGAAAGGGGACAATATTTTAACTTACTATTTTTATTTAAAAATATTATTTTAAAATTGGAAGTCCTCATTTTTTAACCCACTCTGCTCTGATTTTTGTCTCTACAACTCTGCCTCTGCTGAAAATGCTTCTGGCAAGGTCCTCTACATTACCAATCCAAAGGTCACCTCTCTGGCTTCATCCTCTTCAACCTCTTTCGGCATAAGACACAGCTGACCTCCTTCATTTATGCAATGCTTTCTTCTCTACAAGATTTGAGAGTAGATTTGTGTTTTATGGCATGATTTACATTATACCATACTCTCTCCCTCTACCTCACCATCTATTCTTTCTCACATTTCTATATAGGTTGTTCCATCTTATCTAAAACTCTGAAGATTGAAATTCTAACTCCAGAACTGAGTAAGATCACCTGTCCTCACATCAACACTGTTTTACAAGGTCACCTCATTCTTCTATGACTTCAGTGCCAAACTCCATCAAAGCAGCATGAGGTTAGGAGGAAGACAGACTTGGGAGGGACATCTTGTTCTACCATGTGCTAGGTATGTCAGCTAACCTCCCTGAACCTTAGCTTTCTCAAAGTAAAACAAACGTGTGGAATGCTAAGATCTACCAGATTTCTTCCAGCTTAGAATACTGCATCTGATTTGAACTGGGAACCAAAGAGTGAGCAAAATTGAACCTGGATATCTGCTGGGAACTGCAGAGGCCACACTTGGCAGACAGGAATAGGCCACGATAAGACACAGGGTCCAGTGCAGAGCCGGAAGTGAAGCTGACAAAGAGGAGCCCATCAAGGAATTTTTAAAGGTTGCAGCATAAGCTGCCATAAAAGACAAACGTGATGGTTTAATCACTCTTGGACAAGGTAAATTTGTCCAAACTCTTGTTTACATAGCTCAATTTTTGTTGGTCGCAAATTTGTGCAGTGGTTTCACCACGTGGTTTTCTATGGCACCATTTGGCTTTTGAAATAAACCCTGTTAGACTGTCACATATCTTAAGACCTAGCAATTTAACTCCTGGTTATCTATAGGCACACCTTGGATATATTGTGGGCTCTGCCCCAGACCACCAAAACAAAGTGAATATTGAAATAAAGTGAGTCTCACAATCTTTTTACCTTCCCAGTGCATATAAAAGTTATGCTATACTATATTGTCGTATATTAAGCATGTAATAGTATTATGTCTTTAAAAAGTACATACTTCAATGAAAAATACTTTATTGCTAAAAAATGCTAACAATCATCTGAGCCTTCAGCGAGTCATAATCTTTTTGCTGGTGGAGGGTCCTGCCTTGATACTGATGGCTACTGACTGATCAGAGGGGTGGTTGCTGAAGGTGGGGTGGCTGTGGCAATTTTTAAAAGTAAGATAGCAATGAAGTTTAACCCATCAATTGACTCTTCCTTTCACACAAGATTTCTCTGTAGCATGTGATGCTTTTTGATAGCATTTTACTCACCATAGAACTTCTTTCAAAATTGGAGTGAATCCACTCAAACCTTGTCACTGTTCTACCAACTAAGTTTATGGAATATTCTAAGTCCCTTGTAATTTCAACAATGTTAATAGCATCTTCACCAGCAGTAGGTTTCATCTCAAGAAACCACTTTCTTTGCTCATGAATAAGAATCAAGTCCTCATGAGTTCAAGTTTCATCATGAGATTGTAGCAATTACGCCACATCTTCAGGCTGTACTTCAAATTCTGGTTCTCTTGCTGTTTCCACCACATATGTGGTTACTTCCTCCACTAAAGCCTTGAACCCCTCAAAGTCAGCTGTAAGAGTTAGAATAAACTTCTTCTAAACTGCTAATGTTGATATATTTGCCCCCCCCCCACTCCCTGCCATGAAACACAAATGTTCTGATTGTCATTTACAATGGTGAATCCCTTCCCAAAGGTTTTCAATTTACTTTGTCCAGATCCATTAGAGGAATCACTATGTATGGCATCTATAGATATGCATTTCTTAAATAATAAGACTTGAAAGTCTAAATTACGTCTTGATCCATGGGCTACAGAATGGATATATTAGCAGGCACGAAAACAACATTAATCTCCTTGTACATCTCTATCAGATCTCTCAGGTGACCAGGTGCATTGTTAATTAGTAATATTTTGAAAAGAATGATTTTTTTCAAGAAGTAGGTTTTAAGATTGGGCGTAAAATATTCAGTAAACCATGCTGTAAACTGATGTACAATCATCCAGACTTTGTTGTTTATTTTATAGAGGACAGACAGAGTAGATTTAGCATCATTCCTAAGGGCCCTAGGATTTTCAGAATGGTATATGAGCATTAGCTTCAACTTAGGGTCACCCAGCTACATTAGCTCCTTACAAGGGGGTTAGCCTGTCCTTTGAAGATTTGAAGCCAGGCTTTGACTTCTTTCTATCTACGAAAGTCCTCAATGGCATCTTCTTCCAATAGAAGGCTGTTTCATCTCCATTGAAAATCTGTTGTTTAGTGTGGCCACCTTCACCGATGATTTTAGCTAAATCTTCTGGGTAACTTACTGCAGCTTCTCAAGCATCACTTCCTTCTTCACCTTTTATGTTATGGAGATGACATCATTCCTTAAACCATGAGCCCACATCTGCTCGCTCCAAACTTTTTTCTGCAGCTTCCTCACCTCTCTTAGCCTTCTAGAAATAAAGAGTTTGGCCTTACTCTGCATTAGGCTTTGGCTTAGGGAATGTTGTGGCTGTTTTGATCTTTTACCCAAACCACAAAAGTCAGCAATAAGGCTGTTTTGCTTTTTAATCATTTGTGTGTTCACTGGAGTAGCACTTTTTGTTGCCTTTAAAAACATTTCCTTTGCATTCACAACTTAGCTAACAGGCATAAGAGATCTCGTTCTTGACCTGTCTTGGCTTTTTAACTGCATTCCTCACTAAGCTTAATCATTTCTAGCTTTGAATTTAAACTGAGGGACTTGCAACTATTCGTTTCACTAGAGTACTTGGAGGCCATTGTAGTGTTGTTAACGGGCCTAATTTCAATATTGTTGTGTCTCAGGGAATAGGGAAGCCCAAGAGAGGGAGAGGAGAATAGATAGGGGAACAGCTGGTTGATGGAGCAGTAAGAATACACACATTTGTCAATTAAGTTTGCTGTCTTATATGTGTGCAGTTTGTGGCACCCCAAAACAATGACAATAGATAGTAACATTAAAGATGACTGATCACAGATCACCATAACAGATATAATAATAGCGAAGCTTGAAATATTGAATGACCAAAATGTGACATAGAGCATATGCTTTTGGAAAAATGGTGCCAACAGAGTTGCTCAAATCATGGTTGCTGCGAACCTTCAATTTATAAAAAACGTGGTACCTGTGAAGTGTAATAAAGCAAAGTGCATAAAGAAATTCTTGCTTCTGCCCACCCTACCCTCAACAGGAGGCAAGTATAAGAATGTTGATTTCAGCTCTGTTTATAATAGCAAAAAGTTAGAAACAAACTAATTGTCTATGAATAAGAGAGCAGGTAAGTACATGGTGGTATGTTATTACAATAAAATATGATAAAATAGAAAAGTATGCAGTAGCTAAAATGAACCAAGCACAGCTATATGTATCTGTATATGTATATGAGATGTTTGTGAAAAACATCTCAAAAGCATTAAGTTCAAGAAAAATACATACAATATGACCATTTAAAAAATAAAGTTTAGGCCAGCTGTGGTGGCTCACACCTGTAATCCCAGCACTTTGGGAGGCCAAGTCGGGCATATCACTTGAGGGCAAAAATTCGAGGCCAGCCTGGCTAACATGGAGAAACTCCATCTCTACTAAAATAATAATAATAACGCCCCACAACTATTAGCTGGGCATGGTGTTTTTTGCCTGTAGTACCAGCTACTCATGAGGCTGAGGCATGAGAATTCAACCCAGGAGGTGGAGGTTGTAGTGAGCCAAGATCGCATGCTGCACTCTAGCCTGGGTGACAAAGTGAAGCTCTGTCTCAAAAATAAGTAAATAAAATGAATAAAATAGAGGCCAGGCACAGTGGCTCAAGCTTGTAATCCCAGCACTTTGGGAGGCTGAGGCAGGCGGATCACGAGGTCAAGAGATCGAGACCATCCTGGCCAACATGGTGAAACCCCATCTCTGCTAAAAATACAAAAAAATTAGCTGGGTGTGGTGGCCTGTGCCTGTAGTCCCAGCTACCAGGGAGGCTGAGGCAGGAGAATTGCTTGAACCCGGGAGGTGGAGGTTGCAGTGAGCCGAGATTGCGCCACTGCACTCCAGCCTGGTGCCTGGTGACACAGTGAGACTCTGTCTCAAAAAAATAAATAAATAAATAAAAATTAAAAAATAAAGTTTAATATGAACATATATATGCATACATATGTTCATGTTAAAGTATGAAAGTGCAATATCCATTAAAATGAAATATGAAAGTATGCAACATCCATTAAAATGATAAACCCCTAAATCATGATAATGATTATCTCTGGTGAAGAAAGAGAAATGGGAAGTATACATAGGAGAAGCTGCCTGTAACCTTTTCTTTCACAGTGTGGTGGTGGTAAAGAGTGTTCATTAACGCTTTTTTCTATACTTTTGTTATACCTCAAATATTTAATCACTTAAAAATTGAAGGTGAGTAGCAAAGACTGAACCTGGAGTTCATGAGGAGGCATTCAGAAGCTATCAATATCAGCATTAAATACAAGGCTCAACAGTTCACCCACATGGTGGCAAAGGAGTAGAGTCAGATGACAGCCACATGGCTTCAGATATAGAATTGTGGATGTTGACCAGTACTGGGATTGTTTTTACTGGGCCATAGAACATTTGTTCGTTTTGGCTAGTGAGCTTTGGATATGAGAATGCTACTGTTCTTTGGTTCTGTTGACTACTTCTAAAGTTTACCTTGCTGTCTCCATCCAGAAAACAGAAATGTTTCTGGGCACTGCTTTGTCAGTTTTTATTCTTAATCTGTATTTGCCATATGAGGAGTAGCAGGTGAAGGATGGTATCTATGATGTGCTAGGGTCTCTGTTAGGTGCTTTCCATACACTAATTCATGAAAGTCTCATAGCAACTCTATATGGTAGGCATTACTATCTTCATTTCACATATGAGAAAACAGATTCACAGAAGTACATGCACATGGTGGTGAAGCCCTTGTTGGAAACCAGACTGGGTCCTGGTCCAAAGTCTGTGTTTTCTTTATTACATCTGTGGTGCCCAAACTCGGTATATAACAGTGTACTACATATGAAGACACAGGAGACACACATTTTTTTTTTTCTGGAGCATAAACTGTACTCCAAAATTTGAGAAAGAATTTGACAGCATTTTATGTAATGTCATATATAATGGAATTATATTATGGAATAGAATACAAATGCATGCATATTTTTAAGATGAAATAACTTTAAAGAAAGTTGTTGCTGAATAAGGAGGAGATCCAAGATGGCCAAATAGGAACAGCTCCAGATTGCAGTTCCCAGTGAAAACACAGAGGGTGAGTAATCAACACATTTCCAAACAAATATTTACTGCCCAGAGACCAGGAGATTCCCGGGCGGAAAAGAGCTACGAGTCGCCAGTGCTGTTGTCTCAGCCAGCACAGCGGATCTCTGCACAAAAACTCACACAAATCTGGGTGCCATTTCAACAGGCAACTGGAACGCCTGGGACACAGAGTCGCCCGTTCAACTGAAAAAAAGGGGATTGAAACAGGGAGCCAGGTGATCTGGCTTGGTGGGTCCCACTCCCACAAAGACCAGCAATCTGAAATGCTCTGGATTGAGAGTTTCACAGCAAGCACAGCTGGACCCGGGATGGTCCAGCTCAGTGCGGGAAAGGGCATCTGCCATTACTGAGGCAGTCCACCACTACCGAGGCAGTCCGCCATTATTGAGGAAGTCCGCCATTATTGAGGCAGGCTGCCATTACCAAAGCAGTCTGCCATTACAGAGGCAGACCACCATTACCAAGGAAGTTCTAACTATATCCCTGTAAACAAAACTACAAACAAGTTCAAACAGCAGCTGGGCAGAGCCCACGGCAGCTCAGCGATGCCCCTGCTGGCAGACTGTGACTAGGCTACCTCCTCGCTGGGCAGAGCATCTCTGAAAAAAGGCAGCAGCATGACAGTGACTTATAAATAATGCCCAACCTTCCCGGGACCGAGCACCTAGGAAAAAAAAGGTGGCTATGAGTTTTGCTGCAGCAGACTTAAACGTACCTGCCCAGCAGCTCTGAATGGAACAATGGAGCTCACAGCTCAGCACTTGAGCTCCTATAAGGTACAGACTATCTCCTCAAGCAGCTCCCTGACCCCTGTATAGCCAAAGAGTCACCTCACCGCAGGCTGACATCTGGTGGGTATACTTCTGGGACAAAGATAGCAGAAAAGAAATTGGCAGCAACCCTTACTGTCCTGCAGCCACTGCAGGTGATCCCCAGGCAAGCAGGGTCTGGAGTGGACCTCCAGTAGTCCTACAGCAGAGGGGCCTGACTGTTAGAAGGAAAACTAAAAAACAGAAAAAAATAAATTCATCATCAACAAACAGGATGTCCACTCAGAGACCTCATCTGAAAGTCACCAACTACAAATATCACAGGTAGATAAATCCACAAAGATGGGAAGAAACCAGTGCAAAAAGGATGAAAACACCCAAAACCAGAACACCTCTCCTCCTTCAAGGGATCACAACTCCTCACCAGCAAAGGAACAAGGCTGGATGGAGAATGAGTCTGATGAATTGACAAAAACAAGCTTCAAAAGGTGGGTAATAACAAACTTCTCTGAGCTAAAAGAACATGTTCTAACTGAATGCAAAGAAACTAAGAACCTTGAAAAAAGGTTTGATGAAATGCTAACGAGAATAAACAACTTAGGGAGGAATATAAATGAATTGATGGAGCTGAAAAACACAACACGAGAACTTCGCTAAGCAAATACAAGTTTCAATAGCTGAATCGACCAAGCAGAAGAAAGGATATCAGAGATTGAAGATCAGCTCAGTGAAATGAAATGAGAAGGCAAGATTAGAGAAAAAGAGTAAAAAGAAATGAACATAGCCACAGTGAAATATGGGATTATGTGAAAAGACCTAATCTACGTTTGATAGGTGTACCTGAATGTGACAGAGAGAATGAATCGAAGCTGGAAAACACTCTTCAGGATATTATCCAGGAGAACTTCCCCAATCTAGCAAGGCAGGCCACCATTCAAGTCCAGGAAATGCAGAGGACACCACAAAGATATTCCTCAAGAAGAACCCCAAGGCACATAGTCATCAGATTCATCAGGGTTGAAATTAAGAAAAAAATGCTAAAGGCAGCCAGAGAGAAATGTCGGGTTGCCCAAAAAAGGAAGCCCATCAGACTCACAGCATATCTCTCCATAGAAACCCTACAAGCCAGAAGAAAGTGGGGGCTCATATTCAACATCCTTAAAGAAAAGAACTTTCAACCTAGAATTACATATCCAGCCAAACTAAGTTTCATGAGCGAAGGAGAAATAAAATCCTTTGCGAACAAGCAATTGCTCAGAGATTACATCACCACCAGGCCTGCTTTACAAGAACTCCTGAAAGAAGCACTAAACATAGAAAGAAACAACCACTACCAGCCACTCCAGAAATGTACCAAATGGTAAAGAGCATCGACACAATGAAGAAACCGCACCAACTAATGGGCAAAACCACCAGCTAGCATCAAAATAGCAGGATCAAATTCACACATAACAAAACTAACCTTAAATGTACATGGGCTAAATGCCCCAATCAAAATACACGGACTGGCAAATTGGATAGAAAGTCAAGACCCATCGGTGTGCTGTATTCAGGAAACCCATCTCACCTGCAAGGATACACATAGGCTCAAAATAAAGGGATGGAGGAAGATTTACCAAGCAAAGGGAGAGCAAAAAAAAAGCAGGAGTTACAATTCTTGACTCTGATAAAATAGACTTTAAACCCGCAAAGATATAAAGAGACAAAGAAGGGCATTGCATAATGGTAAAAGGACCAATGCAACAAGAAGAGCTAACGATACTAAATACATACACATCCAATACAGGAGCACCCAGATACATAAAGCAAGTTCTTAATGACCTACAAAGAGACCTAAATTCCCACACAATAATAGTGGGAGACTTTAACACTCCATTGTCAGTATTAGACAGATCAACGAGACAGGAAATTAACAAGGATACCCAGAACTTTAACTCAGACCTGGACCAAGCAAACCTAACAGACATTTACAGAATTCTCCACCCCAAATCCACAGAATATACATTCTTCTCAGCACCACATCACACCTACTCAAAAACTGACCGCATAATTGGAAGTAAATCACTCCTCAGCAAATGCAAAAGAATGGAAATAATAACAAACAGTCTCTCAGACCACAGTGCAATCAAATTAGAACTCAGAACTCAGAAACTAACTCAGAACCACACAACTTCATGGCAACTGAACAACTGGCTGTTGAATGGATAAACAATGAAATGAAGGCAGAAATAAAGATGTTCTTTGAAACCAATGAGAATGAAGACACAACAAACCAGAATCTCTGGGACACATTTAAAGCAGTGTCTAGAGGAAAATTTACAGCAATAATGCCCACATGAGAAGGAAGGAAAGCTCTAAAATCGATACCCTATTCTCAAAATTGAAAGAGCTATAGGAGCAAGATCAAAAAGCTCAAAACCGAGCAGAAGACAAGAAATAACTAAGATCAGAGCAGAACTGAAGGAGATACAGACACAAAAAAACCTTCAAAAAAAAATCAATAATACCAGGAGCTGGTTTTTTGAGAAGATCAACAAAATAGACAGACCACTAGCCAGACTGATAAAAAAGAAAAGAGAGAATAATCAAATAGATGCAATAAAAAAAGATAAAAGGGATATCACCTCAGATTCCACAGAAATACAAACCACCATCAGAGATTACTACAAACAACTTGATGCACATAAACCAGTAAACCTGGAAGAAATGGATAAATTCCTGGACACTTGCATCCTCCCAAGCCTAATCAAGGAAGAAATAGAAACCCGGGATAGACCAATAAAAAGGGCTAAAGTTGAGGCAGCAATTAATAGTCTACCAACCAAAAAAAGCCCAGGTCCAGATGGGTTCACAGCTAAATTCTACCAGTCATACAAAGAGGAGCTGGTACCATTCCTTCTGAAACTATTCCAAACAATCCAAAAAGAGGGAATCCTTCCAAATCATTTTATGAGACCAACATCATCCCAATACCAAAATCCAGCAGAGACTCAACAATAAAAGAAAACTTCAGGCCAATATCCATGATGAACATAGAGGCAAAAAATTTCAATAAAATACTGACAAACTGATTGCAACAGCACATCAAAAAGCTTATCCACCAGTAGGCTTCATTCCGGGGATGCATGGCTGGTTCAACATATGCAAGTCTATAAATGTAATTCACCATATAAACAGAACCAAAGAGAAAAACCACGTAATTATCTCAATAGATGCAGAGAAGGCTTTTGACAAAATTCAACAGCGTTTATGCTAAAAACTCTCAATAAACTAAGTATCGACAGAATGTATCTCAAAATTATAAAAGCTATTTATGA
Source organism: Cebus imitator (assembly GCF_001604975.1). Classification (NCBI taxonomy): domain Eukaryota; kingdom Metazoa; phylum Chordata; class Mammalia; order Primates; family Cebidae; genus Cebus; species Cebus imitator. The sequence continues at coordinate 4,715,990 of NW_016107338.1, forward strand.
CAAACCCACTGCCAATATCATACTGAATGGGCAAAAAGTGGAAGAACTCCCTTTGAAATCTGGCACTAGACAAGGATGCCCTCTCTCACCATTCCTATTCAATATAGTATTGGAAGTTCTAGCCAGAGCAATCAGACAAGAAAAAGAAATAAAGGGTATTCAATTAGGAAAGGAGGAAATCAAATTGTCTCTATTTGCAGACAACATGATTGCATATTTAGAAGACCCCATCATCTCAGCCCAAAATCTCCTGAAACTGATAAGCAACTTCAGCAAAGTCTCAGGACACAAAATCAATGTGCAAAAATCACAAGCATTCCTATACACCAATAATAGACTTAAAGAGATCCAAATTAACTGCCATTCACAATTGCTACAAAGAGAATAAAATAACTAGGAATACAACTAACAAAGCATGTAAAGGATCTCTTCAAGGAGAACTACAAATCACTGCTCAATGAAATAAGAGAGGACACAACAGATGGAGAAATATTCCATGGTCATGGCTAGGAAGAATCAATATTGTCGAAATGGCAATACTGCCCAAAGTAATTTATATATTCAACGCTATCCCATCAAGCTACCAATGATCTTCTTCACAGAACTGGAAAAAACCACCTTAAACTTCATATGGAACCAAAAGAGAGCCTGTATAGCCAAGGCAATTCTAAACAAAAAGAACAAAGCTGGAGACACCATGCTACCTGATTTCAAACTACACAACAAGGCTACAGTAATCAAAACAGCATGGTCCTGGTACCAAAACAGAGATACAGACCAATGGAACAGAGCAGAGGTCTCACAGGCAATGCCACATATCTACAACAATCTGATATTTGACAAACCTCACAAAAACAAGCAATGGGGAAAGGATTCCCTGTTTAATAAATGGCATTGGGCAAACAGGCTAGCCATGTGCAGAAAGCAGAAACTGGACCCCTTCCTGACACCTTACACTAAAATTAACTCCAGATGGATTAAAGACTTAAACCTAAGACCTAACAGCATAAAAACCCTAGAAGAAAACCTAGGTTAAACCATTCAGGACATAGGCATACGCAAGGACTTCATGACTAAAACACCAAAAGCATTGGCAACAAAAGCCAAAACAGACAAATGGGACCTAATCAAACTCCACAGCTTCTGCACAGCAAAAGAAATCATTAGAGTGAGCCTGCAACCAACAGAATGGGAAGAAATTTTTGCAATCTACCCGTCTGACAAAGGACTTACATCCAGAATCTACAAAGAAATAAAACAGATTTACAAGAAAAAAACAAACAAACCATTCAGAAATGGGCAAAGGATATGAACAGACACTTTTCAAAAGAAGACATATATGAGGCCAAGAAACATGAAAAAATGCTCATCATTACTGGTCATTAGAGAAATGTAAATCAAAACTACATTGAAATACCATCTCAGGCCAGTTAGAATGGCGATCATTAAAAAATCTGGAGACAACAGATGCTGGAGAGGATTTGGAGAAATAGAACACTTTGTGCACTGCTGGTGGAAGTGTAAATTAGTTCACCCATTGTGGAAGTCAGTGTGGCGATTCCTCAAGGACCTAGAAATAGAAATTCCATTTGACCCAGCAATCCCATTATTGGGTATATATCCAAAGGATTATAAATTGTTCTATTATAAGATCACATGCACAGGAATGTTCATTGCAGCACTGTTTAGAATAGTAAAGACTTGGAACCAACCCAAATTCCCATCGATGACAGACTGGACAGGGAAAATGTTGCACATATACACCATGGAATACAATGCAGCCATAAAAACCGATGAGTTTGTGTCCTTTGTAGGGACATGGATGAACCTGGAAACCATCATTCTCAGCAAACTGACACAAGAACAGAAAATCAAACACCACATGTTCTCACTTATAGGTGGGTGATGAACAATGAGAACACATGGATACAGGGAGGGGAGCATCACACACTGAGGTGTGTTGGGGGGGACTAGGGGAGAGACAGTGGGGGGTAGGGAGTTGGGGAGGGATAACATGGGGAGAAATGGCAGATATAGATGATGGGGATAAAGGCAGCAAACCACATTGCCATGAATGTACCTATGCAACAAGACTGCATGTTCTTCACATGTACCCCAGAACCAAAAATGCAATAAAATATATAAATGTATATATATAAAAAAGAAAAAAAAAGAAAGTTGTTGCTTTCAACCAGCCACTTCAAACTATACTGTGGGGCCCCAGGGGGTACACTTTTACTTCCTTCTACTAACAGGGGTACTCCAGAGGATGAGATTGAGAAGTAGTAGACTATACCACTCTCACAAATCAATCTCTTCCCAGACCTGCTAAATTGCTCCAAGGTGGTTTCTTTTTACCATTGTTATAACCAACATGGACACACCTTAGACAAACCTTCTGTAGAGACATTGCCTGCGTGTCCTTATCTGGAAGAAGTCTCCCTATAACCATTACACAGAGGAAACGATAATTTTTATCTGGCCTCATATTGAGGCAGCATTTTCTACCTGCATCCCTCTATATAGGGATAGACTGGCCAAATGTTAAAATTCAGAGAAGGATGTAGGCCAAGGAGAGCTGGGGACTCATTCTTTGAATTACTGTTGGGCCTTCTGTAATGACTTGGAGTAGGATTTGTCCAGGAGGATTTGGGGCCATTCCTTAGCTGTTTATAAAACCCCCTAACAACAACCACAACAGTAACAACGACTAATGTTAATTGACCACTTATTATGTGCCTGCATGTTTAAGCCTTCCAACAGTTCCGTGAAGTGGGGATCACCATTGCATTCACTTTATAGATAAAGAAACAGAGGCAGAGAGAGGTAAGGAACTTGCCTGTGGACTCAGAACACATAATATTATCTCCCAATCAACAAGGCAAGAGAATAAACAAATGCTCCACTCCCTCACCATTTCTCTTAATTTCACCATCAAGCCCTCACACAACTAAAAGAACAGTACCTCAAAATGAAATGAATCCAAGTTCTTTCAAGCACTAAATATCTTAAGACTGTTTCTCCTTGTTACTTTTAAATTTAGAAAAGGCCTTTAGAAATATGTCTTTTGGTAATGGCAGCCTGTAATCATTCTGCTCCAGGAATCAAGTGATGTGTTCAGAGTATGTCATTTTCCCCTGTGACACTAATAGCAAAACCACACTCTCAACCAAACCAAAGGATGACTGAGAGGGAGACAGACGTGTGGTCTCTTGGTTTCCACACGGCAGTTGGGGCCAAGTGTTCTTGGCTTCCATTCTACCTCCTTAAGCAATAAGCAAGATACTTAACCTCTTATCCCCATCTGTGAAATGCTGATGCTACCTCTTTACCTCTTTGTGAGGAGTATTTCCAAACTCCGGTTTCCAAAAGCCCATGAAGATGAAATGTGTAGAGGGCATAGGCTGCCTTAGGGAACTGTTTTCTTGAAGATGTCAGAGGGTTTGGGTGGTGAATTGTATATGCTTGGATGTGTTTTAAATTTAAAACTGTATATCATAGTAAAATCATGAGAAATCCTACAGTATAGTAATTAAGAATATGAACACTGAGATCATGCTTCTTGAGTTCAAATTTAGGTTCCTACCCTTTCACATTATAGTGGCTGTGAGCTTTCTCTATGTCAATATCCCCATCGTTGATAATACATATAATAAATGTAATTCTCAAAACTACTAAATTAGGTAGATACTATTAGGTAGATGAGGAAAGTATACTAGGCTACTGGGATATAATAACCCCTTAATAAAAGATTATATTTAGATATACACACATATGCATATTTTATGTACATACACATAGTAGTGGTTTCCATTTGAACATTACAGAGATAAGAATACATGCAGAGGCAGTGTGTACTGGGTAGCTATAGAGAAAATGTTTCTTCACTGCTGAAAAATAGGCAAGGATTCCAGAAACTTAGGGTTCCTGCATGATGTGAAGCTGCTGAAGTCAGAGTGAGGGAAGGACCCACCATCCTGAGATCCTAGGGCACAAGAAGAAAAGCCTGGGGGATGGCGGGGAGGCAAAGGAAGCTAGTTCTAAACAATGATTCCGCATCTACATCTGGCCATCTTCCTTTAGCTTCAACTTCCTCTTTGCCTTGAAAAGACTGCTGGGTCTCTAGTCTGCCTAAAATAAAATTTCACTACATTTGAATGTTCCCATTTTCCTTAGCCTGAGCTCTTAATATTTTCAACAAAGATCTTGCATAATCTGCTGCAGAACTTTTCCCACACCCTAGTACTCAAAAGCCTATGTGGTTCCATTTTTAAGTCACTATACTCAGAAAAAGTCTCAGCAGTTTGAGAAGAAGAGGACCAATTTTAGGAATTTGAAAAATATCTCCCTTTGAAATAAACTCATGTAAAAAACAAGGCAGCACATAAAACCAATTCTAATTTATATTTATGTTGAAGACATACCTTCAACAGCAAGGTCATACCTATGTGAAAAAATTTAGAAACAGAAATGTATTTTTAGGGATGAAAGATATTAATTATCAGTTGAAAAATGCAATGGAAGCAGTGAAAAGTAAGCTGGTTTACTGGGAAAACAGAAACAAAAAACAAAATAAACAATTTAGACTGGCAATTACAGGACCTGAATGGATCATTCTCTCAGCTGTCAAAGAAAAATGATAGAAAGATAAAAAAATTATACTCGGAATATAAAAGAGATATTGGTTAGATTCAAGAATTGAATGAATAGACAGAAGAAATGTTAATCACAAAAGGTATAGAAGAAAAAGGTTTTAAGCTGAAAAAGTTTATTAAGTCTTCAGATAGAATGACTCAAGTACTATATGAAGTACTGTACGAAATTAATGAAAGGAGTACACCTGGAAATAATCTGTTAATATTTAAAAAAAGAAATGTATGATAAAGAGAAAAATTCTATAAGCAGCTGGGAGGAGAAAACAGGCTGCCCACATAGGAGAAATGTATTGTATTGGCATCTTTCCTTTCTAATACTTGTAAGTTGACTCTGTCTTTAGAAAATTTAAGGGGAAAGATAGTTAAGCTATAAGAACTTTATATTCAATGGAAATATTTACCTGGAGGTGAACAGAAAAATTTCTCATATAAATAGGGACTTAGAAGGCTTAATATTTACATATTCTTCAGGAAAATCTTACCTAAAAAAAAGACTCAGTAAGCTGAGGAATTAAAAATATGAAATTAAAACTTAAGTACTGGAAAGGAAGTATGTGTGTGAATGTATGTGTGGGTATTCATATATATTCAATGAAATCAGTAAATCTTACAGTAAGTTTAAATAATCATTGTTGATATGTTTATAAAATATAATACAAATATTCTTAAAAAGAAATTCAGCATGTCATTCATGAAGCATTCCATATTTTTACAAACCGCTGCTCAACCAAATAAGAGAGTACACAAACAGATGGAGAAACATTCTACGCTCATAGTTAGGAAGAATCAATATCGTGAAAATGGCCATACTGCCCAAAGTAATTTATATATTCAATGCTATCCCCATCAAGCTACTAATGACCTTCTTCACAGAACTGGAAAAAACTACCTTAAACTTCATATGGAACCAAAAGAGAGCCTGCATAGCCAAGTCAATTCTAAGCAAAAAGAACAAAGCTGGAGGCATCATGCTATCTGACTTCAAACTACACTACAAGGCTACAGTAATCAAAACAGCATGGTACCAAAACTGAAATATAGACCAATGGAACAGAACAGAGCCCTCAGAGGCAACGTCACACAGCTACAACAATCTGATATTTGACAAACCTCACAAAAACAAGCAATGGGGAAAGGATTCCCTGTTTAATAAATGGTGTCGGGAAAACTGGCTAGCCATGTGCAGAAAGCAGAAAACTGGACCCCTTCCCGACACCTTATACTAAAATTCACTCCAGATGGATTAAAGACTTTAACATAAGGCCTAACACCATAAAAACCCTAGAAGAAAACCCAGGCAAAACCATTCAGGACATAGGCATAGGCAAGGACTTCATGACTAAAACACCAAAAGCATTGGCAACAAAAGCCAAAATAGACAAATGGGATCTAACTAAACTCCAGAGCTTCTGCACAGCAAAAGAAACAATCATTAGAGTGAATTGGCAACCAACAGAATGGGAAAAAATTTTTGCCATCTACCAATCTGACAAAGGGCTAATATCCAGAATCTACAAAGAGCCAAAACAGATTTATAAGAAAAAAAACAAACCCATTCAAAAGTGGGCAAAGGATATGAACAGACACTTAACAAAAGAAGACATATATGAGGCCAAGAAACATATGAAAAAATGCTCATCATCACTGGTCATTAGAGAAATGCAAATCAAAACTATACTGAGATACCATCTCATGCCTGTTAGAATGGTGGTCATTAAAAAAACTGGAGGCAACAGATGCTGGAGAGGATGTGGAGAATTTAAAAGAAATATTACATTTTTAAATATTTTATATTTTTGTTTACTTGATCTGTGAAGATACTCATTTTGCATTTTCCACCATGACTGCTTTATTTCCAACATATTGCCTTCTAATTTACATCATCTTACTTGGCTTCTGTGTGTTTTCATTATGGAGTGTGCTTCTAGTCAATATAAAATAATCTTTTTGCCACCTTTAGTGGTTTTCCAATGTGGTGATTGTAATATCTGTGATTAATTCTGTTCTTTTTTCTAATATTTATAGCTAGTATGTCTTCCTGTGTATCTTCTTACATTCTAAAATTTTCAGACTTTAATTCTCTGTTGGGTTTCACAATTATGCATTGTATTGGATGCTAACTTCATAAATTTTATCTACTATGTTAAGGAAGGATTCTTCAAATGTGAGATTATTAAAAATTATTTATCTGTAATAGTTGTTATATTAAATACCCTTTTGCCATATCAAAATAGTTATGTCTTTCTTCTATCTCCTTTGACCTCTCAAAGTAAAATTTGAAATCAAAAGCTCTCCTAATGAGCCTGGCACAGTAGCTCACACCTGTAATCCCAGCACTTCGGGAAGCTGAGGTAGGAGGATCAGTTGAGCCCTGGAGTTCAAAGACCAGCCTGAGCAACAAAGGGAGACCCTGTCACTATCAAAAAAAAATTAAAATTAGCCAGGTGTGTTGTCACACATCTGTGGTCCCAGCTACTCAGGAGGCTGAGGTGAGAGGACTGATTGAAGCCTGGGAGGTAAAGGCTGTAGTGAGGCATAATCACACCAATGCGCTCCAGCCTGGGCAACAGAGTGTGCTGTATAATAAATTAACTAATCAATCAATCCTAATGAAACACCAAACTTACATTCCTAGAATAAACTTTAACATGGTTTGCTATGTTTTATTGTGTTTATTTAATATAAGCTCGAAGATATTAATCATCAATATTTAATAGTGAGAGTATTCTGGGGCTTTATTTCATACAATCTTTATCAGGTTGGGAGTAAAAGGATTACATGAGCTTGGAAAAATGAGCAGGCAATCTTTCTATAAGCTGCAGAATTGCTTAACTAATATAGAAAGCAAATGTTTGTTCCAAGTTTGATACAACTCAGAGGAAAACTATCAAAACTTAAATTATGATTGAAGAAGCTCTTTGACAGTTACCTCAGCTTTTTGTGTTATTGTTTTTATCATGTTTTCTACCTTGAGAAATGGTAGAAATTACTAATATGTTGACATTTTAAATTTATCACCTATCTTTTTCATTTTCAAAAGCTCTTCTGTATCTTTGGTTATATCCCTTTCCTACAGTCATGTAAAGCTATTTTCTTTTCTCTTATTTGCCCCATTCAAATTACCTAATGGTTTCTTATATTTATTCATAAGTTCTGTTTTATATATTTTTAAATTTTACGATTCATTATTTTATTTTTTTACTATTATTAATTCTGCCTGCTTCTTACATTGCAAGTTTTTCTGGCTTCTCAAAATAAAAGATAATTGCCCAGCATGGTGGCTCACATCTATAATCCCAGGACTTTGGGATGCCAAGACGGCCTGATCACTTGAGGCCAGGATTTCGAGACCAGCCTGGCCAACATGGTGAAACACCATCTCTACTAAAAATACAAAAATTAGTTGCGTATGTTGGTGTGCACCTGTAATCCCAGCTACTAGGAAGGCAAGAATCCCTTGACCCCGGAAGGTGGAGGTTGCAGTGAGCTGACATCTCACCATTGCACTCTAGCCTGAGCAACAGAGCGAGACTCTATCTCAAAAAAACAAAAAAGATTATCCACTATACTTTCTTTCTAAATAATAAAAGCTTTAATAGTATAAATTATACTTTAAATCTGATATAGTTTTGACATGTCCTGTTCTTAATATTGTTAATTTTTTAATAGCTATATTTACTATTTTTCATTTAGGATGATTTAGGAAAAGGGTTTCACAATTTTCACATTTTGTTTACCCTTTTCTCAATTTCCAGAGTCTGCAGGTTTTAAAAATTCAATTTATATACTTTCTATTTTTTAGTTTATTAATGTTTGTTGGTGGACTACAACATGATCAAATTTTATTTAGTATCCATGGATGTTAGAAAATATGTATACTTTGATGAATAAAATTGTTAAATTAACTGGAAAACTACTAGAACTAAGAAAATGTTTTATTAAAGTGGTGGGATAAGAGAGTAGGCATGGTGGCTCACACCTGTAATCCCAGCACTTTGGAAGGCTGAGGTAGGCGGATTATTTAAAGTCAGGAGTTTGAGACCAGTCTGACCAACATGATGAAACTCCCATCTCTATTAAAATACAAAAATTAGCCTGGTGTGGTGGTGCGCACCTGTAATCCCAGCTACTAGGGAGGCTGAGGCAGGAGAATCATTTGAACTTGGGAGGTGGAGGTTGCAGTAAGCCGAGATCGCATCATTGCACTCCAGCCTGGGTGACAGACCAAGACACCCTCTTAATTAAAATAATAATAAAAATAATAGAACTAAATCTATAAAATACCTGTTGGAAACCTATTGTTTTTCCCAAAATTAATATTTTTTAAGCTTTTTTTTTGGCAGGGGATGGGGATGGGGGCTGTAGGCCTCTTCTACAGAAAACCCACTGACATGCACACTTTTGCAAATCATTTTATGGAGTTCAATAGAAGCCCATGGATCACAAACTATAGGTTCACCAGTCAAGAGTGAAGAATGACAATTTGGAAAATACAACAGTAAAACATTTCTTTCACAATAAAAGCAACACTTTAAGATGCCTGGGGAAAAAAAGTTAACAATTAGACTAATTTGAAGAAAAGAACAAAACTGCACTGAGGGACATAAATGAGATGTGATATATCCCTAAATAAGGAAATAAGTATAGAAAATAATGCAGTGCCGTTGCTGCTGAGTTAATCTGTGTTTTTCACACAGTTCGAGTGAAAATCCCAGGGATATCTGGAAACATAAAAAGTTATTTAACATGTATATGGTTGGAAAAATCCAGTAAAGACCAAGGAGATTTTCACCCAAGATTAGAAATGTGGATAGACTCGTCCTCCAGATGTTAAAACTAATTAAAACAATGTGATCCAAGTATAGAAACAAACAGAAAAACAGAACAGAATAGAAAACCCAGTAATAAACCCAAGCCTAGCAAAGAGTTTAACTATTCAAGTTGTTGGTAAAAGATTATTATGCAATGGTGGGAAGAACTGGCTAATCAATCGGGGAAACACTGGACATTGACCTTGTACCTTACATCATAATAAATTTTAGAAGAAAAACAATTTAAATAAAAAAGAATCAAAAATATTATGAGAAAAGGTGGAAATAGAAAGGACAATGACAGCCCAATTGCAATTATAAATAGCGGTGCTAAATTTCTGAATAATATAAAAAAACAGAATTCAGATATATATTAAAAGAATATTTCATAACCAGATGTATATAGAAATACTAGAATGATTCATTATTTAAAAATGATTTTTATGACATTCACTGTACTAGTAGGTAAAAGAAAAAATATCACCATCTTGACAGATGGCAAAATTGCATTTGATTAAATTGAGCATGTATTCTTTCAAATGAATAGTTGAACTTCTTGACATGGTCTCATTTCCAAATGATGACACACTTGAAGTATTTCAATTAATGTAAGAACAAGACTATTTTTGGAGTTTCCAGGGAATCATAGGTAGTAGTTAACATTATTTTACTCTAACAGTACTTAAATTGATATTGTACACTCTGTTATACTAATGAAGTGACCTGCAAAATTTGTTACAATGTGTCAACTGTTTAAACTGATGAAGCCAGGAAGTCTTGGAAGAGCAATATGATACAATACAAATTACAGGAGTTGGACCAAATTTAGAATCCAGAATCAGAATACTAGTTTGGTGGAATAACCTCGGCAGGTTATGTAAACTTTTTTGAACCTCAGTGTCTCTATCTGTAAAACTCAAGTAATAGCAACCAAGATAGAGTATACTTGCTACTCCCTATATCGCCTGCTTATTACAACAGAAAAAGCAACCAAGTTCACTGGAAAGTAAACAAAATTGGTGAACTGGGGAAGAAAATTAAAACCAAGAAAAATGACCACAGTATCATGAGGTCCAGAATTTCTGTCCCCCAACTCAAGTAGCCGCACACTCTCCAAATATGGTGACAGACATGTTTATAGATTCAAGAAGCTTTGCAAATTCAAAACTGGGTACCCTGAAAGAAGTCCATGCCCCCGCACATAATCAAACTGCTAAGAACTAAAAAAGAAGAAACTGTGAAAGCAGTTAGAGAAAAACAACGCATATATAAAACAATGATTCAAATGACTGCATAGTTCCTTCCCATTAGACAATAGAGTACAATGGTTATATGAGGATAAATAAAAAATGATATGTAAAGTGCTTTGCAGATAAAAGACACAAATGGTAGGCATTATTAGTCTAATTGTAGTTTCTTTACTGTATCTTAACACATTATATTTATTTTCCATTCTGTTTTTTCATCTTCTCATAGCTTTACCCTATGTGTATTTGATCTCAGGAACTAAATACAGATACAGTCATTCCACACTATAGGCAGAGGATTGGTTCATGATCCCTGAGCATACCAAAATCCATGCAGTCAGTCCTACAGAACCTGCAGATACTAGAAGTCAGCCCTCCATATATGTGGGTTTTGCATCCCGTGAATACCGTATTTTTGATCTGCATTTGGTTAAAAAATACCCATGTATGAGTGGACCCATTCAGTTCAAAATGTTGATAAGGATCAGCTGTACATCTTTGATATTATTTCTTTTGATTTATCCAAAATCTTTTGCTGAAATGAAAGTCTTTGCCAATTCATGTCTTGCTTTTGAACAAGTTTTTCTTAATTCTATAAGGTTTTTCAATTATTATACAGGTATATTAATGGACCCTTAACTGTTTTATACGGATATTGTGAAGATCAAGTGAGATAGAAAAATATAAATTTCTGTGCTCAACTAAAACACTGCCAAGTCATATATTTCAGAAGCAGTACTAGCTTGGAAGATCTGAAAGCCTGATTCTTTTAGCCAGTCTACTGAGAAAGAGTTTCAGAGAGCTCTGGCCCACATCTCTTCCATAGGCTGATAAGGTTGGGGGTGTGTCCGTGAACCACGCTATGCTTTGCCAGCTGACCTAGGCCAAGCAGTCACTACATGAAACCCACACAGCCTTCAGCAAGGCATTTCTGGCTGTTGTTCGATGCACATTTGACCCATATGAAATGCTGCTTCCAGCAAACCAGGGACTCTACCCTCTGTCTTATCTTCGGAGCAGGAAAATAGAAGTGAAGTTAAGGCACACAAAAATTAGTTCCAATTAGATTCAGAGAATGACTAATTCCAACAAGCATAACAAACCAAAACGGGTCTAGAAGCCTTGGCATTCTGATAGTGTTTATAAATACCTGACCCCGCTGCCCCCTTCAACTTCCCAGAAGCTGCAGGCATTAACACACAAAACACCTGCAAGTGATGTGTGAACCTCGTCTCTTGGCCAAACTCTCATGCAGAGAGCATGTCAGCCAGCATGAAGCTGCACTGGGAAGTCCTGGGTTGTAGCAGGATGTGAAGAACAGATAAGAGGGGTGTTTAGCTCCCCATCGCTGAACAAAAGACATCTCTGCATAAAGGATGGCATTGTCTAAAGACTGAGCAAGATGAGGCATCTTGAGATGGCTAGAGACACCTCCTCAGAGCTTCTTAACCTCCTTGGCCAATATTGAAGGCAAGTCACACAAGTGTCTTGGATTTTATGATTCTCTGTTAAACAGAAGGCAGCAAGGTAAACTGGAAAGAATGTGGAGGCTGGGTCTGGTCTGGGTTGTTTGCTATTCTCAGGAAGGTGATATGGCCTCAGTTTCTCCTTCTGTTAATAAGGGATCAGAAACTCCTGTTTTCTGAATGGGGTGATTGACTTTTTAACAACAGGGATGAGAAGTATGCTTACCTGTCTTCTGTCAGTTTCATTAAGGTTGTTCCTCGAGTGGAGAAGACAATAAAGGACATTCTCAGCTGTGGGCTGGAAAGGAAAAGAAGCTCTATGAGGACAGATAATAAGACTGTGCATGCCACTCCCTTCAGGCTCCCTCCCTGTCCCTCCTGCTCTATCATGGTTGCCAGAGCTGATGACCCTGAATGCACAGGGGGCCTCTAAGGCTGGCATTGCAGGTGTTAATTAGCCAGCAGTGTACTTGAAGTATAGGTCAAAGAGAAGATACTCTGGGTCTTCTTGGAGGCTGCTTCTGCTCGGGGAGTGTGGATTACAAGTTAGAATGATAAACTTCCTTGTTGCCCTGGGTTCTGTTCGAAGAAGTGTGTTCCAACAGGGGACCAGTCTGTATGGTGTCTATAAAAAGGCATCCCAATAGACAAAATTTGATAATGTTTCCACAGTAGTCTGGTGTATTCTCTAATGATGAGTTGCAGCTTGATGCCATCAGCCATTAACATCATATAACAAACTTCCTTTGATCTGAAAGTGGAATCACCATCAACTTTTAATTTCTCCTTGGCTTCCCAAGGAGGTTATCCTCTAAGGACAGAATGTGCTGACTGGTCATAAGAATATCTATTCCATTTGGCAGCATTATTAATGAATAAATTGGCATGGTTTTTATATGGCAGTGCTCAGGAGCATTCTCAATGTAAGAGTCACACTCTGGAGGCAGAAGCACTCTCACCTGAGGGTGAATTTGTTTCTCAATCTGCAAGATGGACCACCAGACTGCAGGGATTCAGTAGTGCAATGCTGTTCTGTGTATTCAACTTATTCTTCTGTGATAATATCAATCTATTTCTTCACAATGAAATAACCTTCTACACCTCATCGGGCTCTGAAACTTATAGTTCCAGTTCCCCAAGTGTTTCTCGAACCTGCCTCACTTCCCATTTCTTAACTTAAGATCCTGGCCTCAATTGTCTGACCACTACAATTTCCTAGCTGGTGTCTTGCCTAGGAGCGTTCTTTGCTCCAATTCACTCTTCACACTGCTCCCAGAATTATTTTCCTAAAACAAAAATTATACCCTGTCACTTAACTGGTATAAAATTTCCAGTGGCTCCTACTGCCTCCAGGATAAACTCTACATTTATTACCATGTGCCTGATGCATCTTTGGAAGCCCGTTGCGTGATGTTCAACATTTGATGCAGCGCAGGCAATACCTGGGGAATTGAATATTGGTCCCTAAAACAGACTTCAGCTTTCTGTTTATGACCCCGTGCTGTCTGTAACTACTTCACCAGTACTGGGGCAGCAGACACTGTGTCCTAGAACTTGGGCTCCTAACTGCCACATTCTATACTGTTCCGCTTCCATCAAGTTCAGCTCTGGAAATAATAAACTTTAAATGTGGAAAACAAAGGTCTCCAAGAGGCAACTGGCATATGAGTCTAGGCTAGAGGCATAATTTGGAAGTCCTCAGCATACTGATGTGGGCAGAGTTGTTCAGAGAGAGTGTTAGCAGTGAGGAGGGAAGTGAGCCAAACAGAAAACCACCAGCAGCGTGGGAAGGGCTGGCTGAGGCCAGTGAGATGGAAGCAGAACAAGGGCCAGTGGAGGAGAGAGTTTCAAGGAAGGATAAGTCTGCATCCACTGAGACCCCTATATCCAGTGGACTAAGGGCTGCAAAGTGCTCCTGGATTTTTCCTCTGGGTCATCCCTTAGTGAACTTGGTGAGAGCAAGCAGTGAAGAGTGGGGATGAGGACCAGAGAACATTGGGTTAAGGAATGAATGAGAAGTAAGGACACGCAGATGACCAGTCTTCAAAGACATGTGAGTGAGAAACCAGTAAAGAAATAGGGTCCCATCTATAGGAAGACAAAAGCAAGAGATTCACTGCCATTGCTTTTTTGGGACGAGGGGCAGGAGAGATTAGTCTGTGTTTGTAGACTGTGGGGAAGGAGCCAGGGGAGAGGTAGAGAAGAATACAAGACAGAAACAAAGACCTGGAGGAGATGGGAGATGATGGGATAAAACTGGACTAAAATGGAGAGGTTGGCCTTACATAGGAGGGAAACTTGGATCTCAGAGGCTAGTGGGAAGGACATATATGCATCTTTTAGGAGTAGATTGGAACTTGAACATGTCCACTGCTTGCTGGATTCTTGGTGAAGTAGGAGGTGAGATTCTTTGCTGAGAGTGATGGGTGTGAGGTGTAGATTGAAGCCTTGAGGAAACGGCAAAGCATTAGAATCATTGTCAGAAAAATGACCAAGGGTCAGAATAAAGATAAATAAAATGACTTAAAATGTCAAAAATCCCACAGAGATTAGAAATGATGTACTTATACTGATATTAGCCACTGTTATCGAATAAAATTTCTCCCCTGCAGTCCCGGCTGCCTTAGACTTTTAATTAAAATGAATAAATAAATGAAAATCGCCCATTCATCCAGTCGCCCATATTGACTGAGCATGGACTATGTATCTGGCACTGTTATGGGCACTTGGGCTGTGAATGTCATCAGACTACAGCCCAGCCTCTACCTCGTGGAGTTTGTGTGTGGCAAGGTCTTGGTTCCACACTTTGAGGGGCTCCATGGCCAAGTGGGGTTAGCAGAGACAACCAGAGAAGGGTGCCTTGTCTGGATTAAGCCATGTCAACCTCCCTGGTCCTCAGTTTCTTCATGTATAAAGCACAGGAATTGGATCAAGTGTTCTCTTAATCCCCTCCCTTGCCCCTGCCCACAATTTTTTGATTCTAAGACAGTGAAGAGTCTGGAATTGCTGAAGGAACTGAAAAGATGTTGTGGGCCCATTCTAAGCCAGGTGATGGACTAGTTGGCTTGCACATGTTTTCTCTTATAAGCCTCATATATAATCTAGGCTTCAGCCATGGTTGGTTAATTGCTATAGCTGCACAATGGAACTTAGATTCAAACCCACATCTGCCTGACTTCAAAGCCTATTCCACTAGACTCCTCCGCTTCAGAGGGAGCAGAAGTCCAGAAGAGCAATTAGAGACAGAGCAGACACTGTGAAGGGTGTGGAGGCAGACTTGTTTTATATCACTCTAAAGGACCAATGGCTGCGAGTGAGGAAAGGACATCTTGGCTTAATGACAAAAAGATTTATGAAAACTGGAATTGTCCAACTATTGGACTTTTGCCTCAAAAGGCAGTGATTTTTCACCAGAGGTATTCAAGTAGAGAGTTACACAATGCCTCCTAGGATAGGCTGGGAAGTCATTCCTTTTAATTCTTAGTTTCTATGATCCTTTAAAACATTTTCTACCACCACCCATGTGCTTTTTTCTCCCTTCTGTCCTCTCAGCATCTGTTTTTCCTATCATCTGGGTTTAGATGCTTCCTGCTGTACCTTCCAATTTTGGGCATAACAAGACAAGCCACCTCCTAACCCTTTCCCTCCCATTAGGCAGATAGGTATATGTTGAGGTCAATAGCTGAATTTGAGGGGAACCTGTCTGTCACTACCCAGGGCTTAGAGGATAACCTGTATTCTGAGATAAAGAACCTTACTTGGCTGGGCACGGTGGCTCACACCTGTAATCCCAGCACTTTGGGAGGCTGAGGCAGGTGGATCATGAGGTCAGGAGATTGAGACCATCCTTGCCAACATGGTGAAACCCCATCTCTACTAAAATACAAAAAATTATCTGGGCATGGTGGCACGCAACTTTAGTCCAGCTACTCAGGAGGCTGAGGCAGGGGAATGGCTTGAACTTGGGAGGCGGATGTTGTAGTCAGCCGAGATCACGCCACTGCACTCCAGCCTGGTGACAGAGCAAGGCTCCATCTCAAGAAAAAAAATAAAAATAAAAAATAAAAAGAATCTTATTCAAAGAAGAACTTTATGGTCACTCCGATCAACTGGAAGACTCTATGGAGGACATCAGCATGAAGTGGAGCTGTGTTAGAATTTACGATGATCAGACCAATTTTACTGAAGACGTTGACAACTTGTGTCAAGCACTCCATGAAAACTATTACTGTTGTGTTATCCCTTGGAGGCTGCACACAGAGGGACAAAGTGGCCTCATTTCCTTTACTAGTGAGCTTCCATACTCCCTGGAAAGTCCAAGACTCCCATGATATTTGCAGTGACTATGTTTGAAATTGCATTGTCTTGCCTGGGAAAGTGGTGTTGAAAATGCTCAGAGGATTCTACCTGATAGTATACCAATTGTGTGTTTAGTGACCAATTGTCACATTTTGCTCAGGACTAAGGAGCGTTCCTCCTAGGATGTGAGACTTTCAGTGCTAAAACTGGGAAATTTCTGGGCAATCCAGGATGAATACTTCATCCTACACGCTGTACTTCCTACACGTGAGTCCAGCTAAGATATAACAATTGCTGCAGCATGATGCACCATGCAAGAAAAATGTTAAAGGTAATAAGAATATGCTATTCAACAGAGAAAGGAGAATGCTAAATATTTTTGGTCTCATAACCATATTTGATTCCTCTCAAAAACATAAAGCCAAAAGTTACTCTAAAATGTGGCAAAGATGAAAACAAAGTAAACAGTCTCTGGTCCAAGATCTGAGAGCCCACCTTAGTTGAAAAACATCCCCAAAGTATTTAGTATTTGCTATTAATAAAATAGCAAACATGACTGGTTTGACTCATGACAGAGAACTACAAGTGAAGCAAATTCATAGCGTTTCTCACCTGATGAATTTATGAGCCAGCTGTTCCACAAAGTAATAGATTTCATTCCAGTGGTGCAGCACACTTCCTGATCTAGGAAAACAAAAGCAGATGTTGCTTGACTCAGGTGTTCACTTGTCTTTATCTTATATTATTTACCTTCACATTCTAATATTTTACATTTGAGCTCTCCATTAACTGGACTCATTACCTGAAACTTTGGTAACTTTGGAAATTATTTGAAAGGCTGTTTTGACTTTCTGTTAGTGTTCTTTAAAATGTTATAAAAGAACTCCCCTCACTCTACCTCATGCCACCCTCCCCCAAATCCACACACCCAAGCCCTGAAAAACAACAGCAACAACAAACCCTGGGCCTAAAGAGATTCACAAGTAAGTTTCACATCTTTGAGAAACAGCTATTTTTCTGCTATTCAATTTTTCTCTGATTAGGAAAGAAAAACTATTCCAATTCATTTAAATGAAATTAACACACGCAATGATAAACACAACCCCTCCCCAAAGAGTCCAACTTCATTTGTAAATATAGATGCAAAATCTGTAAAGCATATTAATGAAATGAATCCAGCAGGAATCCAAAAGAATAATAATTTATTAATGAAGTTTATTTCAGGAAGGTAGTGATAGTTGAACATTTAAGGAAATCTAATTTAGTCATATTAATAAACGAAAGAAGAAAAATGACACAGCTTTGCATTATACGAAAAAGGAATCCTTTTAGCGACAAGAGGGAAACTGTTTCCCTAGGACATATGGAATCATAGGATTTTAAGATTTGGAAACGGGCTTCTTTATTTCCCAAGTTTGACTTCTGCTTCACAGGTACCATTTCCTACAGCTTCAATCAGCTTATATTCATAGTGCTCATATTCAGTTTGTTGCAATGGCTCCTATTAGTCTTTTTCTATTTGAACCCACTCTTCAGTAGCTGTGGTGCCTCCTCCCTTTCACTTAAGGATCCATTTCAGGAGAGCTCTGCATTTCTGCTTGCCATTCTAATAACTGTTGAGGTTAGAGTTTGTTCTTTCTGCTCTGACATTTTGTACTGCAAATATTTTCCACTGATTTATGATGATTTTTATTTTTTGTTTACTCACTTACAATTTTAACATCCAGAGAGTTATTTGTTGCTGTTTTTTCTTTGTTTCAAACTATTTTATAGATATTTAAGAGGACTTTTTGCCTTTCTTTTCATGGAAAGAAGGTCACAAGAATTCTCATTTTAATTGGGTGTATTCCATTTCTAGGAGGACAATTTATTTTTCTTTATCCCATATCCAGAAATAATACATCTCTCTGACCTGAACAAAAGTAGTAAAATATGTTATGGTCATGCCACTACTCTGTGTCAAAAGGGTGTCTCACTTTCCTCAAATTAATCTAAAACTTAATTCTAGGAAAAAATCTGAGAGGATTTTTTGTGAAACATAAAAACTGATTTTAAAAATAAGATAAAGATTAAAGGTCTAAAAGTAGTCAAAGCAACTCTGAAAAGGAAGAACAAGGTAAGAGAGCTTGCTCTACCAGCCATAATGACCGTATGTACATAATACATGATATAACAGAAGCGTCAGTGGGATTCAATTCTGGGTCCTTCTCCTCATACAAGAAATATTCATTATAATTATATTTTTGTGTGCTCATCTTGAACCCCACTTTGGCTGATTTGAGATGATATTTGGCATAACCAGAGGTAGGAAGATTATACTGGGGATTTCATGTTTCTTATTAACTATAAAAAATAACATCACCCTACACTATTCTAGCTGCCTAAAGGGCAGAGATGGCTAACAAATGGTGCTTTACCCCCAAAAGCTCAGAGTCGAGTGAGGAAGACAGAAGAATTAACATGTAACCTGTTATGAAAGTGCTGCAGTTGAGGACTGTGCATTTGGAGAAAAGAAAAGGGAACGATTCTTTGTGCCTGTGCAGGCTGTGAAGGGGGTTGGTTGAAGGGCAGGTAGAAACTTGTAAGGAAGACAAGGGGAGAAAGACCATTCTTGGTGTAAAACACAGAAATTGGGGAAGAGCAAGCAGTTTCATGGTGCAGCACCATGGAGCCTACAGAGAAGTAAGGAGCTGGGGAGATTGGGAAGGAATCTGGAAGAGGCATACTAGGGTCACCTCCTGTCTAAAGCACCCCTTTGTCAATTCTGCTTGCTCAGCCTTTATACATACTCCCTCTGCTTGGGATACTCATTGTCGACAGTGGCAACTAACTCTTCATTCAAGACTCAGCTCGGTCTCTCCCTGTTGCTTTTGACCAACACAGATAGGACTCACTGCCCCTGCCTTATGCTCTCAGGACCACTGTGTCTACCTCTCTGCCAGCATCCCTTGATACTAGTGGCAATCGGTCTAAAAGAAATTTGCCCTCCAAGCACTATCTGTTTATTGAATGAAAAAAGAAAAGCATGAAGAGGAAAAGCCTCTACTGCTCATGGAAACCTCTCTGGATCTTTTGCCAGCTGGGCCTCACCTATTCCACCTTGGCTTGGATAAACATCCTGGGTCTGGGACTCAGATGGCTCTCTCCAATTCCTGTGACTTATGTGAACTAAGAAGCCTTCCCAGATGGGTCACTGATTTTAGGGCATAGCCAGCTCCTTGGTGACTGGGCCCGCATGATCATTAATAGATCTCCGAGCTGAATGGCAGCTAGAGTCTCCCATGAGCTCACCAAAATTGCATATCCTAGCCCTGGGCTTAAAGCTTTAGAAATCTTTCATAAAGACCTGGCCAACCTCCTGGACAGGATTCACTTGTGTACTTCAAGTCACATAGACTGGTCCAGGCTGCTATCCTTCAGCCATGGGGTAGATCCTCTGGCCCTGGGGGTCCTGGGTGGTGATCTGGCAGAGATGGCCAATGCTGTTCAGGTGCCTCAGAAGATACACCACATGACTGGCTATAAGCTAATCCCAGTCTTTATGAGAATCAAGAGATTTCCTTGAAGACTGGCCATTAGTGGCCACTTCTGAAATGCAATGCTGTGTTTTGGTTCATACAACCAGGAAAATTCATCTTTGAAATTTGGGTTACTGAGGGGTAGCGTAAGATGTCTACTGATTAGAGAGGAATCTCCAAACCTTCTCTATCCCATGTCTAATCCCCTCATTAGTAAAGAATTTATGCCAGGAGGAATTTATATTGGGAGTATGGTTAATGGGTACAAGCACAATTAGAAAGAATGAATAAGACCTATTATCTGGTAGCACAAGAAGGTGACCATAGTCAATAATAATAAATAATAACTTAATTGTACATATAAGCATAACTTAAAAAGTATAATCGGATTGTTTGTTACACAAAGGGTAAATGCTTGAGGGGACGGATACCCAATTTTATGTGATGTGCTTATTTCACATTGCATGCCTGTATCAAAACATCTCATGTACCTTATAAATATATACACCCACTATGTACTCACAGAAATAAAAAAATTAAATAAAATAAGGAAATTATACTGGGAGGAGAAGCAATGTGTTAGTGAAATAGAAACTTCAACTAGAATTGGGAAACTATTATTGACTCCCTGTTAAGGAGCAAGGGTTTGATGTAATTCCTTTTTGGGTTACTATTTCCTTATTCTCAAGGAGTGGCCCTATTTCACAGCCACAAATTAGTTTGTATTCCTTTACTTATTAAAGAGAGTCACTCTGTATTCCTTTACTTATTAAAGAGAGTCACTCAATGATAATTCACACTTTCAACTATCTTAAAACATGTCATTTTCACTATACTTCTATCTGACTGATGTAAAATTTATATAATTTTGATGTTGACCTGATTTGTTGATGCTAGATATAGGGGAAGATTCAAAATATATCCTTGGGTGTTGAGAAAAGTTTACATCCTTCAAAAACTGTCTTGCTAATGGGCCAAAGCTGAATTTTCTGAAGAAGACAATAAAATGAGATCTCTAGACAAAACTGGAGGCAAGGAGGCATTGACAGGCTTGCTCCTCCCAACCTGTCACTGCTGGGGTTTGTCACTTCATATATAAAAGTGATCATTCTTTACACAATTATTTAAGCCTTGCCCAAATTATACACCCTTTGAGCCACACTCAAGATGTACAAAGCCTGCTTCGTCAAGCATCAAAGGTAAAAACAACCTTCTAAGATTCTAGGAACCAAGCTGGGTTTGTCTTCTCTGGGTTACCCTGGGATTCCAAGGAGCCTCAGCTACCAAAGGAAAAAGGGAGTAAAGGGTTATCTCGATCTGCAGTTTGGACTCCTTTTACTCTTTATTTCTGAACCTTCTTAACCCACACATGCATGCATTGTCCTATCCGAAGACCAAACCACTCCTTGGAAAAAGAAAGAGCCCTATGTCCGCTGCTTATGGTTTCAGCATGGCAGTGAGCGTGTTAGGGGCTGCTGCTTATATTTCTTTAACCCAAGTCCCCAGTGGCAGGAGGCTTACCTGCCTGATGCCACAGTCCTCTCCCCTGTCTCACCACCACCCATTGATTCCAGCTGACTTTCTATCCCTGACCACTGGGACCTCAACCAGACCCCCACCCTACCCCCTTCTCTCATAGGGATAAATTTGCTGGGTATATTACTCAGTTTGGACTTTATGTTGAAACATGCATGTTCCACCTGCACTTGGCCTTGTGACTGATTTTCTGGTTTGGAAACTGCCCTAGTGGCTACTGCCAGAATAATTGACTCAGGGTAGTTCAGGCCCTTGGCTTCCTCTCAATCCTGAAGACCTCAGTGGACTCCCGGTCACGACCAGGTATCGGCTAGGGATAATGGCAGAGAGTGGATCCAATCCCAGTTTCTTTCCACTCTACAATGTGTAGAACATGCCATTTATCATGTCAGTATCTTTGTGAGTTAATGACCTTAAACTCTGGCTATGGAATCCTGACACCATCTTTAGACAGTATGGCCCACCCAGCCATTATTACCAAAGATGCAAGGTAGAAATAAAAAACTTCTAAGCCTAAATAGTACTAGAAAATGTTCCACTGTACACTGCTGTAGTTTTTTTTTTTTTTAGAATTGTCTTTAACATGTAACTGCTGGGCAAACTGTAATCAGAGTTGCAGTGCCATATCCTAGAAATCAGTGGATGTAAAGGCCCTTAATTTTGACTCCCCTAAATCCTAACTAAAATGCAGTTCTAGCCCCTGAAGGCTATCACAGACCAGCTTAGACTCAGAATGGTACACAGGTCCAGGCCCCTTCTTGGGATTTTGTGCCTCTGTTTCACTGCACAAATCTCAGCAGAATTTGGAATTCAAGTAACCTCCTAGGAATTCTGCTTGAAGGCAGTCTTACAGAGTTCTGTGCTTGAAGATTGTTTCAATACACTTGGGGCCACTCAAAACCAGAGTCAATGCCCTCCCATACTATCATCTGACTTGGCGTTGGAGAAGGCTCACCAGACCATGGGGAGGGAAAGCCACTAGTCTTCACTACTAGACTCAGAAGGTTGCTTCTGAAAGCAGTTCCAGAGTGTCTTGCTTATTTTGTTTTTCTGCGCTCTCTCTTGTGTTTGGAACATGATAAGAAGTCAAGACATTTTTGTGACATTGCACTCACTGGGTGTTCCCAGTGCAGGATTCTGCATGCAACCTGGCATTCCCCTCAGATTTTTGTTCAGTTACTTCCAACGGTCTAATATGCAAAGAGTAGAAGCAAAATAAGAACTCCAGATCTCATTCTGACTTGTTCTCTGAAGTGCATTCTTTTCTGTTTATGCAAGTTTCCAAACCTCCCTGTGGTTAAGCTCCTTAGAAAACACAGGCTCTTTCCATTAGCCACACATACAACCAGAGTCAGAAAGAATCAAGTTGGCCAAATTGAGTTTAAATTATCCTCCCTTCTTTTGCACATAGATTAGAATAGAATAAAAGGGAAAAAGAAAGTTTGCAGTTGAAACCATCACCGAGGAGTCTTTTAATCCTGGAAGGGCAGAGCAGTTCTAAGGATGGAAATGATAAAACTGTCAATTTCTACTTTTCCTTAGCCCCACCAGGTTGAAGTCACTGATGTCCTCAGTGACCCACTTGGGTCCCCAGCCAATCCTGAAAGGATACAGATACGTTCAGCAGCTTCAGGTGCATGTAATTGGGACCCACACTTAGTTCTGCTGTCAAAGACCCTGTGTTCATTTGCTGTTGTGCTCCCTCCCCAGCTTCTTCCAGGAAAAATATTGCACTTCAGAAAACAAGTTAAAATGAGATTTGGAGTTCTTATTTTGCTTCTGCTCTTTACATATTAGACCCTTGGAAGTAACTGAACAATAATCTGAGGGCAATGTCTTCCTCTCCTTTCTCCTAGCCTTGCCCCCCTGTCCTCTGGCTGCCTGGAGTCTTAAACCTGGCCCAGGCCTTTGGGCCTTGTCCTCCTATTACTGATTTGAGTCACAGCCACGCCTCCCTTTTGCTCACAAAGCTTGACCTTGACTCTTGCCTTCACTCCAACTTCGTTAGACACCAATACAGACCCAAACCAAGTCACTGAGCACTGGACTTTCAGTTGGGGCCACCCACCCTGCTCCTGTCTGTCATAGAGACTCCAGTACATGATGCCCAGTGCCAGTCGGCTGACTTGTAATGGAATGTCCCATTAGTATATGTAACTGATGCCTACGGAAACAATAATTTTTAAGCCACAGAATGCAACTTACTAGTGATTTGAGGAAGCAATTTCATGGGATATTGCCAACATTAAAAAATAGAATAGAATAGAAATACCAGAATATACTGCATACAGTAACAAAAAGAATATGTGTAACATTTGTTCAGTTACATGTAAGTATTGTAATATGTACTGTGTCAAGATGTAAAACGTACTTTTCTGTAGATAATGATCAAAAAGAGATTACAGCAAAATATGTACTCTTTTCAACTCCACTCTGCCTTTTTTCAACAGGCACATGCGCGCACGCGCGCGCGCACACACACACACACACACACACACACACACCATATACATACCAGGAGAACTCTAAAAACATTTTCTAATATCAACTATTGGTACTTTTGGTGCAGATTCAACACAAAATTGCTGTTGCTAAGAATACAGACAATGGGTTAGTAACCCAAAAGGTATTTCCCATAATTGAAATGCACAGCTGTGGCTCCATTTCTCACACTCGCCAGATTCACAGAGATGAAGCACAGTAGCCACTTTGCATTCCCCAGAAAGATCAAAAGGGAATGGGTCAACATCGTCTAGTGAGGGTGGCTGTGGACGATGTCACTGGGGAGGAAATGACTCAGAATGAGGGCACCAATGGAGAGGATTTACAAATACTGTATCACAAAAGCAGCAGGTCTGTTGTTAGACATTTTGAGGGAGGGGTGGGTGAAGAGGAGGGAAAGACAAACAAAAGGAAGAAAATAAATATCACCCATCATCCCACAACTCAGATATAACCATTGCCCCACTGCAGTGACTACTTTCAGATGTTTCCCTGAGCGTCTTCACCTTGCATATTTACAGATATGATTTCTGCTCTTTTTACCTAATGTCATTATGATTTTGAACATGTTTATTTCATTCACTAATCCTTCCCAGCATCACTTGTAAGTAACATGTGCATTTTCTCCACTTTATAACTTGTATAATTATAACTTTATAACAGGTATAATTCCTTTTTGTACATTCGGTTGCTTCCACTTTTTCACTATTATAAAAGAATTACGATGAATATTTTTAATAATATCTTTACACACATAATGGGGATAATATTTTGAATTTTTTATTGTGATTTTCTGTTTGGTATTTACATGGAAAGTGACCCAGCACACCCTGGGCCATGTGAGACATCCATCTGGCAGGGGCCACACTGGAGCAGTGGGGAATTCTCTATTTCCAGCAGTGATGCAGAAGTGGGGGAGAAAGTAAACATTTTAAATTCAAAATATGATTTTTGCAGCAAGACAACTGGTTTGGAAGCAAGACTTTGTCAAAGAGAGATTTTCTACATTCCTTTCGCAGCTAAAGAACCAAACTTGGAAGATTAAGGTCACAATAGAGAGAGGACCTAATTTCCTCTTGTGCCATTTGGTGAAGAAATCCATGCCTTAGGGTAGGCAATAGAGCAGAGGGATAGAAAGCTCTTTGCTATCTGAGGATTAGGAAAAGGAATGAGAGATGGACAGATGCTAAGAATGAGGGGTTCATGTTTGGCTCTCCAGGAGCCAATTACCCTAGAGGCTGTTCCCACATCAAAGTAATTAGACTGTGCAGTGAGGGTGGGCAGAGGAAGGACCAACTGATTTCATTATCGTTTTAATTTAGATGTATTTAACTATAAGCCATAATTTTTCACATTTATAGTTCATTTTTCTTTGTATCAATTAGGACAAGCTACATAATTTGCAGAACCTAGGGTAAAATGAAAATGCAGGGTCTCTCATTCAAAACTTACAAAATTCAAGATGGCAAGAACAGAGCATAAGATCAAGGGCCAGGCCCTTCGAAATGAGAGGCCCTGGGTGACTGCCTACACAGGTCTCACGCCCATGAAGCTGACCCTGTTATCAATATTCTTGGCCCACTTTATATTTGGTTGCAAATGTTTTCCTAGCCCAGGGGTGGGCAAGCTTTTTCTGTGAAGGGTCAGACAGCAAATATTTTAGGCTCTGGGGGCCATGTGGTCTCCGTGGCAACTACTCAACTCTGCTTTTTGTAGCACAAAAGCAGCTATTGACAGTATATGAATAAAATGAGCATGGCTGTACTACAATAAAATTTTATTTACAAAAACAGGCTGCAGGCCATAGTTTGCCTATCTATGTCCCAGAAAATCAATTTCTTTCAGTCTTGTTTTTAATTTCTATATTCATTATCACGTCTTTCTCATGACAAGATAATATATAAATCTGTATTTTTTTTCCTGATAGCTGAAGTTTTGGTGGACTTTGCTATTCATTTCCTGGTTTTTATTGCTGATAATATGGACTGGAAAAAATGTGCCTTAGGAGATATATGGAGGCTTTCTTTGTGACTTAATAAATATTTCATGGGCATTTGAAAGGATAGCTTATTCTCTTTAAGGTATAGGTTTCAAAATATATTTATTAAATCAACCTCATTAATTATGATTCATATCCCCTATATCCTTGAACGCTTATTCAGATATGTCTTTCAGATTCTGCTAAGATATGGTTTTCATCTTCAGCAGTCAAAAGAAATTGGAGTTATCTTAAGCATTTCCCAAATGTTGAAGCCCTGTTGCATTCCTAGGATAAATTTTACTTGGTCTTAGGATATTACCCTTTTACTACACTGTTAGGTATTTTTTTTTTTTTTAACAAAATGTATTTAATTTAAAATTTAAAGTTTTTATTCAGAAGTTGGGAAGTTTTGCGTATGAAGTTGTCATCTTTGGTAGATATGAATATTAGATATATGCTAGCTTCAAAAAGTGAATTGAAAACTATTTTTTTCCTGCTCTCTGTATCCGTTTAACACTAGTATTGAAATTTTCTGTTCCTTGAAGATGTGACAGAACTTTCAACTTTCCACTAAACCAACTGGTCCAAAATCGAAGGACTCCTTCACAGAGACAAATCCATCTCCTGCAAATACCCAGATTCTATTGGTGAGGCAAAGGCAACATTTGAAAGACTGAGCATTTTACCTAAAGGAATTTTAAAAAATCAGCAC
The DNA here is from genome assembly GCF_001604975.1 of Cebus imitator. Lineage (NCBI taxonomy): Eukaryota > Metazoa > Chordata > Mammalia > Primates > Cebidae > Cebus > Cebus imitator. Next base: position 4,742,717 of record NW_016107338.1, read on the forward strand.
AATGGACTATTATCACAACTTGGATTCAAAATTTATGCACTTATCTCCCTCCTGCTACCCAGGAGGTGGACCTGGAAGGAAGAAGAGAGGAATCTGGGAGCTAAGAATAAACTGCATCTTCTTTATATGTAAATGTAATATGAGTGATTTTTGCTACCTTGCATTAAAATTTTACATTTTTCATTTTCTCTGCTGATAATCCATTCTGTCAGTTTTATATTTTGATAAAGTCTCATTGATGGCCTTATTATGACTTCTTAACCTTTCTAGAACCATTATTTCTGTTTCTTTTATGCCATGTCTTTTTCTTATACATGTTTTCATATATATTTTCCATTTTGATGTCAATATTTTCAAGTAATTTTTTTCAGTAAGTAAGTAATACAGTTTTAAAATGTGTATCATTTTAAAGACCGGCTAAGGAATTTTAAAATCACATTTCACTCAAGACCCTATAATTACTGAGCTTTTTTTGAACATTTAATGCTGTAGAGTAAAAAAACTAATGCCAATCTGAATCTCACTTTTTTTTGTTGAGGGGAGCCTGTTTTTTTTTTCTTTGTTGGAAGAATGTAGACTTTTCTATTCTTATATTTTAAGAAATTATCTAAGACTGTGCAAGTCGTAGACCATTTTAAAAAACGAATTAGGCTGAGTATTTTACCTAAATCTTTCAAATCTAAAGATTCCAATCTTTCTGCAGTTCAGGAAAATGATCTTCTTTTATTATTATTTTTTCTTGTATCTCTTATAGGTGTTCTCTGTGCCCAGGATTCTTATTGTGTGTATATATATTAGATATCCTGGACCTAGTCTTTGGATTACTTTTCTGTTTTCTCATTATTTTATTTTATTTGAGGCAGAGTCTTGCTCTGTTGCCCAGGCTGAAGTGCACTGGTGTGATCTTGGCTCACTGTAACTTCCACCTCCTGAGTTCAAACAATTCTTGTATATCAGCCTCCCAAGTAAGTGGGACTGCAGGCATGCGCCACCACACCCAGCTAATTATCTTTGTACTTTTAGTGGAGAAGGAGGGGTCTCAACATGTTGCCCAGGCTTGTCTCGAACTCCTGACCTCAGGTGATCTGCCCACCTCAGCCTTCCAAAGTGCTGGGATTATAGGTGTGAGCCACCACATCTGGCCTCTTTTCTCATAATTTTAACCTCTGTTTCCTTTCAGCTTAAGTTCTGAGGAATTTTCTCAAACTGTCCTCTGATGAACTGAATCTACTTTTTTGCAATATTCAATGTGGTGGTCATTGTTTCCCATGGATTTGAATTACTATTTAGAAATAGTGTATTTTTCCACCCAGAGCTTCTTATTTTCAGCTTGTTCCTTGCTCATGACAGACTGCTTTTATCTGTTGATGCCATATTATTTCAAAATTTATTGAAAATACTATTTAGACATATATTTGCTTAAATTGAGCAAATGGTTATTTCCACTCCTTTTGTGTAATAACTATTATATATATTTTAAAACTTTGATTCATATTTGAGATAATTTTCTACACACATTTGCATCATCTCACACCTACAAACTTTTCTAATGAATTAATCTGGTGAAAGGGAGTTGGTCTTGATGGCTTAAGTAAGCTCATGTTTTTGTTCCATCAGTTAGGGGAGAGTGGGGAATGGAATCGACCCCAGTCATTTCCACAAAGGAATTTCATCTTTGCAAGGTTTGTTCGCTTGTTTTGGAAAGGGTTACATCATTCCAGCTTGCCATACGTGGAGGTTGTTTATGGCCTGTCCTCTACCTCAGATTCGCATTGTGCCGTACCTGGCCTCATTCTTGATCTCTAGATATCCACATAATTAAACACAAAACTCTGTCATTTCCCTGGAGGCTCGTGATCTAGCGGGAGGACTCAGCAGTGCTGGGCAGGATCACAGTGACGGAGGTGCCAGGTTTTCATAGGCATCTCTTGTGGCTTGGTTTCTCCTTTGACCCCTGCAGAGAAGCTGCCTCTGCATGATGCTGATGCCCAATGGCAACAGGGCTCCGGGGTATGATCCTCATCCCTCTCAGGTCCCACTCGACTGAAAACTCACTTCTAGATCTGGGATTATGCAAGGGGCTCCTCACAGATCTTTCTCTGCATTTTTTTTTTTTTTTTTTTTTTCAAATTGGCCAAAGAGTTGAAAGTAGACCCTGGCTTGACCTCCTTCATACTCAGTCCATCTGCTTTATTTCTAGTGCATTTCTAACGCATGTGTTGCATATCAGTGTCAACACCCTTAGTCTCTGGACCTGATGCAGCTTCTCCTAGACACTTTCTTTATACTTTTTCTTTTGGGACATGGACAGTTTTAGATGATAAGAGGGGCGGGGAAGGAGGGAGGGAGAACCTAACTGTCTGTGCTCCAGGTCTTTTTCTGAAGTTATAAACTTGCTTTCTCATCTCCCATTAAGCCCCTCAGCTCATTAATTTTTAGTTTCTGCTCTTATGATGTCCCAAGACAGCACTTCCAAAGTCACTGATGTCCTTACTTCTGCTAAAGCATATGGCTTTTTTTCAGTTCTCATATTGCTGGACCTACTTATAATATGTCATTTATCAATCAGCAAACCAGTGTTTGAGTGCCTGGTTGGTCCTTTGGAGTCTATATAAAGATGAATAATGACACTTAACATTTACTGAGTACTTACTAAGCAGCAGGCATTGTGCTGGGCACTTTACATTCATTGCCATTTAATAGTAACGGCTAGCACTTCCATTATGGCCAACACTGTTCTGAGAACAACAACCTTATGTGACACATACTATTTTTATTTCCCTTTTTCCAGATGAGGAAACTGAATTCATAGAGAGGTTAAGTAGCTTACATAAGGACATACAGCTAGTATGTGGTAGGACTGAGATTTGAACCCAGGTGGTCTAGACTTAGAGTCCATGTTGAAGTCCATGTTTGTCCAAACACTATGCTCATCAAGTCTTTCTGGGTTTAACCCTATGCTCTTAACCATTATGCAACACTGCCTCCCCATGGAAGGGTCAGGAAATGTACAATTACAGTTCAAAGCGTTAGGTGCTAAGACAGTGAGAAGTATTAAAGAACTTCCATTAATTGCTACGGGAATTTGAGGATGCCAGAAAAGCCTTAAAATTAGAGCACTTAAATGGAAGCAGGAGTGCTGAATTGGCTGCCCATTGTAATGGAACAAAGTATATAAGTTGCTTTACCTGTTTTACCTTCAAACCCCTCCCCTTTTGATACTATCTTTTACAACAGTTAATAATCAGGATGACCATATAATTTAAAATCCAAACTGAGACACTTATGAGAGTAAAAGAAGACGACATTCATAGTTATGCTGAGGCAACAAGCATAGACCAGGCCTGTCCTGGGCAAATCAGGATGTCTGGTCGCCTGTTCACAACGAGCTTTAACATTTATGCTTAGTGTTGTCTAATAGCATCTAAAAGTTTCCTTTTACCTTATATTGCTTATTATTGTGACTGGTGTACAGTTACAGTTAAGATTCTTCACTTTTATTTGCTATAGAATTCTTACTTGCTATGTAATTTCTATATACCTGGAATCTGCATTATTTTTCATGTAAAGAGTGATGGTAGGCTATGATTCTCATCCTAATCCTTTTGCAATCAAGATGTTGGGAAAGCCATCTTCCAGGAGGTCCCTACAGGTATGTATTAATAGGGCTGCATACCACTAAATATCAGGGGAAAAAGAGGTCAGGTCACTGGATGAAACCCCATAGGACAAATACTAAGGGTTTTTCCTCTCCATCTCTTGAAAATGGACCACTCCACTGCTTGTCATGTGACATGAGTTGTTATGGGGTTAGGGGATTCTGAATAAGGAAGGAATTTTGAATGAAGACATAACATAGAAAAGTGGTTGTTCTTAAATTTATTTTTGTTTGTTTACTTCAGGGAGCCCATAACTAGTGATAGGAGGGGACCATGTACTAGTAATTGTCTCAAAAGATAAGTGTGCAGGCATCACCTAGGTAAACATGGGTGTAGTGGTGAAGGGCATTACAGCTAAAGGCAAGAGAGGGTATGGGTTAGTTTGGGGAACTATGCAGAACAGTTTTTTAGAAATTAAAAATGTGTGGGATATGATAAGATATGAAGTTTTAGAAATGCATAGTGACCTAAGTAACAAGGGTCTTTGCTTATTGCTTTGCTAAAGAGTTTATACTTTATCTTGAAAGACCTTTGGAAATGTCTAAAGGGTAATGGGTGAGAGTTAGGGAAGATGGTGTCAAGATTAGATCTGTGTTCTAAAAAGATCAATTTTAGAATTAATTGTCAAGAATACAAGGTAGGGAGAGGGGCAAAGAAAGGAAGAAAAGAGACCAATTTAGAGAATATTTCAGTGGAACTGGGTGAAAATGGTGAATGCCTGAGCTAAGACAATGACAAGGAAAAGAACAAGGTCAACCTGGGAGGGATGTGGCAGTGGATGTAATCAGGCTTGAGTGTGAAGAAGAGATTGCTCTCAGATCTCTGGCTTAAGTAGCTGGACTTGTGGTGCCACCATTTGCCAAGACCACAAAGAGAGGAGGAGATGATTTCAGGGGAAAGCATTTGAATGATCACTGCCTCCCCGCCATTGAAATTCTGTCCCTCCTTGTCTCACTAATACAATTTTTTGCTGGTTCTCCAACTGTTCTGCTGCTTCTCAGCTCTGTTTAGTGGAGTTTCTCCTCTTGCCCAGGCAATTCCTGTTGGCAATTCCTTTGGGTTGGACTTTGGCCATCTTCCTCTTCAAACTCCACCACTTCTTGACATTTTAAAATCCTGATATTATCTTGATACTATTTATTATCCATACCTGCATTCTCAACTACTACCTTGGGCTTGCTTATAACACTCAAGTTTTTATTTTCAGCTCCGGGGTATCAAGCCAACTGCCTACTCAACATCTCCATGCACATGCCTTACATGTTCAGACTCAGCACGTCCACACCAACTTCTCTTTCCTTCTGATGCCTGCTCCTTATTGTTGCAACCCTTTCCTCTCCCATTCACTCAGGCAATATCCAATCCTGCTCATCCAATCCCACTGCTTCTGAATACAAAAGAGCCCCCAGTCACATTTAACCTTTTTTCCTTCATTTCCACTGCAAGCATAGATGATAGATAACTATTTCTAAAACACACACAATAAGCTTGATACTTTTGTCCTTAGAAACCTTTAATCTCTAACCTATTCCTGATGGAATAAAATCCAAACTCTCTCCAGATTATTTCCCTGTCACATTCATATCACAAACAGCATGTGTCACTTTGCTTTCTTATATATTGTCTTTTTCTTTACTTTGTCACCTGACAAAATCCTGATCAACTTCCAAGTTCCAGATCCAAAGTCTACTACCACCAACACCACGATGACCAATGCCATCATCGTCATTATCAATTCCTGTTGGCAATTCCTTTGGGTTGGACTTTGGCCATCTTCCTCTTCAAACTCCACCTCTTCTTGACATTTTAAAATCCTGATATTATCTTGATACTATTTATTATCCATACCTGCATTCTCAACTACTACCTTGGGCTTGCTTATAACACTCAAGTTTTTATTTTCAGCTCCGGGGTATCAAGCCAACTGCCTTCTCAACATCTCCACGCACATGCCTTACATGTTCAGACTCAGCACGTCCACACCAACTTCTCTTTCCTTCTGATACCATCACCATCATCATAGAGGCTTCCTCTGTGAAGCCTCTTAAGTCCCTCTCATCTCAACCAAAATTAAATTATTTTACTGTTTCTCCATCTCTTCTACAAAACTATAAGCTCCTTGAGAACTGGCACTTGTCTTAGGCATTTTGTGATTTCTGAAGTCTAGTACAGTTTGATAAATATTGAATTCATATATTCCTTATCCTAGTCAGGTAGTCCTGCTTAGAATCTACAGAGGTATCTTTTATTAGAGGACCATATTCTTTTTCTCCAGGGGTAATTACTACTACCAACAACACCACAATGACCAATGCCATCATCATCATTATCATCATCATCACCATTACCATCACAACCATCACCACAATCACCACCATCATCGTTACCACCACCATCATCCTTATTATCATCACCTCCACCTCCACCGTCATCATTACTACCACCATCACTATCATCATTATCACTATCACCATCACCATCACCACAGCCACTATCATCCTTATCATCACCACCACCTCCACTGTCATCACCATTACCATCATCTATCATCTCAGCACTCATGTGCCAAATGCTTAACTAAAGGTTTTAATCTTTATAATACTTTTGTGAGGAAGACATTTTAATGCCTATTTTATTAACAATACTGAAGTTCAGAGAAGCTAAATAATTTTCCCGAAGTCACAATGCTTGGTGAAGCATTGAGCTGATATTTGAAGCTGCAGATGCCTGATTCTGAAATTGGCCTTCTTAAGCCCTGTGTTAAGCATTCCCATGAGGCACATCATGTAGGGAGACATACAAGAAAGGGAGAAAAGCAGTGTCCTGGCCAGTAAACATCATGGCTTAAATGTATATGTACACACAGCAGGACCTGGCAACACTGAAGGGCAAAACATGGCCTCTCAGTGACCTTTGCTCTTCTGCCTTCATATTGTGTGTGGCTTCTGCCACCATCTAAAATAAGAGCTCTGCCTGTAGCCCAGCTCCAAGGTGTGTGCTGCCTCAGCTGTCTCCTCATCATAAGGCCATGAGTATGAGCCATCATTATGGGGCAGCTCTTCTTGTTTTCGTGTTCAGTCTCATAACTTACTGAGGGAGGGACCTGAATCAGAATCACCTGGGAACCTTTTCCAAAATACACATGTCTGCCTCAGCCCTCTGAAGTTCTGATCTGGCCCTTGGTTGAGAATCACTAGTTTAGCATATTCATTCCCAAGGTCTACAATTTCCACTGGACCTCTTATCATGGAAGCCTCTCAATTTCTTTCTTCAGACAAATGCTCACATGTGGTTCTTGGGTGCTAGAAATCAATGTCAATGGCATGCCCTGCTCTGCTCTGCCTTCTTTAAGTCAGGAGTTATCAACCAAGGTGGTACCACCCTTAGAAATAAGTGTAAAGGCTGTTATTTATTGGTCATCACAATGACTAGAAAGGCTAATGGTATTTAGAAAGCAAGGAAGAGGAACACTAAAATATCCGATAGTCCATCACAACGAAACACTGTGCCACCAAAAGTGCCAACAGAGCCCTCATTGAGAAGCACTAGTTGGAGCTCATATATTCTTGATTCAAACTCTGAATCAGCCCCTGCAGTATATGAGCTCTGCTGCTGTAGTGGTCTATGTTCCATGGGCTGCTGTCTTTCCCCAGCCTTCCAAATTCTCTCACATTCCATAAACTATGGAAAAAAGAGAGTTTTATCCTTCAAATATATTCATGTAATACTTAGCTGGCAGTAGAGCATGTCAAATCTCCATTTCTGTTTTCCATTTAATCTAATGTAATCCCCCACCCACCTCACTGCATGTTTCATCTAAAGTATGGGGAGAATGGGAAAGGGAGGAAAAGTGCAGGAGCTATCATTGCCTCTTAGGCATACTTAAAACATCACGTCTGACAGTAATTCTAGTTGATGAATGCTGTATATCCAAGACATTGCTCAAAATTGAACTTTCCCCTGAAGTCTTATCTCTTTATTTTCTCTCAGTGGCTACTTTTTTGTTTATTCAAGCCAAAGCAAGCTATAATTACACATTTTCAGTAGAAGCTTTTATTGTCCACCCATATCTGGCTTTCCATCTGGGCACACGGGAGGATTATTCTTCAAGTCTTTTTCCATAGAGTGAGGCTATGTGACCAGTTCTGACCAATGGACTATGAGTAGAAAGATGCATGTCACTTCTGGCTGGAGCATTTCATGGCCAGCGAGACATCATCTAGCATTCTCTTCCTCGCAGCCTTGATGGTGGCAGCAGGTGTCAGGAAGGAGATTCCACCAGCCTGGCTCCCAAAACTACCATCATAAGCAGAGCCCCGCTGACCCCTATCAGACATGTAGTATATGCCGAGAATAAAACTTCATTGTTTGTGTAACTGAGATTCAGGGGTTGTTTGTTACCACAGCATAACCTGACCTTGCCTGGTTGATTTGATGTTCTTTTGCATATTTAGATTATTTTTGCTTTTGTGCGTAGATCATGAGTCAGAGTGGCTTGGGTTTGAGGCTTAGCTTCACCACTTAGACTGACCTTGGCTAACCTCTCTAAACCTCGGTTTTCTCATGTGTGAAATGGTAATGATGACTGTACAGACCTTATGGACATCGTAAACACTAAACAGGATCATATGGGCGAAGTGTTTACTATAGTGTCTGGGAGGTAGCAAGGGCTCAGTAAATGTTACTTCTTATTTTTTATTGATCTAAAATTGCTTTTTCTTGGCCCCTGCCCCAAATCCTCATTGGAGCCTTTAGCTTTGGCTGCCTAGAGTCTTTCTAACACATTTCTCCATAAAAAGCTGATAGCCTGGGACTTCTTCCTGTTTATTTGGGATTTCTTGCCCCTCCCAGGACAGGACATCACTTGCAACAGGCATTGTTTTATCCATGCCTGTATTGGTGTATACACTTGTGATCAAATTTGAGTATAGCATCTATGTCAAATGAATGGAAGAATCTGCTGAATTAAATTGGAGAAATCTAATTACCTTTTCAGTATGAACCTGACATGTCTGAAAAACATGTTAAGAAATGTTCAAATATTTTCTTTGTCTTTTATTGCAGAGTAATCAGTGGGAGAGGCGAGATCCAGTCTCTTCGCTGCACATCAAAAATAGACACACGTTCTAAATTAGCATAGAGCAAATCCGATTTGCATTTATGTGACAGCCAAGTCTTCCTAACTGATCCCAGAATTTGTTTCTGGACCACTAGGAGTCCTTTAGCATTTGGACATAATTACAGGTTATCTTAGGACAAGTGCCTTCCTCCACCACTCCTGGATTCTATTCTCAGCTTGACACTGAATTTAACCAGGTCTCCACAGCTAAGGAAAGTAGAGGTAGTTACTTGGCTGACCCAGACAGAAACACAAAACAAAACACTTTTGCCTAACTTATTTTTACTTTTGACCCATATGCCAAAGCATCTGATTTGCAGGCAGTTCTACCAACTGGCTTAAAAGGCCCTCCTGAAATGTGGAATCTAACTGGAGGAACATTTAAAACCAAGCATTAAGTCCATCTCAATAAAATAAATAAATAAATAAATAAATAAAATTCCTGGCCCCTGGTAACTTTTTTTCTGATGCCCTTTAAAATGGTTATTGTAAAAGATAGTGTGGCAATTCCTTAAGGACCTAAAGACAGAAATACCATTCGATCCAGCAATCTCATTACTGGATATATACCCAAAGGAATATAAATTGTGCTATTATAAAGACACATGCATGCATATGTTCATTGTAGCACTATTCACAATAGCAAAGACATGGAATCAACCTAAATGCTCATCAATGATAGACTGCATAAAGAAAATGTGGTACACAGACATCACGGCAATCTATGCAGCCATAAAAAAAGAAGGAGATCATGTCCTTTGCAGGAACATGGATGGAGCTGGAGGCCATTATCCTTAGAAAACTAACTCAGCAACTGAAAATCAAATACCAAATGTTCTCACTTACAAGTGGGTGATAAATGATGAAAACACATGTACACATAACGAGGAATAACTGACACCAGGGCCAGTCGGAGGGTGGAAGGTGACAAGAGGGAGAGGATCAGGAAAAATAACTAACAGGTACTAGGCTTAATGCCTAGGTGATAAAATAATCTGTACAACAAACCCCCATGACACATGTTTATGTAATTTCTTTTAACTTTTAAGTTCAGGGGTACATATGAAGGATGTACAGGTTTGTATGCACCCCTGAACTTAAAAGTTGAAAAAAAGAAATTAGAGTATGAAATGAGAAAAGAGGAGATAAAATTATTATTTGCAGATTATATGATTATATATCCAGAAAACCCAAGAGAATCAACTAGGAAATTATTTGAAACAAGAAAATAATTCACAACAAAATCAACACAGATAGTTCTATCCTATATATGTCTAAGAGCAAACAAGTTAAAAGTTAAAATGGAAGAAAATTTCCCATTACAATAACCAAATGACCAAATACTTAGAAATGAAATTTACAATAAATATGCAAGATTTATGTGAATTAAAATGCAAAAAATTAAAAATACATTATTGTAGCATCTTCAAGGTGCCTTCTATTGAACTCCTTGCTTTCTATTCAGAGCTAATTTTGCAGACACTAAGCCATCTTCCAATGTATTTCCGAAAACAAGCTATGTCTGTGTGTTTTAGCACATTTACAGACTTCAGTTTGTCTTTTCCATCAGATTCAGTCTGAACAAATTACTAATTTATCACAATCAAATGTCCTTAAAGTCTGACTCAGCAACTAACCCCCCAGATTTCTGGAGCATTTCTCTGGGGTTGCAGGGGGCTGGAGTTCCTGATACTTTCCGTCAACTGCAGCTGATTTAACAGCAGAGTAGTAGCTGCTCAATTAAGTAACCTTAATTGCCTTATGCACCACGATTTACTGAAACTCTGATGCAGGGATTTTTAATTCCTGGAATCCACCCAGTTCCTCCAGTTGTATTGCCATATGCTTCTCATTATGGTCCAACTGTACAGGGAAGATGAGTGGAAAGAGCTGGCGTGGGAGTCAAGGGCAGACACTGTCCTGGCTCTGTCGTGATCTAATCCTAGGTCTGTGGGCAAGTCACTTAACCCAGTGGACTGAACAAAGTCCATTGATCTTCAAATTAGGGACAGTCGTGCTTGCCCTACCTACCAAACAAGGTTGTCTTTGGGACCCTTGTGAGAGAGCATGAGTCTGCAAGACTCATGCAAGTTCCCAATCCAGTATTGCTTTTTTAAGTTAAGTAGTTGGGAACTCAGAAGATATTTTCCCAGAAAAAAAACGCCAGTATTATACCTGATGTGAGGTTTCCAGTCTAATGCTATAAAAATCTGTCTGATGATCCTGTCCCTGCAGTACAATATATAACATTGGTCCTGGAGATCAGCATCATCAGGGCATCACCCAGTAGTGGTTGCTATGGTTGGAACTCTGGGAGAGTGGCAACATGGAGTCCCCTTATACAGTGGAAGAAAGAGAAAATTGGTGCTGAACAGAAGGGAAGTGGCCAGGGATTCGGGGGATCTCATGGAGAAGGAGCACATGGTGAGCCTGTGGGGGGCCTTTAGACATATAAGGATTTATTAGGTGCAGAAAAGGAATGACAGGCAGTGGCTTTGGAAAATCCTATAAATAAAGCTGCTAGCATTTACTCCTCCCCTCCAGCCCACCATCTCCATTCCTCCTGCTCTCCTTCCCACATTCTGTTTTTTAAGTCTTTAGGGCACACATAACATAGCTAGCCACTTGAGATTCATGATGCAGAATCCACTTTCTCCATTCAAGTGACTAATAGCTCCATGTGAAATAGACCAATATGTCAATACGTAAACATATACTGTAGTAACAGAGGGTGGGAGGTGCTGTGAGAGAGGAAAGGTACAGTCATGTCCGTGTGTTGGTCAAATGGGTGCACTCATCTTGAAAGGTCCCCTGGAAGACTTAAAAGAAGCCAGCTGCTGCTTTGCTTTTTGTTGAACAGAGCCTTCCAAATCTAACTTTTCAAATCCCTGATTGAATTCCCAGCAATCTATTTTTCCTGACTATAACCAGAAAAGCATGTTTAAGTGAACATGAAATTCCATCAGTATAAAGCCTTGTGCAGCCCAGTCCACCAGCCCAGTCGCCAAAGCTGCTAATAATGCCCTATTGTGTTACTGTGGTATTTTCTAGGTTATCATTATGAAGTCTTTGCTCCTGGTTGAGAAAACATGATGTTCCATTAAATGTATAATCTGGGTTCCCTCCAGGCCAGAGATGCAGCCTGCTTAAAGCTGAAATGAGCTGAGATTTAATGTCATGGAAAAGAAAACCAGTTGCTGGGGAAAAGGGAGTTCCAGGGATTGGGAGAAGAATGGTGGATTCAGTCCCCTATGATCCCTCGGTTTCAGACGGTAGAGAGTGTCTTGCCAGCCAAAGGATCTAAGAAGCCCAAGGAAAAAATGAGTCAGCATTTTTTCAGTTTCCACTCTGGCTGTGGTTGGGTGCTGGACAGCACTGTGTGAGGAGGTTCTTTCGAGGACAGAAGATCATGTCTTTAGGGACCACCCAGGGGCCTGTTTGCTACCACTGCCTTTCGGTCCACCCCCCAGCTCTGGACTCATCAATCTCATAAATTAGCCTGGATCACAATGGTAAGCTAGTGGTGTGTGTACTATCACACCAAGTTCTAGCAAGCTTTTCATTCAGCACAAAAATATCCTTCTCTTCCAACCATAGAACAGCTAAAGGAAGTCAGAGGCATCCACCTGAATGTCTGTGACGGTCTCTCCACCATTTTTTCCCTGGAGCATTTTTGAGTCCCCAGTGTGCTTCAGAGAATTCTATGGTGCATTTAGAAATTTACTCCAGGATTAAATATAAAAGCAGCAGCATCCCTTATAATAGCAAGGGGCTTGGAAGTCAGCACGCTGGTTAGAGACTCACTTGACATGATTTTTTAAAAATTCAAAATAACTTAGTTTTGTTGAATATAAAAGTAATAAATGTTCATTACAGAAAAGTTTGAAAATTAAGAAAAACATAAACAGAATTTAAAATTCTACCTGCTAGAGACAAATACTACTACCATATTGGTAAATAGAGACATACACGTGTGTGTTTAACTTTTTAAAACAGGTAGAATCATAATGCAGGTGACATTTGGTAATTGCATTTTCATCTAAAAGTATATAGTAAGAATTACATATTTCTCTTAAAATAGCTTACAAGCACATATAGCATGCAATGTATGTTCAATACTATATATATATCATACCTTAGTAAATCCCCTGTTGTTAGACACATATAATCCACAGCTTTTTATTATAAACATCACCTCCATAAACATATAGGTAAGTACTTCTTTGTGACTATTTGGATTTTTTCTTTAGGAAATGAAATTGCTGGATGGAAAGGGAGACCCCTCATTTTTTAAAGGCATTTGATATACATGTGGCCAAATTATCTTCTTGTCTGCACTATCCAGTACAGTAGCCACATGTGGCTATTAAAGTTCAAGTTAGTTAAAGAAAATTAAAAATTAACGTCCTTAATGGGACTAGCTACATTTCAAGGGCTAAAGTTACATACGGCTAGTAGCTACTGTACTGAACTGCACAGACATAGAATTTCACCATCCTAGAAAGTTCTACTGGACAGCGCAAGTCTAGAAAGACTGCACCAATTAACATTTTCCCTAGTAAGAGATGACAGTGCCTACCTCCCGCAAATTGGCCAATACTGATTATTGTAATTCTTTAAAAGTTTTTGTCAACCTAATAAAAATTATATTGTTTGATTTTTTTCATTTTTTTGATTAATAATGACCTTTTTAGTTCATTTATGGACTTTCATATTTTTTCTCTTGTGAATTATGCATTTAGGCTATTTCCTATCAGGAGTTTTCTTTCACTACTTTTTATATATGGAAATCAATCTTTAGAGAGTAATTCATGTGGCAAAATTTACTGTAACTTCTTATATTTTTCATTGCTTATTTTTCATTTATACAAGCGTAAAATTGTAGTATATTCAAATCTCTCTTTATTTTCATTTATGGTTTCTGCCTTGTTATGCTTTAAAAGCTCTAAATCTAAGGTTACAGTAATATTCATCTAAATTGTCTTCTAGTTCTTTCATCATTTCATTTTAAATATTTAGATTTTCAATCTTTCCGAAATTTATTTTTGTGTATGGTGTGTAAAGTATAAATCTAATTTTTTCTTTTCCCATGTTATCCATCACTTGTCCAAGAACCATTTTTTTTTTAAAATGAATCATTATATACTGATTTGAAATTCCACTAAATGTTTACATGTACTTGGATCTACATGTACTTGTCTTTTTAGATTTTCTACTCTATCCACCTATTTGGTCTTTACCATCCTGTTTTTATTAATTTACACAGTAATACATTTTAATATTTGGAGAGATGGAGAGAATGTCTTCATTATTCTTTTCCAAAAATGTTTCAGCCCTTTTTACTTTTTTTTTTTTTGCTAAGATAAGCCTAGAATCATGTTGTAAAATTCTTATCATCAAAACAAACTCTTCCAGAACTTTGATTGAAAAGTTGAATTCAATTTCTAAATTAATTTGGGAAAAACTGGCTATCTCTACAGTATCCATAACTCTATAGTACATGGTGATTCTGTCCATATATATATATATATATATATATATTTTCCTGAATATCATTCTGAATTGCTTTTTAAAAAAGCACAAATGAGGAGCACCTCCGACTGTTTTCAGGCACTGTCTCCGAGTCTGTGAGCTGGCGCTCCTAGCTACTAGAAGTAACAAAAGAAATTCCATTCCTTAGCTCTGGAGCATATTTTCAGTATCCACCTTCTCATAAATCTGCAGAAAAGAAATCTCACTTTTCATCCAAAGAATCTGGAGTTCAAAACAGCCTTTACGGAAAAATCAAACTCCAGGGGCAACTGCAAAGCACATTTGGTGTCTAGCTAGCCAGCTTATTTTGCAGGACTCTTTTTTCCAACTCCTAAATACTTTCCAGTCTGTGAAATCCATCTCCCCACCACTGCAACAGCAAAGCGCCTCTCCTGGCACTGGAGAGCTCACTCAGTTTTAATGAGCACGGATCTTCTATGAGGGGCTTTTATTGTTGAAGTTGGTTTTCAGCAGATAGCATGAAGCTTCCTTGGGTGACTGTGGGTTGGCAAACCTATGGGGATTTGGGAAATGCTTCATTGGTCAGAATTCAGCTCTCCCTTGAACAGATCCTAAAGCCTAACCATCATCCATTTTTTTTTTGCGAGGAAACCAGGGCTCCTGCACCTCCCTGGTAGCCCACCAGTCAAACGGCCAAAACCTTGAATTCACCTACATCTGGGGTTCTCAAGTCGAGGGGGAGGGACATTTGGCAGTGTCTGGAGATATTTTTAGTAGTCACCACTAATAGAAAAGGAGTAGGGGGCGGGAAATGTTACTGGCATCCAGTGGGCATTGACCAAGGATCCTGCTAAACATCCTGCAACGCATGGGACAGCCCCCACCACATGGAATTACTGGGATTCAATCTCAGATGTGCCAAGGTTATGGAACCCTGCCTTTCATTTTCACCCAGTGCCCCGTGAGAAGCATGCATTATATGATTAGGAGCAAAGGTAATGCCTTCCATGGAGCAACGTTTCAAAAAAAAAAAAAAATGCGACGATTAACTTAAACATGCCCAAGCCTCTAACTTTAGGAGTGCCTGCAAGCTCTGTCTTTGGTAAGCAAGCCTTTCCCACCAACACTGGAGGGAGTCACAGAAACTCAGCAAGACAACAGCATCCTCCAAGTCCCTGGCACGCTCCTGGGACACAGAAAGCAAGGCAGAAAAGAAGCCTGTCCCCTTCCGAGCAAGCGGCGTCACCTTGGCTGCGGGCGATGGAGCCGAGGCTGGGCGGAGTGCGCCCCAACAAAGGCGCAGCGCTCCGCCGCCGCCTGCCGCGGTCTCCCTGCGCCCTTGGAGATGCGCGCCTGTCCCCAGGCGACCCTGCCCGCGAGCCCGGGCCGGGCCGGGCGAAAGCATCCTCGCCAGCTTAGCCTGGGGTGGGGGGACGAGTCGCTGCACTTACTTGTCCAAAATGAAGTACAGGTCGAATCCGCCGTAGCAGGCTGGACCCCCATCCTCCCTTCGTCCCCCGTGCCCGTGCCCGGCGCAGATGAGCACCAGAGTGGCCAAAGAGAGCCACTGGACGCCGATGCCTAGGGCTCTCCGCTCCGCCGTGGCCATGGCCCGCAGCCGGGGGAGAGCAGGGTCCGCTCCTTCCCACGCTCCGCGAACTCGCCACGACCCTCAGGGACGCGCCATCTGCGGGCCCCTCGTCGCGGGTCCTTTATTCCCCCTCGCTCCCTCGCAACTCCCCGGAAGCAATTGTCTGGAGGAGTTCAAGATTTTCCCTCTGGTTTCCGCTCCGATGCTGTTTCTGGGTTTCGGGTTTCAAGGATCCCAATCCGGTCCTCCGCTTCTTTAAAGGGGCTGCTCCGGGCGGGGGCCGCCGGGACGCTCCCGAGGCCGCGCCGAGGTTTTGCAATGGAAGGAGTTCCGTCCCGACGGTTCTTTGTCCCAGATTTTAAATATGATGGGATGGGTTTTCAAATTGTTCTTGATGGGGGGAGTGCTTTGCCTTCTCTCCTTCCTCTCTGCCCCCCTTTCTCGTTCCTACAGGGAAGAAAGTTCAAACGCTGCCACCTTGTGGACAAAAGCAGCGAAAGCACGCGTGGAACCCGTGGGAGTGCGGCGGGGGCGGGGGCCTTCCAGGCTTCGGGTATAAATCTCCTGTCCTTATCATTCTCACGTGAGCGGTGCATGTTTTCTTACTCCTTACTTCTTCCCATGAACTTTCCCTTTCTTTTTCCATGACTGCCTCTCCATTCTCTCTAGCCCTTTTATCCCTCCTTTTCCTTTCCCATCCCGCATCTGTTGATACATTCACTGAACATTGGATGAGAACTTGTTTCCTCCAAGAACAGTGGCTCCGGCTCCCCAGGCTAGGACCTTTGCAAACAAAGCCACTGTGCAGATGAAGTAGGGAAAAACGAGGCCTTTGTGTCTGAGTCATCTGAGTGACCTTACATAGTTTTTGCCTGGACCGTAAAAGAGACTGTCGGGGTCCGGTCTGAAAACAGCACAAACAACCCCACAGAGTGTGGTACTCAGGGCTGCTCCCGGCACGGAACAGCTGAGCCTTCTAGACTGCCACCATCTCCATCTTTTAGAGATTCTATGATAATAGTTCTTTTCCGCCTGTGAACTTTGACTTTTTCTCTCTTTAATTTAGGACAGAGGAAGTAAACAGCTTACAAGAGTCTAGACGGTACAAGCAGTTTGGAACTGGCAGGAAAGTTCTGCGCTAGTCTCTAAAATGGAGAATCTTCCTTAGAGCAGCTTTTGATCCCCAGTTCCGAGTGGTGCCCCAGTTCTAGCTTCCTATTGTCTACCACTCTGGGAGCCCTCAGTGCATATGCATGTACCATTTTCCCAGGATTCTTCTTCCAGACACACACCTTCCCCTCTACTTTGGTGCCTTCCAGACCATTACACCCCAATATGACGGTCCATGGTGGTTTTCCCCAACATGTATACCATGGAATCCTAGTGCTTGGAATGGTCCACTGACCAATAATCATGTTGTCAAATCAGCCTTGAAGATTTGTTATGCATTGCACTGACCTGCCTCCAAAATGAACCCAGTGTTTCTTGCCTCCTGGAATTCACACCCCTCCCGCCTTGAGTGAGACTGACCTGTGAGTAATTAATAAGAGGGTGTACGGCTTTTGAGGATAGGCCATGAGAGATATTGCGCTTTTTCCCTTCTCTCTTGCATCACTCATTGTAGGAGAGCCCACTGCCATGTCGGGAGAACACGCAAGCAGTCCCAAGGAGGGGTCCGTGTGGCAAGGAACTGAGATCCCTGCTGGCAGCCGATACCATTTTGCCAGCCATGTGAGTGACCCATCTTGAACATAGGTGCCCCAAGCTCCTGTGAAGCCTTCAGCTGACTGCAGCCCTGGCTGACATCTTGACTGCAACCTCATGAGAGGCCCGGAAACCAGAACCACCCAGCTAAGCCATTCCCTGATTCCTGACCCACAGAAATAAGCTAATTTTTATCAGTTTAAGTCTGTAAGTTTGGGGGCAATTTTAAATGTAATAAAAACAAACGTGTAGTATCGTGTTAAAGCCTTGAGAATTTCTGTAGGAAAAAATTACTTACCTCTCTTTCCCATACTTACTTGACCATGAAACTATTGTTTCATAGATAACATGTATTAAACCCATACTGTAGGAATTATTTCTCTCAGTAAAAAAATAGTTGGGGGGGAGATTAAAATACCCTAACCTTCCAAGTCTTCCTCTTCTGTATCTTCTTTCTCCTCAAAGGGTTGAAAACCCACACTGACCCCACTGCAGCTTGCTGACTTGAAAGACAGTGAGGAAATCTATAGAAGTCAGATGGGTAAGGGAAAGCAGGAACACTGGTGGGAACTGGTAAAGAAGAAGAGGGATATGACAGTGTGATGGAGAGAGTGCTTATGGCATTGGCAAGGAATAGGAAAGGGCTTGAACGTGGAAAGGAGGGCAGGAGGAACCAGGGAAGCATTAACAATGTCTTCTCTCATCCTCATGCCCTCAAGGCCCTCTCAGGTTGTTTAGAGTTTGGGTGACAGAGGAATGTGTTGAGAGCTTTACAGGCAAAATCGTTTAGAAAGTTAGCCCAGAAGGAAGCAGGAGGTGTCCTAATAGAGCTCTTCAAAGTTAGAGACACCCTTATCCAAGATAGATGAGGGCATAGTTCTTCCAGGGCTGAATGGAGAGAGGATATTTCATGGGAAACAAAGTAATGGGGAAGGGGAGAGAGAGCAACAGGCTCCTCTGGGACAAAGATGGTATTTTTGGGAGGGACTTAGATATTTAAATGTCCCAGTGTGTCTGCCTATTTTTTCGAGGATTGTAGAAAAAAGTCCATCTCTAGATTTTAAAAGGGCTCCACGCTTCTCTCCAGCCTGAGGAAATCCATTCCAGGCTGTTTCTTCTATCTAGAGGGCTTTGTGCCAGCCTCACTCACTGTGGGGAAGTGTCCTCCAAACATTCCCATGAAGTGAACTTGAAGTTGAGCTTCAGAGATATGTTATTTGCAGGGAGGGTTTAAAAATGACAAAGATGTCCATAGTCCATAACAGTGGTAACTGAAACCTCTTCTATGATCCTAGCATGTTCGCTCAGTGGGAGACGTTGTCAGGTGTTAGAAATTGGCAACGACTTTTCCCTTTGTTTGTTGGACTGTAGTGGCCTCATAATTAGTGCTCGTAGAGAAGTTGGAGAGTCACTGCAGGCTAGAGGGGGATTTGGGGAGAGTCTTGACGGGTTTCTGCTAGCATTTCCCAGATTGATTTCACAACTGAGAGACATCTAAATTTCAGTATCTTCCTACCCAAATGTTACCATCCTCTTGAGTTAATTCTCAGTGCTCTGACTTGATTGGGAGTGTTCTGGTTCCTAATGCCTTCCAAGGACTCCAGTGTTCTGGAAGAGGTGGATCAGCCTTTTTAAGGTCCATAGAGATAGATATATGAGGTTTGGAAGGGACTCTTCTGCTTCTCTAATTCAAGGCAGTGGAAGAATGATATACATGGTGATGTTCAGCCTATGGATGCATAATTCTGGAGTTGGAAAAGTACAGGAGAAAATTAACCATGCATGTGAGAGTGTTTGAAGGGCAACCTGGAAGCCTAGGCAGGGATGAGTTTCTTATATGAAGAAGTAGTCAACAGAGCCACATGCTACGGAAGTCAGGAGGATAAGCCCTAAGAAAACTCCAGGAGGATTTGGCACAAGTGTCACTGTGTCACCAAGGAGCATCCCAGTAAAGTAGTGCAAAGAATGTTAGATTGCACTGGGTTACCAGGAAGCAGAAGGCTCTTTCAAGAAGATAAGGGGATAAGGGGTAACTTGTAAATGTTCGAATGTTTTATTTGCCACAAGGAAGAATCCCAAGATACTCAAAGTTACCAGGAATTTCAAGGTCCTGCCTTTCAAAAGATTGGAGAGTTTGTCTGACTAGACTGACCATCTCAAGGCTTTAGTCCTGCACTCTGATCCCTCTCCTACCTGACTTTACTAGGCTTCCTTCCTTGAGACAGTAATTATTAAATATGCCCTGCCTATCTATAATATTAGCTTCTTGGTAACTCACTCTCTGTTACTTGCCCTCTACTTTTTTTGAACACATGTGACCGAGCCCTTTCCCCCGGTTGTCAAATACAAAGTTTACTGCCCTAATAATCTATCAAGAACTCATTGGGCACTAAGTATCATTTGTCTGCATTCTTAACAAAGGTTTGGAAAAGGCTCCAGGTAACGCAGACTACCCCCAAAAAATTTGCGTAAAAAGCAATTTTTCCCTAAAAGAGAAATATTTGCCACAATATGGAAAAATCTGATTCTCTCCATAAAGCTTTATGTCAATCAGGTAGGTCCAATGTTTGCCAGGTTCTTGGAGGACTCTCTAGTCCCTGGGACCACCATAGGCAAAAAGTGAAGTGAACATTCCTAGAAGCAATTTATTATCTGGAAAAACAAAGTGTTTTAAGAATCTGAATCAGCTGAGTATTGACTTTTGGTGACAGAGAAAACAAAGATACAGTAATAAAGTTAAGCCCAGTAATAAAGTAATAAAGTTAAGCAGAACCACAGGCTAGAGCAAGATGTCCTGATGGTATCCTACAAAGTCAAGCCAGCCACAACTTTAGCCCAGAAACAGTCAAAGCCTTGTTGAACTCAGCATCCCATTGATACCCTATCCAAAGCTCAACCAAGTCAACCTTAAACATAAATTCAGTCTGATAAGTCCCTTGACTCGTTTAAGGACAAACCAAAACTCATCACAAAGCCCTGCAAACACCTACTCCAATGCAGTGATAAAGCCCATTCTACACAGGCCCAATCAAACCGACCAATCCAGAGTCCTGCACAAAATGAGCCCATTTCCTATATCAGTCAGTATCAGCCCAGAGGCAGATCCTGTTTAATCTGGTTTGCATGCCAGCTCAGCTAAGGCCACACAACATCCCTGTGTATCTTAAGTCACAGCCAAGCCTCTAAACAGTACATTCTTACCAAGGATCCAGTCGAGAATAATCCATAATTTATAAAAACATATCCTAAAATGTTCATCTGAGATGCTCAAAAGTACCCAAAGACTTGCTGAACAAATGGTTCATTTCATTCAGACCAGAGACCAGGCCAATCCAACTCAGAACTCAGATGAGATGAGAGTGGAAATTGGAAGTCAGTATTAAACAAGTCAAAGCCAGCACAAATCTAGACACAAGACCAATTTCCCCCAGTCCTGTCCAGTTCTGCTCAATTCTGGCATAATAAAACATATTTAAGACTAGGGTCTTACTTGGAGACACCAGATCAATTTACAACTGAAGATGCCAGCAATAATCTGCCCAAACCCATCAAGCTTAAAACTCCTTGGATCATTTTGCTAAGGGTCACTATCCAAGTCCCAAGCCAGAGGGACTAGTGGTTCTCAGAATGTGTGAGCATGTGTGTGTTGTGGTTGATGTGGGGAGTGGGTACTGTGAAGGTGTGGACAAAAAGATTTGCTCACTCTGAAATAACCAGTGGAGCTTTTTCAAGGTACCTTCATCTGAAGAATATCAGTAATGAGTATGGGGTTTGAGGAACACATATATTTAAATACAGTTGCCCATTTTGTTTCCTTCTTGCTTTAGGCCCTCTTCTTCCTGATGCAATCTTTTGAAGATTGCATGCAGAATGAACGATCACTCCCATATACTGTTTGAGGCCTAGGCAGGACAACACGCTAATACTGTAACCTCATGTTAGGCTATTTGGAGCAAAGCACAAGTTCATCAGTTTTAACTGGATGACTGTGCAAGGTACTTGACTTGTCTGTACCACAACTTCCTATCCACAAAATGGGGATAATAATATTATGTACCTCATTGGGTTGTTACGCAGTTTCCATGAGATAATGTATGTCATGTGTGGTCCTCAGGAAGCCTGCAGTCAATGCTGGCTTTTATTGTTATTGGGTTCTGGGAAATTGCAGGTGAATTTCTTCTAGATATGAGAAAAAGTTTTAGAAGAACTACTTTTAGAGTGGCTCATCAGTGAACCAAAGCTCTTTCTCTACTGTGGATATTCACATTATCAACTTTGAGAAATGCAAAGATAAATATTCTAGCTCATCCAGGAACTACTGGGAGTTGTTGGTGTCCTAGGATGCATGCAGAAAACAAATAGAAAACATGCTTTGGGGATATCAGTTATCTATTGGCAGCCCTGCTGTTTCTGCTAGCTGAAAGTGCTGGATAGCTAAACTTTAGTGAAATGTCTTGAGTACATTCTCATAACCTATGATGCTTCTTTCTGATATTGGGTTTTGAGATCTAGGGATCCATAAGAAAGAGCTATTATTATTCATTCTCATTAACTCATTCATTCATTTAAAAATAGTTTTTGGATATCTATTACTATATGGCAGACCCTGTGTTTACATTGAAGATACCAAAATAAATATAACCTGGACCTTAACAGAGTTTAGTTAGGAGACAAACACATAAAACAGGTGTTGGTACAATAGCAAGTTTAGTCTATCTTTTAGAGGAAGCTCAACATGTTCCAGTCACTGCACTGTGTCAATCCCAAGAAGTAGTTCTGACATAGTAGAATCCTTAGTGAGGATCTTAATTGTAGTCATAAATATAAGCACTTAAATTGTGAGCTTAACCCAAAGAAATAGTGGGGTCAATTAACAGATAAAGAAGATCAAGGGCCTTTATGGCATAGGGGAATTACGATCTTGGCTTGAAATGGAGGGAAAAAACTCAGTGAAATTATTACAAATCCAAGGGCGAAGAGGAAGGAAGTAAAGGTCCATCCATAGAAAACTGTCCTCTAGAAATCAAATTTGCTCAGAGGCAGAGGCAGAAACCTCAGGTGGTAGACAATAAGGCTTTTTAATTCGCTGTCTGAATAGAAAATTATAAAACAGAAGTATGTCAGGAGGTCATTACAACCTGAGAAGGTAATGGTGTCAGCCTAAAGCAGTGTTTAATCATGTAGTCAGTTCAGGAACTGTGGGAAGAGAAAAGGGGAGAAATCCAAATCCTACAAATAG
The DNA here is from genome assembly GCF_001604975.1 of Cebus imitator. Lineage (NCBI taxonomy): Eukaryota > Metazoa > Chordata > Mammalia > Primates > Cebidae > Cebus > Cebus imitator. The sequence goes on from NW_016107338.1 coordinate 4,765,522, forward strand.
CAATACTCTATGCACATGTAGTAGACATATTTGGATTTTTTTCCACATTTTGATAGTTACCCATAAATCATATTCTCCTAACAAACGATTAAAACAACTACATTCTCTAGTCTTCATTGCTGCTAGAGTTCAGATTAAGAGCTGCAATCCTACTATGCAAGTTGAATTACTTTCTCCCTCTCTGAGATGTTTCTTTGTATCTTTTCTTTAAAGTTTCCATCATATTCTTCTTCAGCCTTCATTGATCCTGCTGCTTCATATTTAATTGTAAAATTATAATCCTGAAGACACTTATATGAATTTTATACTCAGGAACACTGCCTAGACTAAAGAGCTTTGGAAGTCATGAATATATGAGTTGAAGCTATGAGCATGCTTAAATACCACCTTAGGCTCAGTGAAGAAAGTATAAGAAATGAGGGCAAGGTTGGAGCCTAGGGGAGCACCAACATCTTGACAGAGCTTGACTTTGAAAGAGGAAACAAGAAGGGAAACAGGCATTTCTAGGAGAGAATAGTCGTAAGTATCAATTGGGGTTGGGAGGTCAAGAAGATAAGAACTTAAAGCTGTTCATTAGATTTGGCAGCTAGGGGTTCTTTAGTGATCTTCATGAAAGAAGCTTTGTGGAAATGTGGGAGAAGAACTCATATTTCAATGAACAGAAAAGTTTGTGAAGCATCAAGGTGAAGATGGTGGATGGAACACGCCCATCTAAGTTTGCTCTCTCTCAGAATCTCACCCAAACCAAAGTATGGGAAGTAAACAACATCATCATCATTGTCAACAACAAGCACAATGAGTCCCACAAAGATGGGAAAAAAGAGGAAGAGGGAACAATGTCAATACAAATCTAACAGCTGGAAAGTTGCATCTAACCTGGCAATGGGAAAAGTGATGAGCCCTCCTTATCTGTATTGCAGAATCACTGGTACTGACGGATACAGCAAGGGGCTAAAATAAAGAAGGTGATTGAAGGCTGTTTAAAAAGCAGTTAGATCCCCAGATGCTCTCTGGGTAGTCAGCCTTCCTCAACCTCAGCAGAAGACTGGAATATCATTCTCTGATAAAAATAAAACAGAGGGTTTGGACTGGGGGATGCCTGGCATAGCTGAGGCCATCGTTCTCTACTGAAAATAGGAGAGTTGAGGGACTAGAGGAGCACTGAAGGCTGAAGGCTCAGACCTTCAGCTGTGTTCCCTCACTGATCTCCCTGAGTGCTGGCAGCCAGACCATTACCTTCTAGGTAGGAAATTGAAATGTTTTTTATTGGAAATTTGTCATCCCAAGAGGAAAACTCTAAAGATACTAACATCAGGGCTTTCTCAATGACTGACACAGACCAGTCACTCTGCAAAGAAGCCTTAAGGAGACAAGCTCTACTTACAAACTTTGAGCTTCCAATGATTTCCCACATTTAGACATGAGCAGGTGAACCATAATGACCACACACAGAAAGGATGTGTTATGGTTTGGCACTGTGTCCCCACCCAAATTTCATGTCCAATTTTAATCCCCAGTGTTGGAGGAGGGGCCTGGTGGGAGATGATTGTGTTACTTTACCCTTGCTGTTCTCATGATAGTGAGTTCTCTTGAGGTCTGGTTATTTAAAAGTGAGTAGCCCCTTTCTCTTCTCTCACTTCCTCCTGCTCCCACCATGTAAGATGTGTCTGCTTCCCTTTTGCCTTCTGCCATGATTCTAAGTTTCCTGAGGCCTCCCAAGAAGCAGAAGCTTGTACGCCCACAGAACTGTGAGCTGGTTAAATGTCTTTTCTTTATAAATTACACAGTCTCAGGTATGTCTTCACAGTAGCGTGAGAATGGACTAACATAGACTGTGTTATAAAAGATTGAGACAAACGCACAGATACACACAGAGAAAAGCACTTAGAGGTAACAGAGACTATGTTGAAAGAAGAGCTTCTTCCCCAAACTGCCATTTTCAGAGTGTTGAGAGAAGATATTACATCCATAAAATAAAAAGATAATGCTAGAAAAAGGAACATTCAGATAAAAAAACTTTTATAAATTACTATACAATAGTCTAACTGAAAAACACAACAGAAGAAAAATAAGCTTGAAGACTTTTTTTTGGAAGTAGAGCAAAAAAGGCAATGCAATGAAAAAGAAAAAACATAAATAAAATAATGCACAAGTGCAGAAGTTCCAACATTTGAATATGAATAATAGAATCATGGAATGGGAGACCAGAGAAAATGGAAGAAATGTGGCACATGTACACTAGAGAATGCTACAGAGCTGTAAAAAAAGAATGAGATCATGTCCTTTGCAGCAATATGAATGGAGTTAGAGGCCATTATCCTAAGTGAATCAATGTGGAAACAGAAAACCAAGTACCCACTTATAAGTTGGAATTTTCTAACTTATAAGTGGGAGCTAAATACTGAGTACACATGGACTCAAAGAACGGAACAGTAGACATTGGAGCCTACTTGAGGGTGGAGGGTGGGAGGAGGATGAGGATCAAAAAACGACCTATTGGGTACTATGCTCATTATCTGGGTGACAAAATAATCTGTACACTAAACCACAAGACATGCAATTTACCCATGTAACAAACCTGCACATGTACCCCCTGAATCTAGAATAAAAGTTGGAAGTTTTGGCCAGGGCAATCAGGCAAGAAAAGGAAATAAAGGGTATTCAAATAGGAAGCGAGGAGATCAGATTATCTGTGTTTGCAGATGACATGATCCTATATCTAGAAAACCCCACTGTCTCAGCCCCAGAGCTTCTTAAGCTGATAAGCAACTTCAGCAAACTCTCAGGATACAAAATCTATATGCAAAATTTGCTAGCATTTCTATACACCAATAGGCATACAGAGAGCCAAATCATGAATGAACTCCCATTCACGCATTCTACAAAGAGAATAAAATACCTAGGAATACAGCTAAAAAGAAAGGTGAAGGACCTCTTCAAGGAAGACTACAAATCACTGCGCAAGGAAATCAGAACACTCATGAATGAAAAGATATTCCATGCTCATGGATATTGTAAAAATGGTCATACTGCTCAAAGTAATTTATAGATTCAATGTTATTCCCATTAACATTGACATTCTTCACAGAATTAGAAAAAACTATTTTAAAATTCATATGGAACCAAAAAATAGCCTGTATAGCCAAGATAATCCTAAGCAAAAAGATCAAAGCTGGAGGCATCACACTACCTGACTTCAAACTGTACTATAAGGCTACCATAACCAAACAGCATGGTACTGGCATAAAAACAGACACATAGACCAATGGAACAGAATAGACAACTCAGAAATAAGACTGCACACCCACAACTATGTGATCTTTGATGAACCTCATAACAACAAACAATGGACAACAAATTTCATATTTAATAAATGGTGCTGAGATAACTAGCTAGCCATATGCAGAAAATGGAAACTGGACCACTTCCTTACACCTTCTGCAAAAATTAACTCAAGATGGATTAAAGACTTAAATGTAATACCTCAAACTATAAAAACCCTAGAAAAAAGTCTAGACAGTACCATTCAGGACATAGGCATAGGCAAAGATTTCATGACAAAAGCAACAAAAGCAATTGCAAAAAAAGCAAAAATTGATAAATGGGATTTAATTAAATGAGAGGGCTTCTGTGTAGCAGAGGAAACTATCATCAGAGTGAACAGACAACCTATAGAATAAGAGCAAATTTTTGCAATCTATCAATCTGACAAAGGTCTAATATCCAGGGCCTGCAAGGAACTAAACAAATTTACAAGAAAAAAAAACAAACAAACAACCCCATTAAAAAGTAGGAAAAGAACACGAACAGACACTTCTCAAAAGAAGACAGTGATGCAGCCAACAAACATGAAAAAAGTTCATCACTGATCATTAGAGAAATGCAAATCAAAACCACAATGAGATACTGTTTTACAGCAGTCAGAATGGCAACTATTAAAAAGTTAAGAAACGACAAATGCTGGCAAGATTGTGGAGACACAGGAATGTTTTTACATTATTAGTGGGAATGTACATTAGTTCCATCATTGTGGAAAATAGTGTGGTGATTCCTCAAAGATCTAGAAGCAGAAATACCATTTGACCCAGCAATCCCATTACTGGGTACATACCCAAGGAATATAAATAATTCTATTATAAAGATACATGCATGCATATGTTCATTGCAGCACTATTTTTAACAGCAACAACATGGAATCAATCAAAAAACCCATCAATGGTAGACTAAAGAAAATGTAGTACATACATAACACAGAATAATATGCAGCCATAAAAAGGAATGAGATCATGTCCTTTGCAGGGACATAGATGGAGCTAGAAACTGTTATTCTCAGCAAACTAATACAAGAATAGTAAAACAAACACTGCATGTTCTTACCTGTAAGTGGGAGCTGAATGATGAGAACACATGGACACATGGGGAGGTAGGGAACAACACACTCTGGGGCCATTCAGGGGCTTAGTGGGAAGGAGAGCATCCGAAAGAAAAGCTAATAAATACTGGGCTTAATACCTGGGTGATGGGTTGATCTGTGCAGCAAACCACCCTGGTACACATTTACCTATGTAACAAATCTGTAATTTCTGCATATGTACCCTGGAACTTAAAAGTTGATTTAAAAAAAAAAATATGAAGAAAATTTCCTAGAATAAAGGACATGAGTGTCTCGTTTGAAAGAATTTTCTGAGTTCCCTGAATAAAGTTAAAAATAGACCTGCTCCAAGCTCATTATTACATTCCAGAATATTTGGGACAGAGAGAAGGTTTTGTAAGATTCTAGAGGGAAAAAGGTCTTGTAAGGAGAATTAGGAATTAGAATGACCTTGGGTTCCTCAACAGGAACATTTGAAGCTGGCAGATAAGGGAGGAAAATTATAATCCAGAATATCACACACAGTCAAACTATCAGTGAAATGTTGGGATAGAATAAGACATGTTCCAATATGTGAGATCTCAAGAAATTTACCTGCCATGCATATGTTCTCAAGATGGTGATGGAGGAGATGCACCAAGATGAAAGAGGAAAGCAAGAAAGGAAGACTTGATACCAAGAAAACAGGGAACCCACCTGTGATGGTTCACTTTATGTGTCAACCTGGCTAAGCTATGGTGGCTAGCTGTTTGGACAAATACCAGCTTAGATTTTGCTGTGAAGGTGTTTTCTAGATGGTCTTACTCTTTAAATCATTAGACTTTGAGTAAAGCAGATTATCTATCCTTTGGGTTGGGCTTCATCTAATCAGTTTAAGGCCTTGAGAGAAAAGATTGAGGTCCTGTGAAGAAGGAATTCTGCTTCCAGAGCAGCTGGGACTCAAAACTGTAAGAATTCAACTCTTCCCTTGGTCTCTAGCTTGCTAGCCTGCTCTACAGATTTTTGACTTGCCAGTCTCCACAATTGCAAGAGTCAATTCTTTAAAGTAAATCTCTTTCTTCCTCTTTCCCTTCTCCCACTTCCCTCTCTTTCTCCTAACACATATATACTGTTGGTTCTATTTCTCTGGAGAACCCTGGAGACTAATACACCAACTCAGGAGAAAGTCAAAGGGAATTCTGTGGATGACAGCAAAGGGCCACCCTAGGAGGATGGCTATGCAGATGGCCTGGAGAACAGCTAGTCCAGAGAGAAGGAAAAAGTTCCTGAAAGGATACTGCCAAGCAGCAAAAGAGGAATTATTAATAATAGGTACCTTGACACTGGAGAGCTAAATCTCACGTCTAATAGACAGTCAATAGATAATATCTGAGAATGATGACTCAAAATATATCAGTATATGTATATCATTGAGAAACATGGCAATGTAGAAATGACAAGATTTAGTTAAAATAGTTGAAAAGGTCTAGGAACAGGGAGAATGGTAAGTTAGAAAATGTGAGCATTTTGTTATGTGACTTAAAGACAATTGAATTTTAAACGATGTGTATTTATTATTGGGAGTAAAAATGTACAGTATTTTATATCTTTTTAATTTTTTTTTTTTTTTTTGAGATGGGAGTCTCACTCTGTCACCCAGGCTGGAGTGCAATGGCACAATCTCAGCTCACTGCAACCTCCACCTCCTGGATTGAAGCAATTATCCTGCCTCAGTCTCCTGAGTAGTTGGGATTACAGGCACCTGCCACCATGCTCAGCTGCTTTGTTTTTCTCTTGCATTTTCAGTAGAGACGGGGTTTCACCATGTTGACCAGGCTGCTTTCTAACTCCTAGCCTCAAGTGTTCCCCCCGCCTTGGCTTCCCAAAGTGCTGAGATTACAGGCAGGAGCCACTGTGCTTGGCCAAAAATTTACAGTATTTTAAAAAATGAGGTGCTTCAGATTTTTCTAATGATTATGCTAAGGAATCCTGCTAAGACTGCTTCATCCTAATGTGCTATTAGCACAATGAAATGCTAGGTCATTAAAAGTGACAGTCACAAGAACTAGATACCAATACATGAAGATATTTATAAAACAATGTTGACAAAATGAAAGAAGTTGAAAAAAAACACCGCACTGAGTAATTTATAAACATTGAAAGCAACACTAAAATCATATATATACATAAGTCATATATACATAAACAGTAAAAATCATATATATAATACATTGCCTTCAATGTTTATAAATTACTCTGTGTGTTCTTTGTTTTATGAATACCTGGCTGGAAACAGCCTTCAAAACAAGGCTCCAGAAGAAAAAACAAAAAACAAAAAACAAAAAAACAACCCCCCCAAAAAAAAAATAAATACCCCTCTACCACACACAGACACACACATTCACCCCTCAAGAGTTATTATTAAAATGTAAAATAATGCCCAACATTAGGAGAATGATTTAATAAGTTTTGGATCAGTAACAAAATCGATGTAGCCATCACAAATAAAACACATGAAGCCTGTAAAGCATGAGAAAGTGATATCATTGTGGAGTCTTACAAAAAATAAATGCTGGATATATGTAGCTTATGTTGGCAACTATGAAAAATGTTCATATGGATAAGAGCTCAAAAGTAGAGATCCTGTGCTTACCTCATCCCTCCTGCAGCCCACGGTCCACGGTCCACGAGAACCCTGCCAGACGGTGGGGCGCCGTGGGCAGTTGATACGAATCTGAGCAATTTGAGTAGCAGGCTACTACCAGGTGAGGCAAGTTATCGCAGGGACCTGGACGGGAGTTTAAACTAACGCCAGTGGGACGGACTGTCCCACAGAGGTAAGCAGAGTTGAACGCAAGGAAACAGACCATAAGGCCTGGCAGGCCCCACCTCTGCAGAGCTCAAACTGAAGCCCTTGCTAAAGAGCCTGGCAGCAAATACACCAGCTTGACCCCAACCAGGAAGCCCAAGCTCTGGGAGAGACGCCATTGGGAAGGCGGGGCCAATCTCACCTGCAAACAAACCCCAGGGAAGGACCACCCACCCAACAACCTGATTAAACCCGAGAGAGCCCAGCAACGCCCTCTACAGGCTAAAAAAGATACAGCTACAACCTCAATAGAAAAAAAGTCCACTCAGAGACTCCTCCCAAAATCACCAACTTCAAAGATTAAAGGGAGATAAATCCACAAAGATGGGAAAAAACCAGCACAAAAAGGATGAAACCACCAAAGAACAGAACACCTCTTCTCCCAGGGATCACAACTCCTCACCATCAAGGGAACAAAAAAAGAGAATGAATCTGACAAATTGACGGAAGCAGGCTTCAGAAGTTGGGTAATAACAAACTTTGAACCTTGAAAAAAGGTTAGACGAAATGCTAACTAGAATAACCAGCTTAGTGAAGAATATAAACGACTTGATGGAGCTGAAAAGAGCACGAGAACTTTGCACGGCATACACAAGTTTCAAAAACCGAATTGATCAAGCAGAAGAAAGGATATCAGAGATAGAAGATCAAATCAATGAAATAAAACGAAAAGGCAAGATTAGAGAAAAAAGAGTGAAAAGAAATGAACAAAGCCTCCAAGAAATATGGAATTATGTGAAAAAACCTAATCTATGCTTGATCGGTGTACCTGAATACAATGGGGAGAATGAATCTAAGTTGGAAAACACTCTTCAAGATATTATCCAAGAGAACTTTCTCAAGCTAACACGGTGGGCCAACATTCAAATCCAGGAAATACAGAGAATACCACAAAGATATTCCTCAAGAAGAGCAACTCCAAGGCACATAATTGTCAGATTCACCAGAGTTGAAATGAAGGAAAAAATGCTAAGGGCAGCCAGAGAGAAAGGTTGAGTCACCCACAAAGGAAAGACCATCAGACTCACAGCGGATCTCTAGGCAAAAGCCCTGCAAGCTAAAAGGGAGTGGGGACCAATATTCAATATCCTTAAAGAAAAGAACTTTCAACCCAGAATTTCATATCTGGCCAAACTAAGCTTCATAAGTGAAGGAGAAATAAAATCTTTTATGGACAAGCAATTGCCAAGAGATTTTGTTGCCACAAGACGTGCCTTACAGGAACTACTGAAGGAAGTACTAAACAGGGAAAGGAACAACCAGTACCAGCCACTTCAAATATGTACCAAATGGTAAAGAATAACGATGCAATGAAGGAGCCACATCAATTAATGGGCAAAACAACCAGCCAGTAACAAAATGGCAGAATAAAATTCAAACATAACAATATTAATGTTGAATGTAAATGGCCTTAATGCCCCAATCAAAAGACACAGACTGGCAAACTGTATAAAAAGTCAAGACCCATCAGTGTGCTGTATTCAGGAGCCATATCTCACATGCAAAGACTCACACAGACTCAAAATAAAGGGATGGAAGAAGATTTACCAAGGAAATGGAGAGCACAAAAAAGCAGGGGTAGCAATCCTAGTCTCTGATAAAACAGACTTTAAACCAGCAAAGATCAAAAGAAACAAAGAAAGGCATTATATAATGGTAAAAGGATCAATGCAAAAAGAAGAGCTAACTATCCCAAATATTTATACACCCAATGTAGGAGCACCCATATACATAAAGCAAGTTCTTAAAGACCTACAAAGAGACTTGGACTCCTGCACGATAATAGTGGGAGACTTTAACACTCCACTGACAATATTGGACAGATCAATGAGACAGAAAGTCAACAAGGATATCCAGGACTTGAACGCAGATGTGGACCAAGTGGACCTAATAGACATTTACAGGACACTCCACCCCAAATCCACAGAATACACATTCTTCTCAGCACCACATCACACTTCCAAAATTGACCACATAATTGGAAGTAAATCACTCCTCAGTAAATGCAAAAGAACAGAAATCATAACAAACACTCTCTCAGACGACAGCACAATAAATTAGAACTCAGGATTAAGAAAAGCACTCAAAACAGCACAATCACATGGAAACTGAACAACTTGCTCCTGAATGATGAATGGATAAACAGTGAAATGAAGGCAGATATAAAAATGTTCTTTGAAACCAACAAGAATGAAGACACAACATACCAGATCCTATGGGACACATTTAAAGCAGTGTCTAGAGGGAAATTCATAGCAATAAATGGCCACATGAGAAACAAGGAAAGATCTAAAATTGACACCCTATTGTCAAAATTGAAAGAGCTAGAGGAGCAAGTTCAAAAAAACTCAACAGCAAGCAGAAGACAAGAAATAACTAAGATCAGAGCAGAACTGAAGGAGATAGAGACACAAAAAACCCTTCAAAAAATCAATAAATCCAGGAGCTTGTTTTATGAGATCAACAAAATAGACCACTAGCTAGGCTATTTTGTAATAAATAGCCGTCTCTTTTCTAATAAAAAAGAAAAGAGAGAAGAGTCAAATAGGTCCAATAAAAAACAATAAAGGGGAGATCATCATCAATTACTCAGAAATACAAACTACCATCAGAGATTACCACAAACAACTCTATGTACATAAACCAGTAAATCTGGAAGAAATGGATAAATTGCTGGACACTTGCAGACTCCTAAGACTAAGCCAAGAAGAAGTTGAAACACTGAATAGACCAATAACAAGGTCTGAAGATCAGGCAGCAATTAATGCCCTACCGACCAAAAAAAGTACAGGTCCGGATGGGTTCACAGCTGAATTCTGCCAAACATACAAAGAGGAGCTGGTACCATTCCTGTTGAAACTATTCCAAACAATACAAAAAGAGGGAATCCTCCCTAACTCTTTCTATGAGACCAACATCATCCTGATACCATCTGGCAGAGACACAACTAAAAAAGAAAACTACAGGCCAATATCCGTAATGAACATTGATACAAAAATCTTCAATAAAATACTGGCAAACTGAATCCAACAGCACATCAAAAAGCTTATCCACCATGATCAAGTAGGCTTCATCCTGGGGATGCAAGGCTGGTACAACATACACAAATCTATAAACGTAATTCATCACATAAACAGAACCAAAGACAAAAACCACATGATTATCTCAATAGACGCAGAGAAGGCCTTTGACAAAATTCAGCAGCCCCTTACGCTAAAAACTCTCAATAAACTAGGTATCGATGGAACACATCTCAAAACAATAAAAACTATTTATGACAAACCCACAGCCAATATCATACTGAATGAGCAAAAATTAGAAGCATTCCCTTTAAAAATTGGCACTAAACAAGGATGCCCTCTCTCACCACTCCTATTCAATATAGTATTGGAAGTTCTAGCCAGAGAAATTAGGCAAGAAAAAGAAATAAAGGGTATTCAATTAGTAAAAGAAGAAGTCAAATTGTCCCTATTTGCAGATGGCATGATCATATATTTAGAAAACCCCATCGTCTCAGCCCAAAACCTCCTTAAGCTGATAAGCAACTTTGGCAAAGTCTCAGGATACAAAATCAATGTGCAGAAATCACAAGCATTCCTAAACACCAATAACAGACAAACAGAGAGCCAAATCATGAGTGAACTCACATTTACAATTACTACAAAGAGAATAAAATACCTAGGAATACAACTAACAAAGGAGGTAAAAGATCTCTTCAAGGAGAACTACAAACCACTGATCAAGGAAATAAGAGAGGACACAAAGAGATGGAAAAACATTCCATGCTCATGGTTAGGAAGAATCAATATCATGAAAATGGCCATACTGCTCAAAGTAATTTATAGATTCAAGGCTATCCCCATCAAGCTACCATTGACCTTCTTCACAGAACTGGAAAAAAACACTTTAAACTTCATATGGAACCAAAAGAGAGCCTGCCTAGCCAAGACAATCCTAAGCAAAAAGAACAAAGCTGGAAGTGTCACGCTACCTGACTTCAAACTATACTACAAGGCTACAGTAATCAAAACATCATGGTACTGGTACCAAAACAGAGATATAGACCAATGGAACAGAATAGAGACCTTGGAAACAATGCCACACATCTATAACCATCTGATATTTGAGAAACCAGACAAAAACAAGCAATAGGGAAAATATTCCCTGTTTAATAAATGGTATTAAACTGGCTAGCCATATGCAGGAAGCTGAAACTGGACCCCTTCCTTACACCTTATACAAAAATTAACTCCAGATGGATTAAAGATGTAAACATAAGAACTAATGCCATAAAAACCCTAGAAGAAAACCTAGGCAAAACTATTCAGGACATAGGCACAGGCAAGGACTTCATGAGTAAAACACCAAAAGCAATGGCAACAAAAGCCAAAATAGACAAATGGGACCTAATTAAACTTAACAGGTTCTGCACAGCAAAATAAACAATCATTAGAGTGAATCGGCAACCAACAGAATGGGAAAAAACTTTTGCAATCTACCCATCAGACAAAGGGCCAATATCCAGAATCTTCAAATAACTAAAGAAGATTTACAGGAAACAAACAAAGAAACCCATTCAAAAGTGGGCAAAGGATATGAACAGACACTTTTCAAAAGAAGACAAATATGCAGCCAACAAATATATGAAAAAATGCTCATCATTGGTCATTAGAGAAATGCAAATCAAAACCACACCGAGATACCATCTCACACCAGTTAGAATGGAGATCATTAAAAAATCTGGAGACAACAGATGCTGGAGAGGATGTGGAGAAATAGGAACACTTTTGCACTGTTGGTGGAAGTGTAAATTAGTTCAACCATTGTGGAAGACAGTGTGGTGATTCCTCAAGGACTTAGAAATAGAAATTCCATTTGACCCAGCAATCCTATTACTGGGTATATACCCAAAGGATTATAAATCGTTCTATCATAAAGGCACATGAACACATATGTTCATTGTGGCACTGTTTACGACAGCAAAGACCTGGAGCCAACCCAAATGCCCATCGATGATAGACTGGACAAAAAAAATGTGGCACATATACACCATGGAATACTATGCAGCCACAAAAAATGATGAGTTCGTGTCCTTTGTAGAGACGCGGGTGAACCTAGAAACTATCATTCTCAGCAAACTGACACAAAAATAGAAAACCAAACACTGCATGTTTTCACTCATAGGCGGGTGATGAACAATGAGAACACATGGACACAGGGAAGAGAACAACACTCACAGGGCTTTGTGGGGAGGTAGAGGGGAGGGAAGCAGGGGACAGCTGGAGGCGGGAAGGAGGGAGAGGGATAACACTGGGAGAAATGCCTGATATTGGCAACGAGGGGGGATATGGAGACAGCTAACCACCATGGCCTGTTTGTACTTATGCAACAATCCTGCAGGATGCAGGACATGCACATGTACCCCAGAGCCCAAATACAATAAAAAAAAAGAGCTTAAAAGTATATGTTACAAATCACATAGTGTTAAAAACAAACAATAAATTGAAGGGGAGGCAGTAGATACAATGAGTGTAAAAAGTTAACTGTGAAGTTACAGAATGGCCAATAGTTGGGATAGAGTTGGAGGTAGGAAAGAAATAGGTTGAAGGAGCTTTTGTGTTTGCTTGTTTGTGTGATTTTTTTTTTTTTAAGGTGAGAAGTGTTTAAGTAGATATCCTTGGCTGAAAAGGGAACCAAGGAAACGTAAAGGCTGGTGATGAGAAGAGAGAGAGAGAGAAAAAGAGAAAGAGAGAGAGACAGAGAGAGTTGGACTCAGAGTATAGAAGGAGGGGTTAGTGTTGACCAAAGAAATAAATCATTGTATGACAAGAATTCTGTTAAGTGCTCCCATGGATGCCATAGTTCCTTTAATACTCACAACTGTGATTTTGATATTATTATGCTCCTCATTCCATGAATGAAAATCTGACAGTAAATATCTTTGTTAAAAATCCATGTGCCAGTAAGGGATAGAGCTGGAATGCTCCTTTGTCCATGTCACCCATTGAGACAAAGGAAAGCATGTTGACAAGTCTGTAAATGGGAAGGTGAGGAGTTGAACAAGTTTGGAAAGTTTAGGTTTAAACCTGATAATCCTTTTTTTTTTTTTTGCAATTTTTTCCATGACTAGAACTTCTAGGAACTAGATTTTATGAATTCGATTCATAACATAGTACTTGGCTTTGTTATTTCTTTATTCTACTGCAGGATGTTGATTTTTGTATCACCAACTTGCAATTTATCTAGTTCCTTTGAATCCTTTAAATTACTGTATAACCCTCAAGTTTAGGTAAGTGGACGAAGGGGCGTCTCCCTTTGATTCATATAAGGGCTGAAGGTCCTTGAATTCAAACAAGGGTTTGCTGCTTTATTTACTGTAAAATTACTTTTGCAGAGTAGGTGTATAAAGCAAGTAAACAGAAAAAAATCACTTGAATGAAAGTGTTATAATTGCATTGGGTTTCCAAGAACATTGTGGGGCTCCTGTGGACATCCTCTATGCTCTGATAGTTGGGGGTGTCATGAAGAACTGAGCCCCACAAGATCCAACAGGGCCTTTTCAGTTGCTCTCAGGCATTCTGCAGAGCTTCATGTGTCTTCCTCAGAGCTTGTAAAATAGGACACATCAGTGCAGAATTCTGGGGAATCAGATTCTCAGATGCCTCTTGAATATGGCATTAAGAACATTTAGGGTCAAATGCAAACATCATCTACTAGTCAAAAGTCTGAGTCAATTCAATTCATCTTAAGTCTGAGTCATTCTGAGTCCCCTTGAATGCAGAGCATTAGGGAAATGAACATGCATCAGAACTCTGAACATCCATCCCCTTTTCAGCCCCTGGAAAGGCTTGAACTTGCATGTGTTCACTCTCAGTGAGTTGCTGCCAAACTAATTCTGTTTACCTCTCACACCATGGACACCTTCCCCACTTTGAAGTAAAAGGGGTTGGAGAGGGAGCTGAGCTAATGCCCAAAGCCTTTTTAAAGGGCTCTAACAGCCCTGAAAAGGGGAGACAGGACCGACACCAATAGGGAGCTCTGTGAGTTTGGGGATGAGAAGATTCTCTGGCCATCAGGGTTCTGCATGGCTTTGGTGGCCAGTGGAAATATTAGCATTGGCCAGCCTTCTGCCTATCTGCTGTTGCAAAATAAACTATCCTAAAACATGATGACTTAAAGCAATGATTTATTGTTTGCCATGGTTCTGAGGGCTGACTGGGGTTCAGCTGGGAAGCTCTTATTTGGGCTCTTCCATGTGACGGCAGTAAGATAGCAGCTGGACTCTGGTCATCTGAAGGATCAACTGGGCTGGATGTTTAAGTGGCCCACATGTATAGCTAACAGCTGATGCTGGCTGTTGGCTGGAAGCTCAGCTGGGGTTGAAAATTTTGACATGTATGTATGGCCTTCCCTTGTGGCTTGGGCTTCTTTCAGCTTGGCCACTGGGTTTTAAAGGGAGTGGTCCTAAAGTGAGCATTCCAATGACTCAGGAAGAGGTGACAAGTCTTCTTATGTCTTAACCTTAGGAGTCTCAGACTGTCAATTCTGCTTCTCTATCTTGGTCAAGGGAAGTCACAAAGTTTAGCTTAGATTTGAAGGAAGAGAATTATACTCTCCTTTTTTATTCATGGAAAAGCATGCCAATAGAGTAAGGGAAGAAATCGATGGAAGCTGTATTTGACTGTCTCCCACAGCCTGAATAGACTTCAGCCAGAGCACTATAGTAATGGGTCTGGAGTGTATGTAATGTAATGACATGAACGGTTATTAAATGCTTAATATGGATCACATATCATTGCATTTTATCTTTTCAACAACCCCATGCAGTAATGGGGCAGATTGAATTTTCAGCTCCAATTCTTTACCATCCCCTAGATCCATGCCCTTTGCCATCTAACTGTTGAGTGCCTTTCACATGAGAAATACCCAAAGGGGTTATTTGCACCTTGACTTTTAGCTTGATCATAAAACATACGTTGGCCCATGGGATAAAAGTAAATGTGATGCAAACAGGGATTTATGTGGTAGACCATGCTCTCTGGTACTTCTGCCTTCTCCACAAGAAGGGCTTCTCCCTCGAGGTACTGTTCCTTCCACCTGGAGCCAAGAATGAGGGACATAGGGCAGACTGGAGCCAGATGGACTTACAGCTTGAAGCAGAGATGCTTAGCCGAGTCCAGCCTCAGTCAGCTAGTTTCCAGCTAGCCGACCATAGATGGATGCAAAATGCTTGTTATTGAATGCTACTAAGAATTTGTGGTTGATTGTAATAGTTGACAACAGTAGGCATTATCAGTCCCATTTCCCCCTCTGAGTTCCCTGAGCAGTTAATTAACTTAGCTAGAAACCAGTTTTTGAATCCATCTCTGACTAGTCCATCATCCCACACTGTCTGCCACACGGGTATCATAGGCAGGTGTGGTCAAGGCCTTAGGAAGTTCTTAGAGATTGCTGACAATTTTTATCTTGTGGAGGAGGGGTGCTGTATGTTGGGAAAGAGGCTGCTGTACTGAGTGTCACTGCTTCTTGAGTAATTTCCACTGAAGAGATGAACAGCTGAGTAGGGAGGACCCGTCTCCATTGCTCAAGCATGAAAGAGAGCATTGTTGATTTGACCGCCTTGTACGATTAGCTAAAGAACTCAAAAGGCCTGGGAGGGTGTTGGTCTCACTGAGATTAGCTCTCATGTGTTTGTGTGTGTGTGTGTGTGCGGGTGCCTCAAAGCTCTGGCATTTGATACCCTTGACAATGAGAACAAAGGACTTAGCATTCATCTAAGACTTAGCTTTTGATATTGATGCAAATTAAAGCTCTTTTTTTTTCCATAAGTCATATTTGCTTTCCCACGGAATGATATTTGAATAAATGTCTGAGAGGAAAACACTGGAGTCAGAGAGCCAAATCCAAGGACTGGTCCTGGTTTGGCCTGGGTGGTTCTGAGCGAGTCCCTTTGGCTTGCTAAGGCTCAGTTTCTGCACGGCATTGTGGCATCTGCCTTTACCACCTCACGCCATGAGGGGCAGATGACACCCCCAAGGTGGAAAAATGTACACCTTTATCCAACAGGTGGTAGGTGAGCAAATCTGCATATTTCTGGAAAATAAATTATTAATTCATATCTAAGACCTAGATAGATAATTTTTAATTTTTTTTTTTGCCTTTCTAATAAAAGAAATGCATGAGGGTCTGCCTCTGTTAGAATCTGGCTGCAGTCTTTCCAGGTCACTGCTGAACATGGCCACTATTCACTGCAGCCAAGACAGACCAAAGACAGAGATATCAGCAGCTCATCAACCATCCCTCCTGTTCCTCAGCTTTAGGGTCACCACTGCCCTGTCACAAGTGCCAGTCCTACTGGCCACCAGCCAGCCCCTCAAAGCCTCTTGACAAGGCCATGGGTGGGGTCTGCCATGGACTCATCTCCTTCATTAGCCCCTGGCCAAGGCAGCATTTTAAGCCTATATGTTAACTCCTCTCTCTTCCATATTCCCTTTGAATTGAACAAATAATACAAACATAGAGTAAAAATTTGTCCTAACAGTAGAATAGATGAAGGATGCTATTGAAAAGCCAAAATCTAAGAAGTTTTTGTTACATATAGTGTAATGAAGGACCAGTCTGGGGGAAATACCAATCAACTCATGATTCAATAAAACTATACCTGAACAGTACATTAATGGGACTTAGAGCTAAGCCCCAAGGGGGCTGGATGTAAAAGCAGGACAAGGAGAATCTAGATGCAGTCAAACCTCTGATCTGCAAATGATTCATGGTCCATGCCAGCAGGAGAGTAGGTGACTGAAGCAACAGCCCCAGCTTCCATTTCACTCCAGTAACTTGCAAGACTTCAGCAACACGGTTGTGATGAGAATTGCCATTGTAGGCAAGAAAGGGGCCATTGCCCAAGCCTAACTTCAGCAGCACCACCAAGAACCTGGCAAAGAAAACATTTGGCAAAGTGGGAATGTTTCCAACATTGAGGGTGCCTCTGGCCAGAACTCTGCCCCCAACACAAATGTTCAGAGAAGGAGAAGACAGAACTGAAGACAGTTGCCCCTGGGGAAGGTCTGACTCTGCCCACAACATTAGGATTTTCAAGAGTAATAGGCATGCAGGCTTTGACGCTTGTTGCAAGCAAGTGAAGCATGCTGATGTAGGGAAGACAACACTGGTGTCAGCTGCTTTAATGGTCGCCTAACTAGATGATACTACTAGTTAGAAGATCAAGTTAACTGTAAGCAGTACAACAGAAAAAGAAAATCTTGTGCCCAGTTGGTACATACCCGCTATGTTACAGGGCTCTGTCTTGGGGCTTTCTGCATATTACTCACACATAATATGTATCAAGCAAGGTAAAAAATTCAGAAAATTGCAGGGGAATTTTAGTTGTCAAAATTGATGGAGGAGGGAGACACACTACATACCTGAGTTGTTTGAAGGGATGTTCTGCTAACTTTGTTCGATTGTGTTTACAGCTGCACGCCATGAGAACTTAGCCTATGTTCCATCTGATTGTTTGTGATTTTCTGAGGCAAGATATGAACTTGCTTCAAACATAAAGAAATTCACTTTGTAACTTTTTAGTAGGTAAATTTCCAGAAATGCATGTAAATTTAGGGAAAGCTGTATTTCCTTTGATGAGAACACTATCGGGAATTGTTTGCCGTTTCAGAAAAACCATGTCATCAATGCAACACAGCTCGGGACACTTAAGTTGTTTTTAAACCAGTTTTTTCATTAATGCCCTCTCTCTGCTCCAGGATCCAAGACAGGATTCCACATTACATTCAGTCCTCAGGGCTCCCTAGTTTTCCCCAATTTGTGACAGATCCTCGGTCTCCTTGTCTTTCATGACCTTAGCAGATTGAATTGGGTTCTCCACTAAGACCTGTCCAAGCCCGTCCTCTCATATCCTTGGAAGACCTAGGAAACAGGGTCTTTGTGGATGTAATTAAGTTAAAGATTTCAGGATGAGATCATCTTGGATTTAGAGTAGGCCTTAAATCCAGTGACTTGTGTCCTTATAAGAGAGAGGAGAAGAGGGTTTGAGACAGAGAGAAATGCAGGAGGAAAGGCTGTGTGAAGATGGAGACAGCGATTGGAGTGGTGCTGCCATAAACCAAGTAACACCAGACACCACCAGAAGCTGGAAGAAGCAAGGAGGGACTCCCCCACAATCTCCAGAGGGAGTACAATCTTGCTGATGCCTCAACTTCAGACCAGACACCACCAGAAGCTGGAAGAAGCAAGGAGGGACTCCCCCACAATCTCCAGAGGGAGTACAATCTTGCTGATGCCTCAACTTCAGACTTCTGGCTTCCAGAACTAGGAGAAAAGAAATTTCTGTTATTTTAAGCCACGAGTTTGTAGTAATTAGATATGGCAGCCCTGAGAAGCAAATAAAATAACCTTGACACTTGAAGATTTCTATCAGATCTTTTGTAAAACGTCCCTTGGTTTGTATTGGTCTGAAGTTTTCTCATGATTATACTAGGGTTATGGGTTTGGGGGAATAATATGAGCAAAGTGAAGGTCACATCACATAAGCGGTCACAAGATATCAACCTGATTTAATATCGATGATGTTCACCTTGATCACTTGCTTAAGGTGGTGTCAGCCAGGTTTCTCCTATTTTTTCCTTTCCGTGTTCTGTTTGCTAGAAGCGTGTCATTGAGTCCAACCTATGCTCAAGGGGAGAATTAAACAATCTACTTTGAATCTTGGAGCTGACATACCTTCTTTTTAAATATCCTTGGAATGCTTTCAAAAATTGATCTAGACTTGAGAAAAGCTCTGTAAATTCCAATTGGAGATTCACATGCCACATTCATTAACTATAATGAAATAAAACTATAAAGTAACAATAAAAGAAAAAATGACATAAAAATTCAAAATATAGTCCTATTGTATTTTTTTTGTCATTGAAGAAATAAAACACATAGATATTGGCCTTTTAAATAAATAATAATGATGTCAAGAATATATGTCAAAAATTAAGAAGTGAAGTCAGTTGTACACAGAGGAAATTAATGATGGTAAATGGTTTTATTATTTAATATAAATAGCATGATAAATTAAGCTTAAGGAGAGTAAGAATTTTAAAGATTTGTAAATAATATTTAAAAAACATACACTGATGAATTATAAAACAGAAAAATGAGATAATCGATAAGCAAACCCTAGAACCACTTATTTGGTTTGGAGCAGATCCCAGTGTTAAGATGACACACACTTGGTTGCAGAAATCACCTGGCTGAACTATTGCAGCTTGGTCAGGAATCTGCATCAGGAGCCAAACCTTGGCAATGCAGTGTTCAACTTTAACCTTGTGTCTGGTAATCACAAGTTTCAGGAGGGGCAGCTTTGTTCTGATTCAATTGTGGGCTATAAGAGCAAGCAAACACCTCTCTTTCAAGCATCCAGATTTCAGCATCAGAACCAGACCTTCTGTTTAGGGGATGGCAGCAGCTGCAATTCAGCTTGTTCTGGCAGCCATTGTGGAGTCTTCCAGGCTCAGTGAGACATGTTTTCACGCAGAACTGAGAGTGACCAGGAAGGCCCTTCAGACACAGATATACTCCAATATGGTTGGCAAAGCCCTGTGGAGTCTAGAATCTGGAAAATCTTGGCAAGTGAGTTTCGAGTGTATTACCAGGGAGCTATCATTTGCACCCCAACTGTAAGGCAGGATACTCCAGTTAACTAGAAATAATGTATTAGGAGTTGAAACCCATTTTCTGATTAAGTTAAATGTTTTATCTTGCATTATGAAACTGAACTTTTATTAATGCTGAAATCATAGGAAAGAACATTTTTAAAAAATGAGCAAAGTTCTAGCTTTCTAGTTCATTTAAAATAATCCATTTGAATATAAACATTTAAAAGTTTATCTTAATTTCTTTTTTTTCCAAGTTAAGGTAATCTAACAAATATTAGATAAGTTAGATAAAATAAGTCTTTCAATGTATCTATGACAAGCTGATTGTCAGAATTCTGTACAGAGGTGAAAAAAATGAAAATGTAAGTTGAGGGTATCTGCTGTCACTTTGTATTTTCTTTGTACTTAATGTTTTAGCCAATACAATTAGGCCAAAAAAAGTGAGAGAGAGAAAAAAGAAAGAAAGGAAAGAAGGAAGAAAGGAAGGAAGAAAGAAAGAGAGAGAGAAAGGGAGAGAGAGACAGAAAGGAAGAAAAAACATACCGTACATACTGTAAAAGGGAAGTACATGATCAAATTTGTAGACATTATTATCTCCACAAGAGTACCTTTACTTTGGAAACCAGTTGCACGTCCAAGAGTCACCAGACCACCCTACCCTCTGACCAGCTGGCTACAAATTCAGCCCAGTTTGAATATGTGGGTAGGTATTATTTAAATGTAAGGTCTGGCATATTTTCTCTTATGCCTTAATTTTTTTTTTTTTTTTTTGAGACAGAATCTTGCTCTGTCTCCCAAGTTGAAATTCAGTGGCTCGATCTCCATTTAATGCAACCTCCGCCTCCTGGGTTCAAGCAATTCTTCTGCCTCAGCCTCCCAAGTAGCTGGGATTACAGGCACTTGCCACCACACCTGGCTAACTTTTGTATTTTTAGTAGAGACAGGTTTTCACCATGTTCGTCGGTTTGGTCTTGAACTCCTGACCTCAAGTGGTCCACCTGCCTCAACCTCCCAAAGTGCTAGGATTACAGGCGGGTGCCACCGCACCTGGCCTCTTACGCCTTAATTTGATTGTGCTGATATTCTTGATAGGTCATTTCTAAACTTTTGAATATTTGGGAAATGTAACACTCAGTTAATGAATCTATATGTCTATCAATATAAAAGTTCTTTAGAAAAATTGACTTATAGATTAAAATTTATTAGTGAATGTTCTGGAAGGATCCAATTGCTGGATGTTTGTTTTAAATCATCTAGTTACGTCAGATAAGCTCTTAGATAAGGCTTTGCCCATTATTACAGTATCTACAATTGGGCAGAGACCAGAAAGACACTGTAATAATAGGCAAGGGCTTATCTAAAATATTTTTTGTTAACGTTGCTCTCTGAGAGTCAGGCCTCTAATAGGATATTATCTGCTCCTCTCTGGTGTCTCTTGGGGTCACAAAGTCAGGAACACTTCTGATGACCCTGCAAGCCAGCCAGCTCTGTGTATGCTCTGCATCTCCCGATCCCAATAGGCCAAGTGCAGAAGGTGAGCTGTGGCCTGGTGTTAGTTACTCAGGTCATCCTCAAGGCCAAACAAAACTGCAAATGAAAAGCTGTTGGAAAGCTGTGCACAGCAGGCTTCCCAGTAGTGATTTAGAATCTTGCGGAGAGCAGGGTTTGGCCCTGGCACAGCTCAGGAACAGTGACCTCTCTCTGTAGCTCTCTTGCACCCTGGTGCTGAATGAACTCATTTTCACTTACACCACCCTTCTGGGGATACGGGTCAAAGGCTGAACGTTTGGAACCACTAAACATTGAGTTGAGCCAGCAATGAGAGGCCTCTGCCTCATGTTGGAATGAAAAAGCAGTTTCTTTCCATCTGCACAGGTCTATTCTCTCATTGTGTTCATGACACGATCTTACTTGCCTTTTATATTTAGAGTTTTAATTTTTTAATAAGGTGTGAGATAGAGGTCTATTTCATTTTTTGGTTTGTTTTTATTCCATTTGGCTAATTGTTTTAATACCATTGATTAAAAAGCCCATGTTTCACCCACTGAACCTAGAGTGCAACCTATGTCCTATTCCAGTCGTCTATAGATGTGAGAATTTATTTCTGGGCTTTCCATTTTGTTCCACTGATGAATTTGAATATCCTAATACACGTATCACATCATCTTAATTACCATGTCTCTATCATAATTATGATAGGTCAAGTTCATTCACTTCATTGTTCTGCAGCAGTAACTTGGCTATTTTTGGTCTTTTCAAGAAGAGTCTGAAATTTTATTCTACTTGAAACCTATCGTTTCATGGATGATGACAAAAGACAGGAGGCTTCTGGATCAGAGACAAAGGACTTTATCATGTCACAGCAAGCAGTATGAACATGAGCATGATTGTGTCAGCGCCCCTTGCATATGAGTCTCATAAAAGTGACTCATGTAGACCCAGATTGATGCTTGCACACATAGTGGATTAGATTACTGAGAGAAACCCTGAGCTTTGGGTACTCAAATCATTTATAATAGACAGCATGCTTGCTCTTTCCTCTAAAGAAAGACACTATCTCTATCTTCCAAAGCTATTTGCCATACAAAAAATCTTTGCAAAAATTAGTTGAGAACAAAGGCCAGTCAGTGCTTCTACTCATAAGATAGGTAGAAGTACCAACAAATCATGAACTGTTTCCCAGCTGGCCTGTGATCTTCCATGTATATTCTAAATTTAGTTTGTTACTTACCACAAACACACACACACACACACACACACACACACACACACACAAAACACATGCACACACACGCACACACATGCAATATGTTGAAAATATGTTTTCAATTTGCCTTGAATCTATAGATTGGAGAAGAGCTGACATTCTTGTAACATGAAATTAGTTCTTGTAACACATTCTTGTAATATTAAATCTTTTAATTCTTGGCTATGGTATATCTCTACATTTATTTAGTTTTACCTTAACATCTCAATAAAGTTGCCGTAGAAGTCTAGCACTTCTTTTGCTAGTTATTACTTAGCAAAATGATATCTTATCTCTGCTCAAATTCCTGCAATGTCTTTCTATTTTACTCAGAGTAACACCCAAGGGGGCTCTTCATGATCTAGTTTTCCATTACTCCTCTGCCCTCATCTCCTATTGCTCTCTGCTTTGCTCATTCTGCTTCAGCCTCATTGCCTTCCTTGCTGTATTTTTAATGTACCAGACACACTTCTGTCTTAGGCCTTAGCACTGGCTGTTTCCTCTACTCATGATTCTTTTCTCTCTGAAATATTGGCATGGCTAACAACTTCATCTCAGTCTTTGTTCAAATGTCACCCTCTCATGATGCATGTCCCAAACACCCTGTTAAAAATTGCAAACTGCCTCTTACCTCCTGGCACTCTTGATTCCTCTTACTCTGCTCAGTACTTTTTTTCTTAATACATATTACTTTCTATGCTACTATGTTACAGTATAAATTACTATTCTACCAAATATCCTACTATTAATTAATTATATTTGTCATTATTTCTGTCTCCTCTAACTAAAATGTTAGCTATAAGAGGCAGGGATCTTTGCATTTTTATATACTGATGGATTTCTATAGTGGAATAGTGCTAAGGATGTAGCACTATTAAGGTGTTTAAGAAATATTATTAAACAGCTTTTCCTAGGTATGTCATATTTTTTGCAATTATAAATTTTAATTATGTTTTATTATTTAAAATATACTTTTATTTTAAAATAAATATATATTATTTAAATATACTTAAACTTATTTGATTTTAAGTTTTAATTATAAAAAATTAAAATTTCTGTGTTTGCTGCTGATGCATAAAAGTATAATTCATATTTGGTAGTCATTTTGGTACTTAGGAATCTCTAAATTCTCTGACTCCCATAATTTATATAGGTTTGTTTGAGTTTTTGCACAGAAAATCATGTCATGTGGGCAGAATGATGGCTTTTTTCCTCTTTCTAATCTTTATATCTTTTTATTTATTTTTCTTGCTTCACTAACTTTCAGTACAATGTTTCTAGAAATTGTGATGGTAGGCATCTTGTTTTTCATTTTTTTTTTAATAGGAATGCTTTTATTGTTTTATGTGATACTTACAGTGGATTTTTTGGAGGGTGTGATCTTTGTTTAATGAAGTTTCTTCTGATTCCTAATTTTCTAATAATTACTTCTTTTAAGAATGAATATTCAAATTTACTATGTATTTTTTTGTTACTATTGAGACACATCACAAACTTGTTGTCTTTGAATGCAGCAAATTACATTATTTCCTAAACCAAATCAACCTGAATTGCTTTGAAACATCCAACCTAATCATGCTACCTTATCTTTTGTATACATTGCCCAATTGATTTGCAATTATTTTGTTAAGAAATTTTGCATCTATATTTATGACAGGGATCACTCTTTAATTTCACTTTTTCATATAATCCATGGCAGGTTTTGAAATCAAGTTAATAATATTCTTATGAAACGGGTTGGGAGTACTCCTGGTTTTGTTTCCCCCCTACACATTTGAATAATTTGTAGAAGCTTAGAATAATTTGTAGCTTCAATATTTGTTAGATTGCCTGTAAAAACCATCTTGGTCTGAAGTTTTCTCTTGTGAAGTTTATAAACTTTTGACCCTATTCTTTTTCTACTATTTTATATTGGTTTTCAATTTTATTAATTTCTGAATTGTCAGTATTATTTCTTTCCTCATATGTATTTTGTATACTTTATGCTTTTCTCCCATTTGTGAAATTGAAGGCCTAACTCAATGTTCAGCCTTTCTTCTTCTACTAAATAAAGATTTAAGGCTACCAGTTTTTCACTACACATTGCTATTGCTACTACTCATAAGGTTTTATATGCAATGCTTTAATTATTGCACAGTTCTAAATGTGTTTTACTTTTTTTCATGAATTTTTAAAGCCCTTGTGGTATTTAGAATTAGTATACCTTATTTCAAAACAAATGGGGTAATTTGGTTTTATTTAGAGAAAAATATTTATCTTAATTAAAATTAGGTCAGAAAAATTTCTTCTTTTATGAGACCAAACATTTGAAATTTTTTTGAGATTTTATTTATGTTTCAGCAAGTGACCAATATTTATAAATGTTTCATACATGCTTAATAGGATATATATTCTGCAGTGTTCTGCATATGTTCATTAACATAAGCTTGTTATGTTAATTGTGTGAAACATTTTTTATATCTGTAACTGCTTCATTTATAGGTTATTGAAAGATACGTATTAAAATCTTCAACTAGGATAATGGAATTGTTAAATTCTCCTGCAATTCTTATAATTTTTCTTTTTTATATTTTGGTAGGTATGCATAATATATAATTTTTATATATTCCTAGTGAATTTAATTTTTTATCCTGAAATAGGGGCTAGACAATTCTTCTGAGAAACATGGGATTTACCAGTTCCCAAAAGTCAGGTACATGACATTGTATCCAGTTTATGAGTCACAGTTTTATTTCTTTCTTACTCACTGTAGGGAAGTATTTAAGACCATGAACTTTGATGAGTTTTTGACAAGTTTTTACCTTTCATGTCTTCAGAATATTTTGGAATTTCTACTAACCTCATAGCACACTTCATGTGAACAGTAATGAAATAACATCAGTATGAGGAAAAACATAACAGTTCCCTCCCAATAAAAAATGGTAAATATTAACATTTTTTTCAAATGGTGGGAATTGATGTCTTTAGTGTTATTTGTTAGGATTATTTGTGGCTATTTTACCTGAAGATATGGGAGTGGATCAGATATTCCTCATGGCATTGGGGATTTTAAAAAGATATGGGAGCAACTTTTAAAAATTAACAGTTTTGTATTATAATACACAATATTTGGAGTCTCTGTTTTCTCTGAGACTTTTCATTCTCCTGGCCATCAGTGAATGGAAGTTGTGAACTTTGAGCCAAACAGGATCAAGGAAAATGGAATAGAGATTCAACATGAGGTATTACCTCTTGAACTGGAAAGTCACGTAAACATGGGAGATGAGGCTGAAAATTTGGTTCAGCCATTCTCTACCATGAGCACAAAAAGAGCCATCTGCAAGATGCTAAAAAGAAGGAAGTAAATTTAGAGATGAAGAGAGAAGAGGTAATGTGTGGCTTCAGGGAGAGAAGCAGACTTGGGTCTTGGTGTCAGTAGAGTTCCTGGTTATAGTCTTTTTGATACCCAGCTGCTTTTCTTGCCCTCAGATTGTTTGAGATATGCTTATATCCTTGTAACAAACCACCCTTTCTGGCTTCTGAGACTCTGAGTGAATTTCTGTCCTTGCTGGTCTGAAACGTTACTGTGCACAACAACTATAGAGCAGCCTTCAGAGCAGTCGGAGAGTCTTGGAACCATTCCCAGAGTTGTGGTTAGTAGAGTCTGAAGCACCTGAAGGGGTTCTTTACAGGAGACAGGTCTTGAATATAGGCTAATAGTGAGTCTAACGCACTTCAACAACTTGCCACCACCACATTGCACTTTTGATCCTGTGCATTCCAAGTCATAAGAAATCATAAGAAATGTGAGTATACACTGAATTCAGTGCTAAATGCTTTTATTGAAACTTAAAGAAACCAAACATACCTAGCAGAAACAATTTTCAGAATGACATGGTAAAAACCACTAGAGCCCATATTTTTCTGCATAGCTTATTCAGATGACTAAATCCGTAGTGAATTTAAACAATTGTTTAGTTCTCCACCGTTTTTCCACAGAAGGAAATGTTCACAATCCATAGTATATTGGTTTCAAAGCACTTTCCTGAATAAAAAAACAGGCTTTCCCCTAACAGAAAGAAAAGAAGAAGCCTATATTAATGTCTATTCAAGAACTGTTTTCTTGCAGGGAGTTGAGGGAGTATGGGTTTCCAAACTAGCTATGCACTAATGTTAAGATTTATCTATCTGTTATGATGAAATCAATCAATTCGGAGACCCGGAAAATTGCTGTTAAGTTAGGTCATTAGGTAGACACTTTGTTTTTGTGCAGCTGTTCTTTGAATGTCCAGAAATGGATTGTTTGAGCTACAGAAAGTGAATAGATTCTATTAGCATTCTCCTTTGATTTAGCCATTCATACATTCTTTTGAGTATGACTTGAGTTTACTCTTGATTCACACTTGAAAGGCAGCATTCCATAATATTTAAGAGTGCAGAATCCAGAGCCAAAATGCTTGGAATTGAACCAGGCAAAGACCTCTCTCTGTACCTCTTTGTTTCCTCATCCATAAGTAGGAATAAAATAGAACTTATAAGGTTTCTGTGAAGAAGCAATTGAGTTAACACACTTAAAGCACATAGAACACTGCCTGGCACAGAGCAAGCACTGCACAAATGTTGGCCTTGATGACCATCCCTGAATCACTGGTGTCCACTATGGACACATGCGAGAATAGTCTGACAATTCCACCGGCACTAACTTGGGGTGCACAGTAGGGATGCTACTGACCTTGCATCTCCTCAGCCATGTATGTTGGAATCCCACGGCACATGTTTGCAATGTTTTTTCCTAACTTCCTCAGGTCATCGACTTTGTCTGGGTTGATTGAGTACACCAGGCTTTTGGGGGGTGCTCCTCCTGGTCCCTTACCCTGAAGCTGAATGTGGGAAAGACAGGCAGAAAGGAAGAATGAGAGAGAATGAATGCCAAACCCAGTGGTTTGTTGACTTGAGGAGTATACAAGCCCAACAGTGAGTATTGCTCAGCTAAATTTTTCCATAAGACGAAGAAGAGCCATTTCTAGCTTATTCTGTATATCTTAAAATTTCTAAGTGTCCTAAGAGATTTAGCTGGTTTGAAACCTCACCTTCTCATAAAAACAGAAGTCTTAGGCTAAATTTATTCTGAAACTTGGACCTCATTTGGTCATCATAGATTTCTTGGATTAGATGATGTAATAATCATCTTCTGAGAATGTAGTTTATTTATTTTCTCTACCTTGTCAATGAAAGGTACCCATTTATCAGTTATAGGAATATGAACTCAGGCAAACATTTTAAAGCATTTAAAGCATTATGGACTCCTTCTTTTCACTTACCTGGATTAGTATGGCCAGACAAAATATATAATACACAGTCACATTTGAATTTCAGATAAACAATGGATCCTTTTTCTGTTCCAAATATTGCATAGGATATATCATAATAAAAAGGCCTGCTGCTTACCTGAAATTCAAACTTAACTGGGTATTTTCTATTTTTATTTGCTAAATCTAATAACCCTAACTAACTCTTGTAGAAAAATGTCCTTGGCAAAGTACTGAGGGCTCCTATTGGTGTGACCAGAGCTTTGCTCCTCTAACAGTCAAGGTTTCAAATGTTCTACTCATCAGCTCTAGAGATAGGTGAGTCACAGCATTTGATGTGGCAAAAGCTGCCTTCCCTCAGGCAATCACCAATAACTTCCCCCTTTGTGCTGCACACTACAACATACTGTGGTCAGGAGGGAATGACTGTGATCTTCTCATTATTTACTGGCGATCATAAAACCTCTCCTCTCACCAAAAATCAAAAGCCTTTTATTTTTACCTTCTTTTCCTTGACCAGTGCATCAAGGGACTGAATGGAGGGCACGACCTCCTTGTTCATTTTGTGCACAATGCATGTCTTCTTGTGAAAGAGTCTGGTTGCAGCAAAGCCCTGTTAAAGAGATGGTAAATGGTGAGGCATGTGTTCTCCAAGGAGTTTTTCTTATCAGAAGTCAGTTCCACCAGCAGAGAGAAATGGAATTCCAAGATCATGATGAGCTGGGATAAGAGCACTGGTTGTAGACCTGCTTGGCAATCACATCTATTGCTGACATTTATGAGGACTGACTGCAAGTTCTCTGAGGGCAGAGACTGAACATCTAACTTGTTTGCTTTATTTTCAGGTTCTAGTGTGATAAGAACCCCTCTACATAAATCTGTTTTACTGAAATAGACTTTAAAAGCTATCATGTTTTAGTCTCCTTTGAGCTTCACATTTCAAGGAGACAGCTAAGACAAAAGTTAGTTTTCCAATTGACCAGATAAAATGGAAACAATAAAGAGTTTTCTATTTAAAAGTATAGTTTGTTAAATACATATCTGGTAATTGCAGAGTTGGGTCTTCTTTTTTTTTTTTTTTTTTTTTTTTCTGGCTTACCACTCTATGACTTTTAAGTGGAGTGGTTAGGCCATTTACATTCACGGCTCACCGCAACCTCCGCCTCCTGGGTTCAGGCAATTCTCCCTCCTCAGCCTCCTGAGTAGCTGGGATTTCCGGCCCGGACCCCCTTGCCCCCATTTACTTTTTTATTTTTTTTTTATACAGTTAGAGAAGCTATACAAACATGTAAACCAGAAAAAGGAGCTGATGGAGGATGGGGGTTATGGATGCTGTACATGGACACAAACTGGATTGAGGGGTTGTTGAGACTCTGCAGCCTGCCACACTTTTCCCACGTTTGTGGACGCAGGGGCCAGGTCAGTGCTTTCAAAGGAGGGTACATTCTCAGAGAGGCTCTGGATCCCCCCACCNACGGGGTTTCACCATGTTGACCAGGATGGTCTCGATCTCTTGACCTCGTGATCCACCCGCCTCGGCCTCCCACAGTGCTGGGATTACAGGCTTGAGCCACCGCGCCCGGCCGAGTTGGGTCTTCTAACTAGTGCTAAGTATTTCTTTCTTTGCTCCACTCTTTCTTTGCTTCTCCTTTTCTTTGTTCCTTTCTTTCCTTCCTCCCTTAATATTGTCATTTACATTTCCTTTGGTCCTTTTGAGTTTTGGATGAAATGTCAATTTCAGTCTCTTTAGAAGGAGGTCCTAAAACCTCCTTTGAAAACAAAATGAGATAGGCTAGGCTTTGGAAGCAGTAAAATTGTGCAAGTCTTTCAGCATTATTGAGGGTAACTGCAAGCAGGCAAGAGGAGGTTCGTATTTGTTGTATATACTCTCAATCCTTTGAACATAGTGTTTATTGGTTTGAATTTTAACTGATCATGCAACACTTATTAACAGTAGTTATCTCTAGGGAACAAAATTGGATGAGTAAAATAGGCATCTTTATTTATAACTGTATGCTTATGTGTAATTAAAATTTATTTTTAATTTTTTTATGGTCAGCATACACATTTTTTGTTAAAAAAAAGAAATCTCATTTTAAAATAATAGGGTAAAACTTGCATATTGACTACCTACACTTTCATAATCCCATATGGAATTCCAGGAGTCCCAGCCGTTGTTGTTGTCAATGTTGGCCACGTTGTGTTCATTGTTGACACTCACTGACTGCTGCCCACTTCCAGCATTGTTGTTGTCATCACTGATGTTGATATTCTGAAGTTTATACGGGATCGAGAGTGATTTAATACCATGTTTCTTTGCAAGTGCATTTTGGTAGCAAACTTGAAAAGGTGAGACTTACATAGTCAGCAAGGGCAGGAGCTAAGAAGACTCCGAGAAGTCCAGCGAAGACAATCTGAAATCACAAATAACACTGGTCTCCTGTTACATGGCAAAATGATGTCTTCTTCTGTCTTCCTCTGTCCAAGCTTATAATAAATAGTCGCTAATTTTTCTAATGTGTTGAGTTCTAGTTCAATGTGTTTTCTTCTTCTCTTGCCTTGCATTTTTTAACCATAAAAAGTTTTAATGATAATGTGAAATTGCTGA
This sequence comes from Cebus imitator, assembly GCF_001604975.1. Classification (NCBI taxonomy): domain Eukaryota; kingdom Metazoa; phylum Chordata; class Mammalia; order Primates; family Cebidae; genus Cebus; species Cebus imitator. Next base: position 4,796,043 of record NW_016107338.1, read on the forward strand.
TTAATTATAAGTAATTATATTAATGTGATATATAGTTTTAGAATTTTTAGCGAAGGTCTTATGAAAAACTGGAAAAATTGATGAAGAAGGGAAGTTGAGAACCAGGAAAGCTGCTTTCATCTCACTGCCATCCAGTACTGAGGAAAAAAAATGTAATTTTCAAGTAGTGATAAATCAAATTATTAAATCCCTTTTAAAATAAAACCCAGAATGTACCATCTTGTTTCCTCTCAGTTTAATAAATGGCATCCTAAAGATGACTTTGCTAAGATAATACTTCTGGAAATGTCAGAATAGAGTTTAAAAATTTTTAAGATTCATCAAAATATTAACTTTATAATGAAACATTCACTTGGCAAATGAATTCCTATAAATTATCATTGGTAAGAATGCTATTTTGTTGAATTTTTCATGATTTTTCTATTTCTGATAAACTCAGCTATATTTAATGCCAGAGTATCCTACCTTGAGTAGATATTTGGATTATTAAAATCTAGTAAAAGAAGAAAGTTATACTTCCTGCCAGTATTAAGAGATGGGAGTAGAGATTCACTTTTAAGTTATTGAAAATATGTGCATTCTTCTAAATATTAACAAAAATGATTTAGGGTAACTGACACGGCTTGGTTATTCAGCTTAAATCTGTACTGCAGCCTGCGTTACACAGGTTGTTGATGCTCACCTGCCATTCATTTGTTTCTAATCGTTTTATAAGGTTTCAAATTCTCTCTTTAGTGAAATTCAGAAATTTGCCTGGCACATATTTTGACTTCCTAAGAAGCATATATTTGTATCAGTATTGAATTTTGGTCAGTGTCCCCATATAAGGAAGTTACTGTTTTAAAATAAAGCAAACTGTCTTGTTTTCCTTGAAAAAAAAAAAAAAAAAAGTAAGTTTTACAATGAGTAGTATAGAATAAATGAATACTTTGGTTTGAAATGGCTGTAAGTTCTAAAAATCACATCTGAAAATGATTTCAGTTAATTTTCCTATTTAACATGAGATGCTTTCTTCCTAATAGAAATAATATTTTTATTTGAGAAAAAGCCAACTTTCTAAAGCAATGGATTAGTCGGCAGATTGGATGCCTATGATGAGAAAGCAAGGATAGAGTGTCTGGCTGGCAAGAGTGATCAGGAGAGACGATGTCACTAGCAGTGTCCCAGGATACTTGTTTTAATCATTTATCACAGGCTCCATGATATCGGTTGTCAGAGCAGGAGCTTTATGCAGGGTGCCTCATTCTGGGTACCTAGTCTCATTTCCTTTGCCTGGGACAAAATAGTTTTGAGAACTGCTCTAGAGGTTCAAGGTAATTTAAAAATATATATTTAAATTTTTCTCCCAATAGCTTAAAAAGTAGTTAAAAATTAGTCTCCTAAAAAGTCAGAGGTAGAAGAAATTTTAGAGACCAACTAGTAGAGTGCAATCATTTTACAGATAAGGTAACTGAGCTTTGGGGGTTAAGTGAGTTGGCCAAACTTATACCTCTTGTTCACAGCAGAACTAGGAGAGAAATCAGATCTAACCTGTTTCTGGAGCTCCCTCTGACCCTTTTAAACTTTGCTGATATGAAGAAGACCTAGTTCTAGATAATTATCTTAAGATCCCCCGCACTACTAGTTCCTTTGGCAGGGTTTCTCAGTCCACCTCCTCCTACGCTCTCAGGCTTCTGCCTGGAGCCACAGGAGAGATGCTGTGGTAGCTTCATGCGTTAGATGCTTTCTTAAATAAATGGCCACGCTAGAGCCCAAGGCAAATCTTTCTTCCTTAGAGACCCATTTTACTGTAACAAATGTGACAAGAAGTCTCATTCACCTGCTTACTTTGATAATAAGCTTTTTATCTTGCCTGAACATGTTGAATAATTTTGGTAAAAGGAGGAGTTCAAGAATGAGGATTATCAGGCACTTCCTTGGGCTCAGGGACTGCTTACCCTGCATGGAGCCCTGAGTCAGGTGATGTGAAAAGTCATTTTGTTAAGTATAAGTCAGTGTAAGATGCTCAGACAGCTGTCTAGTCTCAATACGGTTATCTTTCTCTATAGAGATGCTTATGAAGGCCATGATTACATAAATAGAAAATATATTTTTTTCTTTATTTCTTCTTAAATAAACCACAGTATATATGTGCAGAATGTGCAGGTTTGTTACATAGGTATATATGTGCAGTGGTGGTTTTCTGCACCTGTTGACCCATCCTCTAAGATCCCTCCCCTCACCTCCCACTCCCCAACAGGACCTGGTGTGTATTGTTCCCCTCTCTGTGTCCATGTGTTTGAAGACAGAATTTTGTTAAACAAATTTTCCATTACGGTGCCATAAGAAGCAGACCTCCTAAATCTCAGAATATTGACAGTCTCCAGTTATATGGCAATAAATTCAAAAGGAAAAATCTACTCACTGTGAACTTCATCTTGTCTTCACAAAAGCAGTGGAGCAGAGGAGAAGGTAAGTGTGGACCTGAATGAGAAGCTCTCTCATATTTGTACTTAACAAGCTTGACTCAAAGGTGTTATCAGGTGGGGTGTTACCAGGTGGGGTCAAAGGCTTATCTTCCTCCATTTCTCCTATCTGTGACATGTCTCAATGTACCAGGAAACCTTTGAGAATATCTGGCTGCTGAGCAAGCAGCTTTTCATGTGGAGTTAACCTGAGTCATCCCTTGTTGAAGCTGAAGGTATTAAAACAAACTCAATATGATTTATGATAACTTCTCACCCAAGCGAAGCTGTGGGTGTATTTTACACATTAACATTCTCAGACTCAGAAAAAGAGTAATCCCTAAAACCAAACAAAACTACAGATGAAAAACCGTGTGTATACCAGGCCTTCCAGACAGCAGCTCCTGCAGGAATGTGGAAATGGTTTCCCCTTCTTAACTTTTATCTAAGCCACAGCAATGGTTTTGCTTAGGCTAAGCATGTTCTGTGAACAACCCCCAGCAAACTGATCTCTTTTCTCCAATGTTGAGCTCTCTTAATGATAGCACCATACATCTGATACAGCCCTTTCTTGACAGCCTCACATCCAGCTAGTTACTGTCATTTTATCTCTGAAATGCCTCTCAACTCTGACCTTGCCCACAGCTCCCCTCATCTGGACTTTCACAACAGTTGTGCAATTGATCACTCTGGTCACCAGTTTCTTATATTCCAGTGCATTTTCTTCATTAACCCTAAAGTTGTCTTTCTGAAGTACATAGATAGACATGACTCCATCATGCTTGGAAATTTCACTGGCAGCCTACAGAAAGTTCAAACTCATTGGAATGGCAGCCAGGGTCTTTTGTCATAAGGTTTCCAAAGGCTGCCACTTCATGCCGTGTATCTATATTCCAGCTCCACCGGAATTCCCACCATTCCTGGAGAAGTCAAGGTGTGTATGCCTCCATGCCTTTGTACATGCTGTTGTTTTACTGCAGAGGGCCACCCCCTAGCCTTTCTCTTGGTAAACTCCTGTTCATCGTTCAAGGCTCAGCTCAGATATTGCTGCCTCCATCACATCTCCCCCATCTGCTAGATAGAACTTTCCTACTGTTTGTTTTTTTCTTCTGGAAACTATAAAAGAAATCTCTTTTTATTTGCTTCTAGATAATTTAGTTTTCAGAAGTTACATTAAAATAATAAAAAATATTTTCACCAAAAACAGAGAATAGAAACTGCCACTTGGATAAACAAGTAAATGCTCAAAACAGTTTTAGAGGTGAGTTGGTTTTAATTTTTTTCCTGCTACTTCCTATAAGATGAAGCTACTAAATCCAATTTGCTGAAGAGGAAAACTGTATTTCATTAACTACCAATCTATAAATTTTCCCTTTGGAAACTTCCTGCCTATAATTTTCCTCTTGTGTGTGGATTGAAACTACAAGATGGAGTCACATGATTATAAAGCTTGATTTGCTATCAACATCTTTTCAAAAATATTGGTAAGAGGGGATTAGAACAGCTGTGGTAAGATATTACTGGTGTTTTTTAATGTGTCCACTGATTTCTTTCAAATTCACTCTTTATCCACAAAAGGTAATAAGCCTGGGGTAAGGGGAAGACGTGCAAAGAGGTCTTCATCTGCTTTAGGAAACTTTATGTCACTGAGAAGTCAGTGAGTGGGCAGCATGGCCTCTATGTTTAAACTCAGCCACAGGTAGTCATCTTGGTATACAGGTGCAGTGCCCAGCACACATTTTGCACATCATACCAAGGACAAGGGCTTGAAGTTCTGCAGTGGACCTGTGAAATGATGGCCTGTAACATGTTCCATGACAGATAGACACATACATACACTTGCATAGATAGATACATACATACACATACATAGATACATAGGTAGAGTTCCGGGTCCAATAATCCACCACTTAGAGACTGACAACTCACATTCACACATCAAATGGGCTAAGAAATCTATAGGGGAGAAATATATGTCATATTGTTTTATCCAGATTCTTCTCATCTTAGTTGACTACAAAACATGATTGCTTTTCCTTTTTAAAAATTTGTTTGTCCTAACATCTAGTAACATCTCTGGGGACATCTGACTTAATGAAACAATTGTGCCACCTCTAAGGATGCACCCTGGATTTGAAAACCCATTTGGGAAGCTACTGGATGAAGCTAGGAGCCAAGAGGCCTAGTTTCTATTTTCCCTTCTTTCAATGAGTCATTTTTTTTTTCCCTTTAGGCCTTAGGTTTCCTGTGGGTAAAAGAGAATAAATTCCTCCTTTATACAATATTGTTACTTCAGTGGCTGTACAACCAGAGGAACCTCTTTTTCTGTACTTTGTGTGGTGTTGGGGGTTGGCGGAGAGGGAGTATGGGGGTTGGGTTGGGGGTCAACCTTCACTTCAATCCTGGTCTCATCCAAGGCCAAAATGAAGCATGAGCAAGTCTCTTGCCCTGAGAACTTTTATGTTTCATTCTTCTCATGGGAGGAAGACAGAACATGTCAATGTTTAGAATCTAAAATATGCAGACACATACATGGTGCTCAGTAGGCACCTTATAAAATTTGACTTGCATAAAGGAGATGTTAAGCTACAGGTTAAAAAGTACGTTATATTTATTCATTTCTGGTTTTGGTGCCAGCCTGAGAGAGGCAACCCTACACTGGCTGTGATGACACACGAAGGGAGTCTCAGTTGATGGTGTGACCTCTGTGCCTTGGGGTTAGTGTAGAACAAACCAGCCCATGGGTAAATAGAGCCTGCCCTGCCTACAGAGATTGATGCTGGGCCGTGCCAAGAAAGAAGCCCCTATCATCATTTTATCTCACAATGCACACACACCCAAGGCTTCATTCTACTCCACACCCTGTCATGTCGTGCTCAGTGGAAACTCCCTCCGTGTGGAGCAGATGTTGATGCTTCCCATGTGCATTATGCTCATGTGTGCAACTGGAGGGCGGTCTGCAAAGGACTAAACTGCTCATTAAAACATGTCAATCAGATCCCAAATGGTTGGAACCAAAGTGCTTTGTCACAGAAATCAGAGTTTGCAAATTCCTTCTTGTTCTCTGACTGGAAGGAAATGTTTGCCTATAGAGCATATTTTGATCATTAAATATTCTAACTCAAGATTCTGTCTCTGTATGGACCTGTTAACGGGCTGACCTCGTGGTCATTAATACCTGTGAAGCCCTTAGTAACCTTGGCTTCCTTTTCATTCTTGCTCCATTTTCTGTTAGTTAGGACTCAACTGGCCTTAGTCCATTTGCCAGCAAATGATAATTTATTTGTTTGAGTGTGGAAGTCCCTTGATGCAGAGACTCTGTTTCAGTCTCCTTGCCTTTACTGTTGTCTTTCTGAGCAAACTGCACACTAGTCTGATTGTCCTTTTGATGGTCCCAAATCAAGTGGTTCATTGTGAGGTCTGAATACACTTCACTCTGGAGAAATTTCTGCCACTCCCTGGCCTCGGTTTCCCAGCCCGCAGCTAAGACTTTCATGATGGTTCTGGTGACTACAGCCTTGGTGCTTGCAGCAGTGACACATTCTTATCAAAGCCTCCGTATGTACTTATGGCCAGGAATGACACATCTAAAACATAGCCATAGAAACATATAAAATAACATTTTAATAGTTATTGCCAGAGGAGCTTCTAGTTCCAGAAAATCCAAACTTAATACATAATTATTTTTATATAGGGAAGAAATTCTTTTCAAATTACAGCAGAGTGGAGGGAGCACTTTGCTAAGGCATCACTGAGCAGATATTTTTGTTGTTTCCTCTGGGACTCTTGCCTTCCAAAATACATATAACTCTGACTTTCTGTGGCTGCTTGTATGTCTGTTCAATTGCATTTGCCAAACCTTCTGGATCTCCTCAGAGGCAGACAGTGATATATTATGCTTAAGATTAGTTGTTACCTGGAGTGGTAGAGTGATGTAAATGGGGTTTGGAAAAATCTTGCTAAAAGAAGATCTCCTGAGTAATTGCATCAAGAGTCTAAAATACATGAAAGTAAAGATAAAGAAAATGTTGACCAATAACTTCATTTTTTTTGAGACAGAGTTTTGCTCTTGTTACCCAGCCTGGAGTGCAATGGACCAATCTCTGCTCACTGCAACCTCCGCCTCCTGGGTTCAGGCAATTCTCCTGCCTCAGCCTCCTGAGTAGCTGGGATTACAGGCGCGCGCCACCATGCCCAGCTAATTTTTTGTAATTTTTAGTAGAGACGGGGTTTCACCATGTTGACCAGGATGGTCTCGATCTCTTGACCTCGTGATCCACCTGCCTTGGCCTCCCAAAGTGCTGGGATTACAGGCTTGAGCCACCGCGCCCGGCCCCCAATAACTTCATATTTATCATCCTGAAGAATACTCAAGACTGGTTAAGCACATCTGTTCTGAAAAAGATTTAAAGTAAGCCCATATGAGGAATAGAAATCACAAAGTGATAGCAACGTGTTGCTTTATAATTACTTCTTGGCTAATCCAGAAATAATAACACTTTACCTTGTTCAGTGTTCATATTGAAGCGGTTTAGAGATAATGGTGTAAAAGCACTCGTACTGATGATGTGTTCATTAAATAACAGCAGTCAGCCTGGGAAATGACTAAACTGCTCATTGAAAGATGAGAATCAGATCCAAAGTGGTTGGAACCAAAGCGCTAGTGCTGGCAGAGCCACGTCTAGAGCCGGGGCCTTGTGAGGACCCCGGGGCCACCATGCCGTGGCTTCCCTGGCAGAAGAGGCCAAAGGAAAGGACTTGCCCTAAGGCCAGTGAACAATGAAGCAGTTTTGTGAATCATGGAGTTTTCTGTAGAGCGACTGGTCAGAATTGGTTTCCTTTTCTGCATCTTACATAGAACATAATACAAACATCTGCAATCTTTCCACTTCTGAAAGAAGACATCTTCAGATGGTGACATTGGATCCTCAGGGGTGCCTCAGGGAATTTTGAGTTTCCATGTTTATTCAATTATGCTCTCTCCCTACCTACATTCCCAGTGTCTAATGCCTGGAAATGCTTAATAAAGCGTATTCATCAGGATTCATTCTGGAGTGTGCTTTTGCTTCAGAGGTCCCACTGGATTTGAATAAAAGCCAACTCCTCTCATCCAGGCCAGGAAAGTCCATTTGCTTGCTCAGAAATGGGTCACTGGGCCAACAACCCCCTACTCATTTTCTCATGTTGCCCATTAAAAGCAATGCAGCATGCTGCAGCTAATGCCATGTCCCAATTAAACACAACTGCTACAGAAGATTTAAAGATGTAAAACAACCAATGCTCACACTCCAGGATCCTGATATCTATAGGAAAGGCAGGGCTGGCTTTGTCGATATGTGACTAGTGCAGTCGCAGAGGGCCCACACTTGGAAGAGAGCCCCACACTTGGGTTTAGGGCTTCCCAGTTGCAATCTTGAAAATCCTAATATTTTTATTTTTGAATTTGTGTTTTCTAAATGGAGCTAATGGGACAATGGAGCATCTCTTTCATCCTTTGCGTTCTTCCTGCTTGGAGCGTTGGTTCACACGTGGTCCTGCTTGCCTACCTCCCTGGATGGGCTCTTGATCACCACTCCTCTACTTCTCTCTACTGGTGGTACACGGCTGCAGGTATGGGAAGAGTTAAGGTCAGACATATACACCCAGATGCTGAGTTGCAGGGGCCACTTACTTTGCAAAAATCCCTATGCCAAAGGGAGTGTGTGACAATAAATAGCCAATAAAAACACCATCACAAGTTGAGAGAAAGAGAGAACCTATGGATCAAAGAAAAAGACTTTTTTCCTCTGCTCTTTGAACAACAGTTCCCACATTTTCATTTTGCATTGAGCATTCTAAATTGCATAGCTAGTCCTGATGGGAGGCAAGACACACACATAGTATAGACACACCAAAGGAAGATGAGAAGTGAGTGAGGTTCTGAGAGGCTTTGAGCTATCCAAGGTCACATGCAGGTAAGAATGGAGTGATGAATTCACATAACCCTAGAGCCTGCACTCTTTCCTTTATGCCAAATGAGCAGTAGAGACAGACATTCAAAAGAGTGTGCCGTCTCTTAGCTGGAGTGGTTACAGAGGCTTCATGCAGCAGATAGGCCTTGGCTGAATCCTGTGGGTTAGACTGACATAGACAGAGAGGATCAGACCACTCCAGCCTAGAGGAGCAGCAGAGCCAGGTGGTGTGAACTGGGGGTTCAGTAATTGTGAGGAGACTGTCTTATGGCATTCTTAACACTCTCAGCTTAACTTTTAAGGTTGCTAACTATCTCGTTCATTTACAATTAGATAGAGAAAAATTGACTCGGCATTATTCAACCACCAAAAACCTACAATTTGCTGCACACTGAGATCAAGATATTACAGGGATTTAATCTTCACCAATTGCCACTTGAAACTCCCCTTTCTCTTTGGCCCAATACTTCCCTGGATGTCTGAAGGTTCTTTTCTCTTATCCACACCCACATATTTCAACACCACTGAGCTCCTCCCAGTAAATTAATATTTTAAGTGGTGGCCATGGGTGTTTCTCTAAAAACATAGTCACTTAACCTTTTTTATAATTGATACACCTTTCAATTTGATTTACTATTTTCAGAAAGGCACATCAAGCACATATAAAGTGTAAATAAGTATATACATTTTAGAAATGTAAATACACTTTATTATTTAGAATTTCATGACTTACCTTGAAATAGAATGCACATAGAGATGATATATGATGGAATCTTTGGATATCTATTAGGCTGTGAGTTTCTTCCTTTCTTTTCACTCTTTCTTCCTATTTCTTTCTTCCTTTCTATTCCTTTCTTCCTATTTCTTTCTTTCTCTTTCTTTTTCTCTCTCTTTCTCTCTCTCTTTCCTTCTTTCTTTCTCCATTCTTTATTTTCTTTCTTTCTCTTTTTCTCTTTCTTTCCTTTCTTTCTTCTTTCCATCTTTCCTTCTTCATTCTTATTGCCCAGGCTGGAGTGCAATGACGTGATCTTGGCTCACTGCAACCTCTGCCTCCCGAGTTCAAGCAGTTCTCCTGCCTCAGCCTCCTGAGTAGCTGGGACTACAGGTGAGCACCACCACACCTAGCTAATTTTTTTTTTTTGTATTTTTAGTAGAGTTGGGGTTTTATCATGTGGTCCAGGCTTGTCTCAAATTCCTGACCTCAGGTGATCTGCCCGTCTTGGCCTTCCAAAGTGCTGGGATTATAGGCATAAGCCACTGCACCTGGCTGCAATTTGCTGTTTTTTGTTTGTTTGTTTTTTTAATGTCCTCTCATGAGTTTTTGATTATACCCTGACACTAGCTAGCCATTTCTAATTGTCATGTTAAAAAAATTACACAAATGAAACTTTATTCTCTTTCTCTTTTTTTAGTCTGAAAATCTTAACACCCTGCAAGATAACTAGAGCTCTCTAACTTGCAGTTTTGTGCAGTTTTGGGTGAAACTTAATGTAAAAATTTGGTTAACCCTGGTAATTGGGGAGAGTGCTTTCTGAGCCTTGTTCCTCATGGATTTCTGGAAATTGACACTAATTTAAAGGGAAGAACAAAGAAAGTTCTAGGTTGTTTGTTCTCAAAGTAGGCCTCCCCAGCAGATATGACTGGATATGAACCCAGTCTCATATCTGTTTCCTCTGTGGAAGAATTTAGCCAGCAGAACAGTGATGAAAAGACATTGAGTGGGGGCCCAACTCAGGCCTTAAGGAAGCATTCTTGCTTTAGGAGGAGATGTTAGGAATTTGTCCTTGTAGAGCTAGAAAATGTGTGCATAGAACAAGCATCTTGCAATATTTTTAAAGGGTGGAAATTAAAATCTCAAAGGCAGCATAGTGCAGATAGCAGGAAATATTTACAGAGTGACCAAGGGGTGAATTTTCATTACTGACTAATGAACTTCATTGATATCAGGTATGTGGTTGGATCTCAGTTCTGATAAAGGAGTTTGCTGGGGTGTGTCAGAGATATAGACATATGGTTTTTTTCCAAAGTGATCATTTGGAAAAGAGATAGCCACATCTTGAAGCCTATATAAAGAATAGAAGCTGGACGGGGCAGCTTTACACACTTCAGCACCATCTTCCTTCAGGCAGAATGAAAATCCTTGTGAGTATTTGTTTCTGCTTCTTGATACTCTTGTGGTGACTACAGGAAATGCTTGTATCTAATATGACATGGATTTCGGAGGTCTTAGACAGATACTGTGCATGCTTCTAAGCTTATGTGATTGAATTAATGATATCTTTGGCAGAAATAGATGTTTAATAAGTCTTACTTTTTTGTCCTTTGTCTGTTTTGAGATGTTTACTAAAAAAACACAAAGAAATATCTGCAGTACTTTGATTTGGAGGATGTTTAGTAATAATCCCTTAATATGAGCTTTGTAGGGAATGTGGGCTATTTAAAACAACTACATTTGCGATCTAACAGAGAAGTGGTAATTTAAAAATAATATCATAATAGTAGTAATACTACCTCTTATTTCTCGAATGCATACTAAGCCTTACACTAAGCATTTCACATGAATAATTTCATCTATTCATTGCAAAAACCCTATGAGCTGAGTAGTATTCTCTCCATTTTACAGACAAAGAGACTGAGAGGCAGAGGAATGTGATTTTCCCAAGCCCATAAATGTGGGATTTAGAATGTAATTTATCTGTCTTAATCCCCACTTACAGGCACAATCATGGCAAATTTAAGCAGCCACAGTCTTCAATGACCTTCCATTACGACTAAATTCTCCCTTAGAACAGAACATTCCTTCTATGGCCACTCTACTCCTCCATCTGATACCAGCCTCCATAGTTCCACACTACAGTGCCCCATGGACAGTGGGCTGTGTTCTGACCTAGAATGGAACTCGCTCCCCCAATCTCTGTCCTTTATTCTCATTCAGCTGCTAAGGGGAAAGCAAAATGTTAAGTACCTCTTTCTAAAATGTTTAAGACGGTCGGCTTAAAGAGTTTAACAGCTCCCTCTCTTGGGGCTCTCTTGATTTTCCAAATTGAGACCCAAACTTGAAGCACAAAATTATTATATAACCATGGTGTATTAACCACGATGTTGGATGGGAGATCATTTTGGGGTGCAGGACACCCCAAGCTCTCTCTAATCATGCCATTAAGGTGGTTTAGTCCTTGAACTACTTGTTCAAACCACTATGTTAGACTCATTTAATAGAATATACAGGAGTATCATATGCTGCTAGAGCTGGTCTGTGGTAAGAGAAGATGTATCAGGGTGGGATGGAAAGGGAAATAGAAAAGTCCCACTGACAGTTCTTAAAAATATCCCCCTTCCCCAAGACTCCTTTCGTCAGTAGTCTTCAATGAAAGTACAGTAAACCATGTACTGATGTAGTTTTCAGTGATAGTACAGTTCACTGATGTTCAGAAGAGAAGGTACAAAACCTGGGTTAGCATGTTGAAGCAGACTCTTACATAACTACAGCAAAATATCAGAACTGCCTCAGTGTCAGCCTGACGACCTGTGGGCCCAGCACTTGTAGGATAGTATCACTCAGGCATGGGTTGTAGGAGAATATGACAGTTTTGCTTGATGTCAGCCTCAAAAGTTAATTGTGCTCTCAAGCATTCTATTTTCATAGTTTTCCTTAGGAACCTATTGTGTCTTTGTCACCCATGATTCATTTTAAATCTGTATTACCCTCTCAGTCTTAAGGGATTAAAGTGTTTTTATTTTTTTTTTTAATTATTTTTTTAACGAGAGGACACAATTTGACCACTGTTACCCAAAGCCAATATGAATCATACCTAGGTATTTCCATAGTAAAATGAGTCCTTCACTGCTCACCTGCTCCAAGTTTCTCCTACTGTCTAGATGGTTATAATGCTAGAAAGAGTTGGGAATTAGGTGGCAAATGTAGAGCTGTGTGTCTGGCAAATAGAATGAACTCAACAAATGCCTGTTAACTGAGCGAATGTGTGTGCTTCACACTTCGGAAAGGGAGTGCTGACCATCTGTGGCCACTCAGTCTCTTGGTGTACATTTTCTGAGATATCTGTGCTTTTCCTGTCCAGTGTTCCCTCCTGCCCCCACCCTAATGACTACCCTAGAATGGATGTGGTGGGTCTGTTTTTCAGGTGGCATTTCTGGTGGTGCTGACCATCTTTGGGATACAGTCTCATGGATATGAGGTCAGTTGGTTCAGTTGGTTCCTTATGGGCTTTATCTTTCGGAGATGTTGGGAGAGAAAAGGGAAGGTTCAAGAGAGCTTGAAAGACAGTAGAGAGGCCATGTGCCTTATTTGGGATGGAATCTCAGAAATTACCAATAGTGGAAACAATGAGCTTGGCTGTTCCTCTCCAACCACAATACTTTGCAAATGTAAGCCATTGCTTTAAAATGTGGTCAGTCTCATTTTTCCTGTGATGTCACTGCTTCTTCTGTATATAATATAGTAAGCTATAAGAAAAAGCTTTGCAGTCTTATGGCATCACAAGCTTTAGGACTGGGATCCCAGTCGAGAGTTTTAGTTTCTAATCCCTGGGTTATAGCAGGTAGAGGCTTTATTTTGACAGAAGATTTGCCTTTCAAATGTATAAGATTTAAGGAAAAACATTTTGTCTTCCCTTTCAATCTAGGTTTATAACATCATCAGCCCGAACAACAATGGTGGCAATCTTCAAGAGACAGTGACAATTGACAATGAAAAAAATATCGCCATTGTTAACATCCATGCAGGATCATGCTCATCTACCACAATTTTTGACTATAAACATGTAAGCAGCAAATGAATTTTTGTGTTCTTCAGGACTAGTTTTCTAAAGCACAGAGGGATCTATATATATATGGGACATATACACTTGAATTCTTAGATTTAACCTTGTAATTCTTTAAGAATTTCCTCACTTTCATTTTTTTCTTTTAATAATCAAGCAATTGGTTAAAAAATTTTTGAAGAAAAACATATGACAGGAAACATATGCATTTGCTTGACCTTCTCAGGTAGAAATTGGAAGAGTGATGCTATTATCCCACTTACAGGCTCAGAAAGTGCAGAGAAGAGTAACCAAAGCCCAAAGCAAAGCCCAGCATGCAGACCTCATACACATTTGTTGAGTGAATAAATGAATGAATAGGGCTTCTAACACAGAACATCATGCGATAAAGAACAATCGGTTGGGCATGATGGCACACGCTTGTAATCCCAGCACGTTGGGAGGCTGAGGCAGGAGGATCATTTGAGCCTAGAAATTGGAGACTGGCTGGGCAATATGGCAAAACCCCATGTCTACTAAAAATACAAAAATTAACTAGGTGTGTTGGTGCATGCCTGTGGTCCCACCTACTCGGGAGGCTGAGGTGGGAGGATTGCTAGAGCTCAGAAAGTCAAGCCTGCAGTGAACTGACATTGCACCACTACACTCTAGCCTGGGTGACAGAACAAGATCCAGAGTCAAAAAAAAAAAAAAAAAAAAAAAAAAAAAGAATAAAAGAATAAAAAGAACAATCACAATCACAAAGTAATCACAACATAGCAGAAATCTAGAGCAACTATACACATTTAATTATGTACATAGAATAGACAATAAATCATACTTTTTCTGTAAGAAAGAAAGTCTGCTAACTTAAAGCACTAAACTATTTTCAAGTGTTAGATACTGGCATTAAGAATAAGTCACAAAAACTGGCTCAGAAAACTTATCTTTCATCCTTTATTTATTCATTTGTTTTCCATTTGTTCCACCAATGAATTGTGAACCTGCTTCTACCTAGGTTCAGAGCTATGCACTATGGCTAGACTCTCACTAGACTTTTGAACATGCTTTTCTGTCCCTTTTCCTCTAGAAATATCTTTATATTCCTTTTCCCCATTGGTGTTGACAGTTCAATGCCACATTAGAAAGTATACAGTCATTAGAAGATGTGGTTTAAAAGGAAGTGGCACTGAAATTGTTTTTAAGTAACCTTCATGGAAATCTCAAAAGTGTCCTTAAAAAATAAGAGTGGCAAGGATTTGCTTTAAGCTTCTTCCATTGTCACCAGGCTCAGTCTATTTTTGAATTTTAGGAACTGACAATTTGTGAGAATTGAAAAACAGGAAACAGAATGATTTCTATTAGATACAACCTTCTAGAGTGTATCATTACTTGGAACTCTGTAGAGACAATTTTCATTCCAGGTGAAGACTCAGTGGCCTTAGGTCCCTTCTGGCCCCAGGGTCTTTACCCTCCATTGCTCTTTTAATACCACCTTACTCCAACCCATCCCTATCTAGCCAGCGTGGGTTTGAGGTGAAGCGATGGAAAAAACTGGAGAGGAAGAGAAGATGGTAAATGAGGGGAGGATAGTTGAGACGTGTGTGTGTGTCGCGGGGGGGGGGCATGAGTGTGGTTATGAGTATGCTTTTGAGAGTTTCTAAAGCAGCACTGTCTAACAGAACTTTCTGCAGTGGTGGAAGTGTTCTAGATTTGCATTTCCAGTAGGGAAGCCCCCAGCCCCTTGTGGTTACTGAGTACTCAAAATGTGTAACAGAAGAAGTGCATTTTAAATTTTATCTAATTTAAATTTAAATTTGGATAGTAACATATAGCTATTAACTATCATATTGAACAGCATAGTGCTAAAGAATGTTGTATTTACCCTAAACTGGGGAGGAGACAGAATAAAATTAGTGGAAAGAGGCCTGGTGCAGTAGCTCATGCCTGTAATCTTAGCACATTGGGAGCCCAAGGTGGCTGGATCACTTGAGGTCAGGAGTTCCAGAACAGCCTGGCTAACATGGTGAAACTCCATCTCTACTAAAAATACAGAATTAGCTGGGTGTGGTGGTGCACACCTGTAATCCCAGCTACTTGGGAGGCTGAAGCAGGAGAATTGCTTGAATCAGGGAGGTGGAGGCTTCAGTGAGCCGAGATTGCACCACTGCACTGCAGCCTGGGCAACAGAGTGAGACCTCTGGCTCAAAAAAAAAAAAAAAAAATTAATGGAAAGAGATAGAGAACTGCTTGTTCTCAATCTTTCAAACCTCAAACTACAGACTCTCGTTCTATAACACGAAAAGGAGAATACAGTCATGGGTTTGCACAATTTCAAAGGGGTAGAAATGACAAGTGAAAAAATGAAAATGTGTAAAATAAGTCAAGTAGGTAAAATTGATTGCAGATTGGAAAGCAATTCCATCATATATTCACTGTGCATGTTCAAGTCTTTCCTCCGAGGTTTAGGCATCTTCTTCCCCAAGTTCAGATCTCAGGGAACTGGGGAAGATCAGTAACTGTACTCTTGCTGCCTCAGGGCTACATTGCATCCAGGGTGCTCTCCCGAAGAGCCTGCTTCATCCTGAAGATGGACCATCAGAACACCCCTCCTCTGAACAATCTCCAACGGTACATCTACGAGAGACAGGTAATTCTGGGGCACTCTTGAGTATTCTCTGTTCTTAAGCCAGGCAATACTGGTGTTTATGGAGAAATGAAGAGGGTGAGAGAGAAGATCATACTATCATACCTTACCATAAATATGATACTCAAATTACTAAAGTTATTAAAGTGTTTTCACTTTTATTTTATTATTTCTTAAGAGCAGGAGTACATTTCAGCTTGATTTCCACCACATAGTCCTAAATACAAGAACTTATAATAAATTCCATATAACAAGAACTGACCAACTTCTCTTATCAGATCAGGGCTATGGGAAATAGTAATTGAAAGACTAATAAGAGAAATTGTAATATTCAATGACACAAAGATGCAAAGAATAATACAGTATAGTGAACATATATAAACACGGCACTATGGCTAGAGACCCAAGGTCTAAGTCTCCCTCTACAACTTCTCATATGTGCCACTTTTGAAGTGGAACTTACCTTCTTTGGGCTTCATTGCCACCAGAGGTAAAATAACACTGGTAATTACTAATGAGACTACTTCACAGATAGAATACTCAAAAAGAGATGATGCCTTGAGATCCCTAACTTCTTTCTGTTTAATAATCTGAATGAGAAAAATAGTCACAATTTAGAATAAGGTATGCCAAATATTGTCAATTTATTTTATGTCGTTCTTCTCCATTATACTGATCTAGGCTCTGAACAACATGTTCTCCAACAAATACACCTGGGTCAAGTACAACCCTCTGGAGTCTCTGATCACAGATGTGGATTGGTTCCTGTTTGGGTCACCCATTGAGAAACTCTGCAAACATATCCCCTTGTATAAGGGTGAAGTGGTTGAAAAAACACGTGAGTACCAATAAGTCATTCATTTACAAAATGTTTTCTGAAGGCTACTGTATGCTAGGTGCTCTGTTAGGTGCCGTGTGAAACACAAATAAATGGGTACAGTACTCAGTTCAGTTTGCTTTAGGAATTACTTACGTACCATGTGTGTAAATTGTGCTAAATGTTAGGAATACAGAAATAAATTCAACTGTCTCCAGGGAATACATAGACTAGTGAAGAAGCTGACAAGTAAAAAAAGGGATGGAATAAAAGAGTCCTGGGTGCCAGTGAAAAACGACTGGATTCTTGTATACTTTTATATGTAAGAATTTCAAGTAGCACAAAGTCTTCTGGGCCCTTAGAACATCTTTTGAAGATAGTAAGAAGGAAGTCACTAAGAAATGCCCTCAGGATTTAGAATAGAATTGTTACAGGAAAGAAGAGGCACTTACGACAGGGAATAAAAACGCTGATTCATCTGGGTAACATATGCCACTGCAGATATTACTGTCATTTTTATACAAAATTTCTAAATGTGGCAGAGCAGAGTGAAAGAGGTCGGGACAACTGATGATGATGAATACAACAAAGGAAATTTCTCAGAGTATTGGAAGGTAGATAAAGAAGAATTCATATTTATTGTATATCTACTGCCCAGAAAAAATTTTAAATACTCATTCATAAAGTAGATATCTATGTAGGTATGCCATTGACACAGAATGGCATAATATCACTGGGATTGAGCCAACCAGTGCTTTGAAAAATTGTCAGTTTTATTTAAGCAAATGTATTATTATTCTAATAATTCCAATAATATATTTCTTAATGCTCTTTCTTTGAAAAATTTTCCCCTTTCCAGATAATGTTGGTGCTGGAGGTTGTGCAAAGGCTGGGCTCCTGGGCATCTTGGGAATTTCAATCTGTGCAGATTTTCGTGTTTAGGATAATCAGCCCTCTTGTTTTATCTTTTCAAAGAAATACATCCTTGGTTTACACTCAAAAGTCAACTAAATTCTTTCCCAATGCCCCAACTTATTTTGAAATTCAGTCGGAAAACATAAATGTTGTATTTACAGATATTTTTTGTGTTTGTTGTTGTTTGTAAGCAGCAAAGGGAATCCAAGCAATGTCTATGTCAGTATATAGAAGAAAAAAAATTCCCAGGATTTCAAATACGGTGCATAATGTGTGAAAATTCCTAGATGATACCACTGGGTCACATGCGGACTCATCAGCTGGGGTCAAATTTCCATCTCTGCATCTGCCCTCTGGACCAGCTTCCCATCTAATCATCCAAATATATGGGAGCAACCTGGAAAGAGCAGAGGGTCACTGGTGGTGGCCTTGACCTGGCCAGGGGAGGGACATGGGACACCCTTATCAAACAACTTGAATGCTCAGGTGAAGGAAACTCTCTCTCCTGAAAAAGTGTCCAGCTTTTAGGGACATTCTTATGAGTTAAAATGTCTTTTAACTCACCAAAGCAGGAGACTCAACCTGAATGAACATTGTTATATTGTCCTGGAGTGAGGAGGGAGAAAGGAGCACCTGACATCCAGGCCAAGATGGGCCATACTGAAGATCATAACAGAAGTGAAAACCTAACTAGAAATGCCAAGTCAATACATAGCAGGAAAGCAACTTCCAATATTTCAAATAAATTGTACATTGTGTACAAATCTCAGATCGTGAAGCTGGGTCACATGCAAAAGGTGGGCTGAATGCAAATTCAGAGCAAAGAGGAATTCTTTAACAACAATTTATTCTCTTGCCACAGACCTCTGGGATCCTAGCTGCAGAGGACTTCCCGTCTCCCCGGCTGAACTGACATTAGACTCTCTCTAGAGATTAGATGGAGAAAGTGCTTCAGCAGGCACGGAGCTGGAGGCTTTGTCTGTGAGACAGCTCCAGGGGAGCCTGGCCACTGCCCGGGGAGAACATTCATCTCCCAGGGCTCCCTGTTCTCCCTCTGAGAGGTTCTGGCCCCAATAACCCACAGAATGGGAGAAGAAGGGCTTCGCCGTAGGATTAGGGCACATCTGTCCCGCAGGCCCACCTGCCTGCCAGCCTCTCCCAGGGTTCCTGCCAGACCACCCCATAGGAGAGCCGAGGGTCCCCAGGAGGGAGCTGTGAGCAGATCCGGACGTCCCAGGGCTAAGGTCTGTGGCTCCAGAGTGCGGAACTGGGCCCGCTGCTTGAGCAGGAGAGGAGCCCATACTCTCAGAAAACTGTCAGAGAGGGGTGAGTCGCACAGGTTCGTGGGCTGCTGTGGAACCTGGGCGTGCCTCCCTCCACAGGGCTGGTCCGGTAAGGGTGGGGCCTGTCTCCCTGCTGGACCTCTGCCTGAAGGAGCCCCACGACCAGAAATAGCTAACAACAACAAAGTCGCAGCCACAGTGCCAGTGATCAGAGGTCACCCCCCCCAAGACCCAGGAGGGGACCTGGTGAGGGGGGTCACCTCTCTCCCCCTTGCACTACAGAGCACGCCTTCAAAGGCCCGGATACCCAAAGGAGCCGGGTAGCAGAATGAGAGCGTAGCTTCCGCCCATTGCTCTCACGCGCCATCTACTGGATTTCAGCCCCAACTACAACACGAAAAACTTCCAGTTTTCCTTCCGGTGAGGCCCAGGACTAGAATTCAACAGACTCTGTTTAGAGCCTTAGCCCTCTGAAAACTTCAGAAACGAAGCCAACTGACTATATTAGTTTACACCACAGTTAAAGGAACATCAACCCTCCCAGATTAGAAAGAATCAGTGCAAGAACTGTGGTAATTCAAAGAGCCAGAGTGTCCCATTATCTCTAAACGAGTCCACTAGCTTTCCAGCAATGGCTCTTAACCAAGCTGACTGAAATGACGGGCATGGAATGCAGAAACTGGATGGCAAGGAAGCTTATGGAGACCCAGGAGAAAGTTGAAATCCAATCCAAGGAAGTCAAGCAACCCAGTGAAATGATTTAAGAGCTGAAAGGTGAAATAGCAATTTTATAAAAGACCCAAACTGAGCTTGTTGAGTTGAAAAAAGAATTGCATAATACAATCAGAAGTATTAACAGCAGAATAGATCAAGTTGAGGAAAGAATCTCAGAGCTCAAAGCCTGGTTCTTTGAATCAACTTAGTAAAAAATAAAGAAAAAAGAGTTTTAAGAAAATGAACACAACCTACTAGAAATATGAGATTATGTAAAGAGACCAAATCTATGACTAATTGTCATCTCTGAGAGAAGGAGAGAGAATAAGCAACTTGGAAAATGTATTTGGGACATAGCCCACAAAAATTTTTCTAATCTCTCTAGAGAGGTTGACATGTAAATTCAAAAAATACAGAAGACCTTGTCCAGATAATATGCAAGATGACCATCCCCAAGGCACATAGTCATCAGATTCACCATGGTCAATGCAAAAGAAAAAATCTTAAAGGTGGCCAAGGAGAAGATTCAAGTCACATTCAGAACACTCTCATTAGGCTGGCAGTGAACCTCTCAGTAGAAACCTTACAAGCCAGAAGAGATGGCAAGGGTAGGGTCTATTTTTCTCACCCTTAAAGAAAAGAAATTCCAACCAAGAGTCTCAAACACTGTCAAACTAAGCTTCCTAAGTGAAGGAGAAGTAAAACGCTTCCCAGACAAGCAAATGCTAAAGGAATTTATTTCAACTAGTCCAACCTAACAAGAGGTCCTAAGGGAGTGCTGAATATGAACTCAAAGGAATAAAACCTGCGACCATAAATACTCACTTAAACACATGGCCCACAAACACTATAGGCAAATTACACAATAAGTTTACATAACAACACAATGACAGTATCAAAATCTCACACATCAATACTAACCCTGAGTGTAAAGGGGCTAAATGCCCCACTTAAAAGACATACAATGGCAAGCTTGATAAAAAGACAAGACCCAATCATCCTCTGTCTTCAAGAGCTCCATATCACATGTAATGACATCCACAGACTCAAAGTAAAAAGTTGGAGAAATATTTACCGTGCAAATAGAAAACATAAAAGAGCAGGAGTCGCTAGTTTTATATCAGACAAAACAGACTTTGAACAATTAAGAAGGACAAAGAAGAGTATTACCTGGACTGCAAAAGACTTATTGGGAGAAAAGAAGGGCATTACATAATGACAAAGGGTACAGTCCAACAAGAAGGCCCAACTATTCTAAATATATACACACCCCACTTTGGAGCACCGAGATTCGTAAAACAAGCTCTTGTCCTACAAAAAGGCTTAGACAGCCACACAATAATAGTGGGAAACTTTCACACCCTACTTACAGATCACTGAGACAGAAAACTAACAAAGAAACTCTGGACTTAAACTTGATACTTGACTAATTGGACCTAATAGATATCCACAGAAAACTTCAACCAACAAAGACAGAATATACATTCTTCTCATATGCACATGGAACATATACCAAGATCAACCACATTCTAGGTAAGAAATCAAGTCTCAATAAATTCAAAAAATTAAAATAATATAGCTTAATATCAGAAACAATGCAATTAAAAAGAAATATCAAGAAGGCCTCTCAAAACTACATAAATACGTGGAAATTAAACAACTTACTTCTAAATTATTCTAGCATGAACATCAAAATTCAGGCAGAAGTAAAAAATTATTTGAAATTAATAAAATAGGAACATACCTTACCAAAATCTCTGGGGTACAGCTAAAGCAGTGTTAAGAGGTAAGTTTATTGCACTAAACCCCTTAATCAAGAAGTTTGGAAGACCTCAAATTAGCAGTCAAACTTTGCATCTAAAAGAGATAGAGAGAAAAGAACAAACCAAACCCAAACCTAGCAGAAGAAAAGAAATCACTAAAATTAGAGAAGAACTGAATGAAATTGAGATGCAAAATTCTTACAAAATATCACATGAAACCAAGAGTTGTTTCTTTGAAAGAATAAATAAAATTGATAGACCCACCTAGCTAGATGAACAAAAAAGAAAGAGAAGATCCAAATAAACACACTCAGAAATGGCAAAGGTGATGTTACAACTGATCCCATAGAAATACTGATCCTCAAAGACTACTGTGAGCAACTCTACACACACAAATTAGAACATATAGAGAAAATGGATAAATTCTTGGGAGGGCAAAGTCTCCCAAGATTGAGTAGCTGCAAAAATCCTCAACAAAATATTAACAAACCAAGTTCAGCACACATCAAAAAGTGAATACATCATGATCAAGTAGGCTTCATTCCAGATGCACAATCAGAAATGACAAAGGTGATGTTACAACTGATCTCACAGAAATAGTGATCCCCAGAGACTATGAGCAACTCTAACAAACAAATTAGAAAATATAGAGGAAATGGATAAATTCCTGGAAGCATACAGTCTCCCAAGATGGAATAGATGCAAAAATCCTCAACAAAATATTAACAAACCAAATCCAGCAGCACATCAAAAAGTTAATATATCATGATCAAGCAGGCTTCATTTCAGGAACGCAAGGCTGATTCAACATAGACAAATCAATAAATATGATTCATCACATAAACAGAATTGAAAGCAAAACCCACATAGTTATCTCAACAAAGGCAGAAAAAAACTATCAATAAAAATTCAACATCTATCAAAGGAACATACCTCAAAATAATAAGAACCATGTAAGACAAATCCACATCAAATATCATACTGAATGGGCAAAAGCTTGAGTCTTTCCTCTTGAGAACAGGAGAAGGCAAGATACCTACTCTCACCATTCCTATTCAAGGTAGTACTATAAGTATTAGAGAGAAATCAGGCAAGAGAAAGAAAGAAAAGGCATCCAAATAGGAAAAGTAGTCAAACTATCTCTCTTTGCTGATGATATATTTCTTATACCAAGAAAATCCTAAAGACCCTGTCAAAAGATCCTAAAACTGATGAATGACTTTAGTAATGCTTCAGGATACAAAATTAATGTAGAAAAATTAGTAGCATTTCTATTCACCAACGGTGTCCAGGCTGAGAGTAAAATCAAGAACACAAACTCATTTAAATAGCCACAAAGAAAATGAAATATCTAGTAATACAGCTTTCATTAAGGAGGTGAAAGATCTGTACAGGCTTAAGGAAATCATAGATGACACAAACAAATGGAAAAAATTCATGATCATGGATTGGAAAAATTAATATTGCTAAAATGGCCATACCGCCCAAAGCAATATACAGATTCAATGCTATTCTTATCAAACTGCCAATGTTATTCTTCACAGAATTAGAAAAAAGCTATTCTAAAATTAATATAGAACCAAAAAAAGCCCAAACAGCCAAAGCAATCCTAAGCAAACAAAACAAAACAAAACAAATGAACAAACAAACAAAAAACAAAGCTGAAGACATCACGCTACTAGACTTCAAACTACACTATAAAGCTAACAAACTACACTATAAAGTAACCAAAACAGCATGTTACTGGTACAAAAACAGACACATAAACCAATGGAGCAAATTACAGAACCCAGAAATTAAGCCACACACCTACAGCCATCTGATCTCCAACAAGGCTGACAAAAACAAGCAAAGGGGTAAGGATTTCCTTCAATAAATGGTGCTGGGATAACTGGCTAGGCACATGCAGAAGATTGAAGCTGGACCCCTACCTCTCACCACATACAAAAATTAACTCAAAATGGATCAAAGACCTCAAAGACCTCAAGCTAAAAAAATTCTAGAAGACAACATAGGAAATACAACATCAGCCTTGGCAACACCAGCTTTGGCAAAGAATTTTTGGCTAAATCCCCAAAAGTGATTGCAACAAAAACAAAAGTAGACAAGTGGGATCTAATTAAAGAGCTCCTGTACAGTAAAAGAAACTATTAAGACAGTAAACAGACAACCTACAGAATAAGAGAAGATATTCTCAAACTATGCATCTGAGGAAGGCATAATATCTGTCCAGAATCTATAAGGACCTTAAACAAATCAACAAGTGACAAACAAATAACATCATTAAAAAACAGGCAAAGGAGATCAACTGATACTTCCTAAAAGACATACAAGTGGCCAATAAACATATGAAAAAATTCTCAGCATCACTAATCATCAGAGAAATACCAATAAAACCACTATGAGATACCATCTCACACTAGTCAAATGGCTATCATCAAAAAGTAAAAAAACTCACAGATGCTGGTGAGGCTATGGAGAAAGGGGAACACTTATACGCTGTTGGTGGGAATGTAAATTAGTTCAGCCACTGGAAATTAGTCTGGGGAATTCTTAAAGAACTTAAAACACAGCTACCATTTCACCCAGCAATTTCATTACGGAGTATATACCCAATGGAAGATAAATTATTCTACCAAAAAGCAAATATGCACTCATATGTTCATTGCTGCACTATTTACAATAATAAAGACATGAAATCAACCAGGTGCCCATCAATGGTAGATTGGATAATGAAAATATGGTACATATATACCACAGAATACTACACAGCCATGAAAAGGAATGAAATCATGTCCTTTGCAGCAGCATGGATGAAGTTGGGGGCCATAATCCTAAATGAATTAATGCAGAAAGAGCAAACCATGTTGTTTCAGTCTCCTGGATCCCAACACCCCTCCAGGCCTTCCATGTGTGCCCCTAGACCACACCACCCACGTTCACACTCCTATTCCACAACTGAGTCCAATGGCCAGCTTGTTGATACTTCCTTAATTCTCAGCCAGAGCAAGCCCTTGGATGGCCCAGCGGGTATCGCTGCTTCAGATGTGGCCTTGTGGGCATTTCCCAGCACCATTTTCTCTCTGGGTCCTGTAAGCTCCCCAAATGCAGGAGGTCATGGGGTACACCTGTGTGCTCGGCAACATCCAGCGTTGTGTTTGCTGCTTCATCTAGGTGTCCCGTGGCTCCCATTGCCTCTTACAGGGCACCAAGCCTTCCCCAAAGGGAGGCAGCAACCTGTGGTCTGAAGTTGATCTGCCGTTTCAGATCTCTCCAGGGATAGCCTAGACTTCAACTTGCTTTTTAAGGTGTTAGAGCCCTGATCCCTTAGTGCCCAGGGACTTAAAGTTTGGAGTAATCCCAGCCCTGCCAAACAGTAGAGGTGCTGATGGGGAGTGTCTGCTGGCTGTTCATGAACCTCTGGTGTCCTGAGTCTCTCCATTGGACATGGCAGCATCTCTAAGTTACAGATTGCAATGTGCTGCCCTGCATGGTTGAACCACTTCTGACATCTGCTAGGCATCCTGTCCCATGTGTCCTGTCCTCCCTTTGATGCCAGTGAGTCACAATGACCTAGGCTTTTTCACAGCAGTAATACCTAGGAAGTGCCCATGAAGCCCGTTAGTCCTGGTCCCTCGCTCTGCATGGGTCTTCTGGGGAGGCAGCCGCTAAGTGGGTCAGTTCATGAGAACCTGCATTTATGAAGCTCTGGACTGTGTAGGCATCATCCTGAGGTGAAGACAAATGAGAGGCCCAGTGCTTAGAGGAGCTACGACAGGGAGAGTGCCTTCCACCTTGAGGCCACCCCAGACCTGGAAGAGCTGCAGGCCCTGGCTCTGCAAAAGCACCTTTGAGGTGGGTAAGACTGTCTCACAAATGGGCAGCTCCTGGAAAGGATGCACAACCAATGTGTGTGCCCACTGCCTGCTCTGAGTCACCATTGGTCCCTCTGTGCTCCTTTTCACATTCATGCATCTAAAATATACTGATATTTGTATTAAAAAAAAAAAGCTAGCCTGAAGGAGCAGCCTAGCCCAGGATATGAGTGTGCCAATGGAACTTTCGCAGGAAGCTGGGTGAGATGCGTAGATGAGATTATTTCCCATACAATTGTGCTTCTCACAGTAAATGACATGTTACATGTCACACAAACTCCTTTGCTCATCTGAGGTAGAATTAAATACAGCTTGTTCATTCAGAGCTCCCAGGATTAGAATGCATGGACCCAAACAAATACTTTATTATACAAATATCTTTTTGGATAAACTGACTCAATGAATGAATTCAAGCATTTGTTAACTCAAACATAATAAATATAAACTGGTGAATTAATAAAATATTGAGACTTCTAGTTTCTAATAATGATGAAGTAGTTTATATCAGACTAACCTTCCTGCCGTAACAATTGTAAACCTGGAAAAAATATAAATAATAGTCATTTGTAGACAAAAATATTTGAATATCCCAAACAGGCAGAAACCAAAGAGGATACGTGCTTTAAAAGAAATGCTTATTCATCTATTGCTAGTAAGAGTTGTCTAATATTATGTAGCAGAACAGCCCATTGATTACCCAATCTCTATTCCCCACCTCCCTCTTTCCTTCTAACACAGCTCCAATTTGTTTAAGTAGCAAAAATAACAACAACAAAGACCCCTTAATTTTAGAAAATGTATTCCTTTAGTTCCAGGGAATTAATCATGATTGGTCTGAATCAGTAGCTTTCAACTGGGGTGTGATTTTTCTCCCCTCCCCTGGAGACATCTAGTGGTGTTTGGAGACATTTTTGGTTGTTACAGCTGGAGGGTATGCTACTGGGATCTAATGGGCAGACACCAGAGACGTTGCCAAACATCCTACAATACCCAGGGCACTGCCCCACAGCAAAGAATGTTCTGGCTTCAAATGCTTACACTGCTAAGGCTGAGAAAGCCTGGGCTAAATCAGCCTTGGTTTCTTTTAAGAAAATAAAGCAATATTATTTCCTTAGCCAGTGATTGGCCAGTGGGTGGCCATATGATCTCGGTTCCTGCCAATGAGTTGTAAATAGAAATTTGCTAAGTGGGGCTTTCAGGAAAGATTTCTCTTTCCTGATAAGGAAGAAGAGACTCAGCTGGCATGTGACTCTGCCCTTTGTGTGTTCCTATCATCCTTCCCTCGATGAGGATATGAGACTGGGGTCAAGAGATAATTGGCCATTTTAGGACCATGAGGCAACAATACTAGAGAAGGAAGATTCAGGAAAGAAAGAAAGAGCCAGAACGGCTGACTGCATTATTCCAGAGCTGTACCAGCTTGGACTGCCTTCCTCTGTACTCACATGATCTGGATCAGTCTTTACCTGCTTAGGCCACTGGGACTTAGTTCTTTTTTTTCACCGCTGAAAGCATTCCTTACAGATACTCCTGAAAGAGGCTGTATAACTCCAATGAGCACACATGCCTCCAGACCCGGACCCACCTCAGCACTGGTGACTCCAGTTCCTTGACTCCTAAAGCCCCTTTGAAAGTTCCAGGCTCACCACATTCCTGTGCTCATGTGGCAGAAACCCAATACCGGGGCTACTCCTGGGATAACTTCAAGCAAATGTCACTTGAAGCTCACTGCCCAGCTCTGTTTGGCCTGCCTTTCCTTCTTATCAGTCCAGACACTGTCCCTAATTCTCCCTGGGCTCTTGGGGAAATGTCTGATTTTGCAGCGACTCTGATGCAAAGGACTCAGCACACATTCAGGAATGGAATCAAGGGCTTCTTGGGGTTTAGGGTCTAGGTGTACCCCATTTTAAGGTGGTAAGCCCATTTCCTCAGCATGCTTTTAACCACTAGGTAAGATTCCCTGGCTGCAGCATGGCCCTTCCAGCTCATGCAGTAGTGTATAACCCCAAGAAGGGATATCCCAAGAATTCTCCCCTCACTGCCTGTAATGATGCAGCTTACCCCTCAATCTTCCTCTGAAAAGTTACTGTTGCTACACCTGTAAGGGCATAGTTTTAGTGCACAATGCCTGGTCAATGGACAATCATCCTGTCTTCTTGTTCATGACCTTTGGTAGCTTCTCCTTTCTCCTGTTTGACCCAAGCTAATCGCAATAGGGAGAATCCTGGGGCTACCTGCCAACCCCTTACAGTCTGAAGTTGATCCCTACCTCAAGAGACTTGCCAGAGTGTGTTTGGTTTTTGCTGAGAGCTCCTCAGCATATTCCATTATGCTGAGGAGAAATTAAGGGATAATTCCATTTCCACTCCCTTGGGGTTAAGGGTGAGGGTTGGGTATTGCCTGGGAGCGGCATGAGAAAACCTTCTGGGGCATTGGAAATGTTCTACATCTTCCTCTGGTTGATGACGACATTGGATGTATATATGTACACATTCATTGAGCTGTGTACTTAAAATCTGCACTTTATTGCATAGTTCAATAAAAATGTTAATATATTTTAAAAATGTAAAACACAAAATAAAAAGGAGGCCCACCCAGTCTTCAGCAGTCTCAAGATACACCCAAGTTGGCCATGGCTAGAGCTCAACAGCACTGAAAGGCTCAGGTTCCAGCTGCCTAGTGCCTGGAGCCTGCACAGAAGACCCAGTGCTGTGGTCTTCCTTCAGGGATGGGGAGGATGTGAGCCCATGGATAGCTACAGCTCTACCTGATGTGGATGGCTGGGCTACTGCCTGTGTGTAAAGCATCAGCCAAACTAACTCAACCCATTGGAGGGGCTCAACACGAATAACTACTGACATATGGGTTCACTTATGGGGAGGATCTCTCTGCCCCGAGCAGACAGCAGGACAAGGAGAAGCAGCAGATTCTGGGCAGGATAAGGGGCACTGCCTTGGGAAGGAAACAAGAGCACAGAGTGAGCAGGGGGCCAGAAAATGAACACTGGGCAGCTGCCACCCAGGGTTGGTGAACCAGCTTGCCCATACCGATGGTTCTGAGCTTGGGCACAGCTGGCTCTTTCCTGGGCTGCAGAGAAGCAGGAGGGGCAAGGAGAATTAGAAGTGACACCACCTGGGATGGAAAGGACTAGTGAAGGATTTAAGATGTTCCCCCCTAAAGGGAAGTCTGTCAGTGGAGTGCCTTTCTCAAAACAAGGAGGCCAGGAAATTTGACCTCTGTTTTAGATCTCCTCTCCTTTCTGCATTGGGTCCAGAGGGCTCATACTCCTTAAGCTCCCCGAGGCTCCCCAGATCAGTGGCAGAGACAGAAGTGTAGGCCCAAAAGGCAGCACTCCCCTGAGAGGCAGCAGGTGGAGATGGCTCAGCTGAGGGTTCCCTGGCATCTTCTCCTAGCTCTAAGAGACAGCATTGAGTATGTCAACCTATGTCAATGACAGGGGCTGACCCAAGGGAGGAAGAAAAGAAAAGAGATGATTTTCCTGCTTGGAAGATGACTGGGCTCATTCTTAGCTACTTTTAGGCACTCCCAGAGAGACTCAAAAATTATTTCAATGCAGTCAGCAAGAAGCTTAAGCTCCTTAATCACAGGTGGAACATGCAATCTGTTATTAGTGTTCATATGATCCTCTTATTAACAGAAGGCTTGTGGCCTTAATAAACACGGAATATATTTGGGTCAGGGACACCGATTTGTTATTCAAATATGGCAAATTTCACTGAGTGCTGAATTAGATATATTCTGACGATAAGTGTTAACAATGGCTATCAGCAGGATGGCAACATCTTGAATGTTATTTTTTGCCATCACAACCCCAACTCCCAAAGGAACTAAATTCTTGTGCATGGAAGATTCTTTATAAGGACCCAAATCTACCTTGACAAGTCCTTTAAGGTCTAAAGGACTGTCTGGCTTTTTCTCAAGAGGGAGCTATCATAGCCCAGCCAATGACAGCCAAGTGTGACGATGCACATAGAGAGGGCAGCAGGCCTTGAACCTGGCATTTCTGGAAGGAAACCAGTCCCAGCAGCAAAGCAAGTATCTGCAGGGAAGTTACAGATGGAGATAAGCATGCTGTGAGGGTGAGGGGGTCTTGAAGTCCCCTGGAAGTAACAGGTGTGCTATAATAATTGGATGATGTGAGCCGGGCCGGGTGGCTCACGCCTGTAATCCCACCACTTTGGGAGACCAAGGTGGGCTGATTATGCGGTCAAGAGATCGAGACCATCCTGGCCAACATGGTGAAACCCCGTCTCTACTAAATATACAAAAAATTAGCTGGCGTTGGTGGCATGCGCCTGTAGGCCCAGCTACTCGGGAGGCTGAGGCAGGAGAATCACTTGAACCTGGGAGGTGGAGGTTGCAGTTAGCCAAGATCACGCCACTGCACTCCAGCCTTGCTCCTGACGACAGAGCAAGACTCTGTCTCAAAAAAAAAAAATAATAATAATAATAATAATAATTGGATGACGTCTGGAGGTAATGGGAAATTCAGGAATAGCTGAAGCTCAGAAGCCCAGAAGATGGAGATTGGCATCAGAGCGGGCAGTAGGTAGCAGGCCCCCACCATCACAGAGGGGTCAGGAGTGGGGATCTAGCAACTGTAACAGGGACTTAGGCACATACGACAAGACAGGGACTGCTTCCCAGAGCTCAGGTTGAAGGTGGAGGATGGGTGTCAGGGATAAGGTGGCTACGGGATGCACTGACAATCATGGTGATTTGACTCTGGGGATTCACTGGGCTTACCGTTGGGGGCTAGAACCTGCCTCATGGTGCTCTCAGGGCCTTGGGGTGACCGAGCCTTGGTATATTGCATGTAAGATTTCCACATAGAAGGTGGCTGTGTACATATCTCCACTTGCTTTGCCCTCAACATGTCGTATGTGACCAACTCCAACTCCAGAGGCTCAGAGCCTCTGGTCTGCCCAACCACATCCTGTGTGCACCCTCGTAGAAGTTCATCTTGGGCCTTTCTGATGCAGTCGCCTTTCATTCCTGGCTCCAGGCAGCCAGTCTCTGCTCCACCTCCTCGGCGGAACTGACTCCTACAGTGCGGTCATCCCCCAGAGCCCTCCTGCTGCATACACACACGCGCTATGCAACACCTCACCCAGTCCTGCTCTATGTTATAGTCCCCCAAACTCCAGCGTGACCTTCTGTGGACACCTGCGTGTGTGTCCCCAACACTCCTTCCCCATTTATTCTTGTTCCTGAGGTGAGAGGAGCCAGGGATGTCTGTGGTTTGGATCGGCGTGGCTTGGCCCCTCCCAGGTATAGGAATGGACTGTTAAAAAACAAAGTCCAATTTCAACAAGAGAGAAAGAAAAAGAAAGATTTAAAAAGCCTGGGCAACAAGTTGCTCTGCTTTTCGTAGAGCAACTTGGTCTCTACCAAAAAATTTTTTTAAATTAGCCTGGCATGGTGGCTCAGACCTATAGTCATAGCTACTTGGGGGGCCGAGAGAGGAGGATCACTTGAGCCCAGGAGTCCGAGGCTGCATTGAGTGTGATCACACCATTGTACTCCAGCCTGGGTGACACAGCAAGACCCCGTCTCCAAAAAATAAAAATAAATAAATAAAAGGAGTGCTGAAAATCCATGGCCCTTATTCATTTACAACGGAGAGAAATGCCTGGAAGTTACCACTAAAGGGCTTAGGCCAGTTCCAAAGGGAGGTTCACCTGGCTCTCTCTCAGGGATTTTCATGATACAGACTGGGCCACCACAGAGAACAGGCTTCCTTGGAATCTGGAGATTATTAGAAGACTGAGATATAGCCTCAGACCCAACAGCTAAGTCTGTGCTATGGATAGTGTCTTTGTTTATTTTTGATTTGTTTGATTGATTTTTCTTTTTTTTGGCTAAAATTCCCAAGAAATTTCTCAAAAGAGACTCTAGAAAGAAGCCCCTAGAGATGGGGTGTCCTGGGAGAGGGGTGCCAGTTCCTTTGTACCATGCCGCTGTGGGAGGTCCTGGGCTGCATGCGGCAGGGAATGCCGAGAGAGGACAGGGCAGCCAGGGAGGACTCATTTGCTAGGCCAGTGAGGCAAGAAACTTTATTGTTCTAACCCAGAGGGAGAAAGTGGACTCACTTTTTCAGATTACAGAGCCAGGTATTGGGACAAAAGGCAGAAGGTAAGGGACTAAAAGGAGCAGCTTCTCACGGGCAGAGGGAGGGCCGGGTCCTAGCACTGGCCTCAGGCCAGGTGAGTCCACACGCTACACAGTCAGCCTGGAGGTTCAGAGTCCAGAGATCTCGCCGCAGATGGAGAGTCCCATAAAGGACAGAAGCTGGACTTCAAAACAAGAATCAGGATCAACTGCGAGGGCAGTACCTTTAAAAAGAAAGAGAAGGATTTTATTTTTTAAAAATAGCACTTTCAGACCCCCAAACAGAGCGGCTATATTATGAGTTGTAACTAACACCATTGTGGTGCTCAGGACAGCTCTTCTAGCAAAAGACTGGGACTAAAATGAAAGATCCTACTATCCCCTTCCCCTGCAATCATTGGCCTCACATCTCCTTTTTCTATTTCTTTAAGTGATCCTTAAGCATCCTTCTGAATTCCAGCCTCTCAAGTTCTCCCTGTTTTCCTGCTGGATCCTCCTGTCATAACAAGAAACCTTGTTCATTGGGTTAACTTATATTAAGATGTAATTGACTGGCAGCAGCCTAATGGGAAGCGGTTACTATCTGGACTAGCAAGCAGCTCTTTAAGTCTTGTCTAGTAGATTTCCAAGCTGGTTACCACTGATCCCCCAACACATCCCTAGTAGGAGTGCCTGCCACTGAGGTTTTCCTTCTCCAGAGTGGTTTGTAACTATTAGAGTTTTGTCTTCCAACCCCTGAGCAGCTTGCAGAAGAGGAAAACTGGGGATCCCAAAGCAATCACACTGTAATGATGGGATGTTGGGCACTGTGTTGCTTGGCAGGGGGTGATGAGGCTTTGGGTTGAGCGAGGATATCTATTCATCCACTCTCAAGACCCACTGATGAGAATTTCATGATACAGGCTGGGTCACCATAGAGCACAGGCTTCCCTGGAATCTAGAGATTTTCAGGAGACTGAGATATAGCCTCAGACCCAACAGCTAAGTCTATGCTATGGATAATGTCTTTGTTTATTTTTGATTTGTTTGATTGATTTTTTTTTTGGCCAAAATTCTCAAGAAATTTCTTAAGAGATACCCCAGAAAGAAGTACTTGACCTCCTGATAAAGCTAAGTTAACTCAGGTCCCCATTCTCAACAAGTCCCACTATCAGGAAATCATCTCCTCCATCAAAGGGGGAATACATCCTAGGCCCCATTATTTTTATATCCAGTAAAAAATAAATAGAACAAACCCAACATCTGGTATTAGAATTTGTCAATGACCTTAAAATTCATACTGTGCCTTTTAACTCACCCATAGTCTTGGGTTTCTAGTTAAATTGCTAACACACCTTCTTTATGCTGCCAGGCAAAGTAAGTGGGGACATCTCTGCACATGTCCTTGATGGGCATTCCATACTGTGCTAAGTTCTTGACCCGGTTGGGTAAAACAGTGTAGGTCAGGCCGCGAGTAGATGGGTAATGCTTAAAAGCCTGGAAGGAGTGGCACATCAAAATGATGAGACAGCATTTGGGGGTGGCACAGCAGGCAGGACAAAAAGGATCCCAAGACCCTGGCCCATGAGTGAGTGGAGGCAGTGCAGGGGTTGATAAGACTAACCAGAATAGCCCTGAACCCAAACACATCCTTGAGTTGGTTCTCCAACTGCAATATCCTGTCTGGCCACAAGGTGATGACATTACTCCAGAGAAATCTGCCTGCGTGTTCAGGTGGTGACTTCTTGCCCATTCCCTCTACCCTTTTAAACTTCGTAATTCGTCAGTCTTCAATGCTTTCTCACATCTAATGAGACTATAGAATGCTTGAATTTTTTTGTTGCATGATATTATGTTTTTGCTTGTTAAATCGGATGGGATTCTTTCAGCTTCTCTCTTCAAAAAATTGATAAATTGCCATGTTTTTACATGACCTGAAGTCTATCTTGTTCCCCCGGGAGAGTCAGCACCTCCTGCCATGGATATCAGTGTTAGCCAAATGTCCTGTGCAGGCTGTGTAAGCAAACGACAGCAGATTTCAATAACGTGCCCAGGACCACCTGCTGGTTTTTCGCTTACTGGACTACCTTTGTCATTTAGGAAGCTGAGGGGAAGAGCACTTCAGCAGTCCTGGCTTGTTTTCGGCTGAAGAGAATACGTGTGCATATGTTTAGTGGGTAAGCAGAGGAGGAGAGAAAGTAGGGGAATGTGAATTCACTCTAACGTTTACATTCAACAATTTAAATTCACTAACATGTAGCTCAAACCCTTCTGGAATTCATCAACATGAGATTACTGCACAGGACTTTTATTTGATTAAATTATGATTTGACTTGAATGAGCCATTGACTGCATCTGGAGTCCTTGGTATGATGGTGGAATTTCATGGGCATTAAGAACAAGCATGACCCAAGTCTTTGTCCTAGGAGGTTGGAGGCAGAGTTGGAAAACATCAAACTAAAAGGGTACCACAGTGAGCTGGTCTCACTTACCTGTTTGTCCAGGGCCTTGCTAATGTCGTCCAGACTTGGGAAGACTGCTTGGTCCATCTTGGCCAGGACACAGGCCATCTTGCTAAACAGCTTAGCCGCCAAGAGGGCCTTAAAGCAACACAGCAGAAACATGTCATTCATGGAGTCACAATACTAATGGACACCCACTGTCCATCAGTGTGCTGCTTTTCTGACTGTGATGCACAGCACCCAGCAGAGTGCCACTATGGGCACCAGAAAAAGGCAGCATCAGGGCTGGTAACACGTGCAGAGCCCTGCTACTTCCAGGGCTTTGTGGCACTGCCCCCTGATGTGTGTGAGGAAAGGAATCTCTCAGGGCATTTTGCATACAATGAATGGACAGGTGGGAGGGGAGGGACAGGGAGTTAGATCTAATAACAAGGCTGACTTGCAGATTCTGTTCTGCAACTGTCACAGTCCTCAGTGGGCTCCATGATCCTCTGTTTTTTCATTTGAAAGCAGAAATAATAATAGCCCCTCTCCCACGGAGCTGCTGTGAGGATGAGAGGAGATACTAACTACTTGTGAGAACTTGTGAGAGCACTGTGAAAATTACGGAGTGCTCTCTGAATGTACGAGGTTGTCAGGAACATTGGGCCAGGCCTTCTGGACTCAGATTCTAGCCCTGGATCTGCCACTGACCATCCCCTTCCATAATTTATTTGATTAAATTATGATTTGACTTGAATGAGCCACTGACTGCACCTGGAGTCCTTGGTATGACAGTGGAATTTCATGGGCCCACGAGTCTCTAGGCCTGTCATCTGGCCCCTCACAGCCTGGAGCAGAGCAGCAGTTCTCCAGCTGTGTCTGACTGAGTCCAAGGTTCGCCTGCATCTCCCTCCTCCAGCCAGAGTAGTTCCGGCTTCTTCTGCTCCATGTCACAGGCTACTGTGGAATATTTTTCTTTGAAGAAAAGTCTCCATGGCATAGAGCAGGGTTGAAAATTACTAGCCTGTGTAGACTGTGTGCCCTCTAATAGGATTCAGGGGACATTTCCTTGAGGAAATCAGGAGTGAGTTAGGTGAATATGAGGAACGTGGGGAACGTGGTCAGGGAAGGGAGCACAGCAGGTACAGATGGGAGCAGAGAGAAAGCCTGTGCCTGAGATGTCTGTCCTTCTGAGATGTCCAGAGTGTCTGGAGGGAATGCCATGGATGTGGGTTGGGGTGGGGCCAGATGGGAGAGAGCCTTGCAAGACAGAACAAGGAGTGTGGGCTTCTGCTTCACGTAACCCTTCAGAGTCCTGCCTGGTAGGAATGGCAGCTATGGATGCTATTTTGCAGATGAGGAAACTGAGACACACAAAGGCTAAGTGATGTCCCTGTGGTTATAGTGCTTCAGAGAGCCAGGCCACACACACAGGTGGAGCCTTCTAGATATTGTGTCTTTCTGCTAGCTCTTACTATTGAAAGTGATGGGCAAGTTGTAGTCAGATTTCCAAAAAATAAAAATATATCATTCTTCTTTGGAAATTAACGTTAAAATCTGGAGTCAAGACAAAATAACCTCTACAGCACATACCAGTTACAAGACATGGGAGCTTCTGAGATCGGAGGACTTTGGTGGCCGTGTGACGTCAACACCTCACAGGAACATAGGGGAGGTAGGGTCCCTGCAGACCAGCTGGAATTCTCCCTATATTTTCTGGCTCAAAAAGAAGTCACTGCAATTGCAACAAAGCTGTTCCCTTACCTACCGATGTACATGTTCATCCAGGACCTAAACCTAGCGAAGGCAAATGTCTTCTTTTCTCTGGAAAAACATAAGGCTACGTTTTGGACCAGACATGGCTTTCTGTCACATTGTAATAAACGTGCTTCTCATCTTACATTCTTGTAGTCCAGGATTCCGTCCCATTCACTGAAAACATTGTTGTCTCGGATGCTGACCATACCTTGGAAGGTGCTGACATGGATACTTTGAGTCCCAACAGATCCATCCAGAGGATGGTTGTC
Source organism: Cebus imitator (assembly GCF_001604975.1). Lineage (NCBI taxonomy): Eukaryota > Metazoa > Chordata > Mammalia > Primates > Cebidae > Cebus > Cebus imitator. The sequence goes on from NW_016107338.1 coordinate 4,831,794, forward strand.
ACTGATGTTCTGGAGAAAACCAAGCAACAGTGAGAAAAGTTGAAAGTTCAGAGTTCCTACTTTGCCCATGCCTTCCAGGTTTTAGGGGTACCTGCAGGAAATTTGAGGCGATTGCCCTTAATTAACACCTTTTAAAATCCTTCTGCTAAAGGAGACCTAGACAGGTTGGGCTCTCTCCATCCTCACTTACCATCATGGGCAGAGATGGGGATAGGATGAAGACCACAAGGATGGAAGATACAACCTGGAATGGAAACAAATATCAGGGCACTTTCGCCTTAGCTTCAGGTGAACTCAGAGTCCAGAGTCCTAAGCCCTGCTGGGACTGGAACCTTCTTTAAATGATCTCTAACTCTCATCATTTTCATGGCATGGGGGACCCAGTGTATGAGGAGACTGTCACTCAGTATGGCTGATATGCTGGCTACTCAGGACATAAAGCTTTATATAGTTCAGTCAAGGATACCTTTTGCTTCACTCTACAGGTATTGCTAATGACTGGGCTAAATATTAGGCAGCCCGACTGACCACTTGATGTGCACATGGGGAAGGACCACCTGAGGCCAAATTGTAAAATAAGTGATGATAACTCCAGTTCTCAGTCTTCTTTTTCTGCATCTTCCTCTCTCTTTCCAAGCATTCGAGACTCCCTCTCTGCCCTCTCTGGAAACTGATATCCTCCTGATTTCCTTTCCTCTAGATTTTTCACCTTGCCTGAGAATAAAAGACCATGAACCACTTATTTGCACTTTATTTTGAAATAGATCGTGCTAATTAAATGTGATTAATTATTGAAATATTTGCAGTTAATCATTTCTTCTTAGTGTGGCCTACCTCAGTTGTTGAGGAAATTTTAAGCATCAGAGAGTAAGTGAGAGAGAACTGGTGGGCAGAAACGGGCCAAAGTGAGAAAGTGCACAATGAACGATTCTCCACATCCCACAGCTCATCATCTGGTCTAATGAAGGCTGGGGAGCTCACCTTCTCCCTCACCCCACAATATCCCACGCAATATTCCACATACAATGAAAGCAAGCGAAGGTGAAATACGTATACAAAAGAAAAGAAAACAGCTACTCTATGAATAATTATCTCGATGCTGTAAGTTTAATAGAGGAGATATATGAGCTGCAGCTGGCAACACTATTTCATGAAACTATTGGAGTTGGTATCTGAAACTTCCCTTCACTGGAAATTTGTAAATAAGACAAGTCTAGGAACAGAGGACCCTAAAATATGAATATCTACCTAACCCCAAAGATTCTGGACCTTTAAGAATTTAGTTATGACTTCCTTTGGGAGAGACTCTTTGTTTAGATATTCCAAAACAGAGAGGCTATGTTTTTTCAAATTAATATTCGAAAATTCCAAATTCTATTTGAATTTAATTTGAAGAGTCCATGGGGAAAAGTAACTTCTCCCTGGCTACTTTGGGTCTGAGAACACAATCACTACATTTGAAATTAGAAAATATACTTACAAGGTGTTTCATGGTGTCTCACCCCACGCAACAGCATGCATAGGAGAATTTTCTATGTTCCACTTATTTTCTAAATCTGGCTTATATAGTCCTACGCGTTTCAACTGTTGCCATGATAAGGGGCTCTGGGGTAGGTTCCTATCATCTGGACACCATTCAGGGAGGAAAAAAGGCAAGCTTATGCAATCACAGTTATCGCTTTTCTTTAACCAAGGTAAACATTGGTTCCAAGGTAAACACGGCACATGAGCAAGTCTTTGTGGGCCGGCATGCCCGTGACCATAGCAACTGAAGTGAGCATTGTGAACACTGATCTCACAAAATAGTTCTGATATAAAAATCAATGAGCTCATTGTTTCTACTTCTCAATTCCCTAAAAGTTTTAACTAACAGTGTGGGTGATTGAAACAAACCTCATGAAACCAAAAACCTGAACTACACAATTAGAATGACTGAAAAGCAATCTGGTCCAGCTGTTCATCCAAACCGAAAACCATGTGGTTGGCCTTGCGCGGCCCTCTGTCTACTCACCTAGCTGACCTCATTGCACCTCTTCGAGCATCCGCCCTGATGGACTTGCCTGCTATCCAGATATTTTGCTCCTGCTTCATGGTTTGTTTCTCTCCTCTGGCCTCCCATTTCAGGGCACATTTTTTCCATAAAGGACACTTTGACCTGAGACATGGGAAAATATTGCCTTTCTATGATAAGTCAAGCAACAGGTCAGGCCTTTTCATACATTATCTTTTTTTTCCCCTTAACTTCTGACTGGTAGTGGCCCACCTACCTGGATCAAATTCCAGAAGGCCAGAGCCAAACGGGTATTTCTCCTGAGAGCATGTGCTCTGGATGGGCAAGCCCGGGCACTGGAATGGCCCAAGGAGGAAAGACAGGCCGCTCAGTCCTTACAGTGCTTAATAAAAATTGGCCACAAGAACATCAGGTAGTTGTATTTTGGGGGCTATAGGTCACCCAGAGCTCAGATAATATACTCATATCTCTTTTGCTCTCAGTACTTCAAAACACCATGCACAGACCACAAGCTCAATAGTTACTGAATTATTAAAGACGTTGTTAAAGAAGTTGGAGGCCGTGTGTGGTGGTTCACACCTGTAATCCCAGCACTTTGGGAGGCTAAGAGTGGATCACCTGAAGTCAGGAGGTCGAGACCAGCCTGTCCAACATGGTGAAACACCATCTCTACTTAAAATACAAAAAAAAAAAAAAAAAAAAAGTCGTCGAAACCATCACAGTTCCTTGCCTGTACCTTACTCTGGCTACTTGTATTTTTCACTGTGTTATATCTATTTGTACAGTTGTCTGATCAGGGTGTTAAATTGTACATTTATGTCACTTGACTATCAACTTTGTGAGATTAGAGACTTTGTTTTGTTCTCTGCTGTAGTTCTAGTGTCTAATATTTAAAACAGTACCTGACACAGAGTAGGTTTTTAAAAATATCTATGTTAAGTGAATAAATGAACAGATTGCACTGATGGTATACTATTCATCTCTGAATCTCCTGAAGTACTTAGCAGTGTCTGGTACATAGTCAGTGCACAGTAAATATTTATTGAATTTAATGGCAAATAATGGAATCAAGTATGTAATGACAATATGAATGAGGAAGACAATTAAAATATGAACAGCATAGCATGTACAAAGAAAAATGGCCCTCTTTATAAACTCCAGTTATGGGTCAATTGCAAGGTTGGCAAAGAGACATCACTAATATTTTTGTTCTTGGATTTGAGGGTAGGAGGTGAAGAAAAAGGAAAACAAAAGTCAGGTGTCTGCAAAGTTGTTTGCCATTTATCTTGCATCCTGGAACCTTTGGCAAGAACAAGACTCCTTTGCCGGATCTCTGGTTCTCCTTGGTGTTTGCTAAACATGCTTTGATATTCTGCTTAATGTACTTATTGCCTGCTGTAAACCAGAAACTTCCTCATCCTTATTTCTTACTTTCTAGTTTCATTCTGAAAGGCAGACTTCTATATTTATCCCTGTAATGATACTGCTATTTCCCTAGTCTTTCCACATTTGTAGAGCTCAGTGGGCTCTGTGCTCCTGTTATCTCTTCTCCTTCTGGCTTCGTTTCCCTGGATGTTTCTGTGCCTTTTCTTTCATCCTTAATATTTTCTCTAAAGCGGGAACCTCTGAGTAGGCACAGTATTTTAGCACACATTATCTTGCTGCATCTCGTATCTATCCTGAGCTATTTATTTTTTTCTCCATGTGCACCCAACCTCAATGGCTTGATTTACCCCACTTCCTGAAGTTCATTCTAGGTACATTGGTAGCCAGGGTTCCCAGTCCATCCTATCTTGTTAGGCAGCTGACATAGTCTTTTACAAAGCTGAATTATCTTATTTCTATTTTTTAAATTCAATTAAAAACTTCAAACAGCCTGATCATTTTTTTTTTCTCTTCAAATGAAAAGTGGCCAGCCTTTGGCTCTCTTGCTTGCATGAACGCATCCAAATAGTGTTATACCCAAGTCAAGGTTTTGGTAACATTTCGGTGATCTGGCTAACTTTCAGGAATGTGCTGATCAGCAATCTGATTGGAGCAGGATCTTGGAAGCTCTGACTCATGAGAGGACACAACCGTGCCTATTGTCTTATTGGAGTACCTTCTGGGCCCTGAGGGTTGTAACCTTGGTAAAGTTGCCATTTAAGAGAAGGGGGGGAAGTAGCCCTGGGCTTGGACAGTAGGACAGGCCTAGGAGCTGTTGAGGAAGCTGTGTGCTAGTATGTAATAACCCGTGAAAGAAAACTGGGAGACGAGAAGAGGGGGCAAGTCCCCTTCCCTAGTTCCCTTACAACATCCACATTATGCTATTATGAGTTAGATGTCTTGTTATCAGAGAGAAATACTCCCATTTCTTAGGAGAGTCATGCCTCAAATAAACTTGGGGTTTCCATAAAATTGCTGCTAGATACAGGTTCTCATTATAACACATGGGCATGAAGCAAGTTCTGCATATACTCAGTCATGATCTACTCATTCCCCCAACAGATGCTATTCACATGCAATATTTCCCATGCTTTCTATCACGTTTTCCCAAGGCTGCATCCTGAATTCCACTTTTGGTGATCAAATTTAGGCTGAGTGGATGATGCATTAATTCCTGATTATCTCTGTGCAAGGGAGAATGGGGTGTGGTCACTAGCTTTCCAGATGATGTCTAAGGATACTTGCTTCCAGGAATTCATATCCTTGTGTAGGTCCCAGTCACTCTGAATAGGGTTGACGTGTGCAATAAATGGAATATTGTAAAAATAATGGTATGAAACTTTCTAGGTTAATTCATAAAAGACATTGTGACTTCTGCCTTATACACTCATGGATCACTCACTTTGAAAGAACCATCTGCCATGTTTTAAGATGCTCAAGTAGGCTCATGGAGAGATCTATGTAGCAAGAAACTGAGGCCTTCTGCCAAGAGCAATATGAGGAGCCATCTTGGAAGCAGATCCGCCAGCCCCAGTCAAGCCTTCAGAGGACTGCCGCCATGGGCAACATCTTTACTAAAACCTAATGAGCTACTCTCGCCAGAACCACTCAGCTAAGCCCTCCTGGATTCCTGACTCTCAAAAACTGTGTAATGTAATACATGTTAATTGGGTTCATGTTTTGGATAATTCATTATGCCATAAGAGACAGGTCATTTTTTTAAAAATTGAGGTTAAATTCATATAAAATGAAATTAACTATTTTGAAGTGACAATTTATTGGCATTTAGCACAGCCAAAAAGTTGTGCAACCATCACTTGTGTCTAGCTCTAAAACATTTTCATCACAACAAAAGGAAACTTGATATCCCTTAAGCAGTGACTTTCACTCTCCCTTCCCCCAGACTTTGGTATGCGCCGATCTGCTTCTTGTCTGTATGGATTTACCTATTCTGTATATTTTATACAAGTGGAATCCTTCTGTGTCTGGACTTTTTTTACTTAACATAGTGTGTCTTCAAGGTTCATTCACATGACAATATCAGTACTTCATTCCATTTTATCACTGAACACTATTGTTTGTATGCACATGTCATAGTTTGTCTACCCATCGATCTGTTGATGGACATTTGGGTTGCTTCTACTTTTTGGCTATTGTGATAGTGCTGCTATGAATATGTGTGTACATGCACGTGTTTGGGTACTTGCTTTCAATTCTTTTCGGTATACACACACCCAGGAAAGTGGAATTTCTGGGTCCTATTGGTAATTTTATGTTTAGCTTTTTGAGGAACCATCAAACCATCCTCATCAAAACTTAGTTTTTTGATTATCTCCATCCTAGTGGGGTAGGATGTTGCCCCATTGTGGTTTTGATTCGCATTTTCCTAATGAAGGAGTAAGTTATTTAAAATTTATTCCAATTTTATGCTATCAAGACAAAAATTTGGTCCATAGGAGAAATGATATGTTGAAGTGTGCCAGTCATTAACTCATTAATTAACTCACTTCTTGAACAAACATTCCTTGAGCATCTTCTACAGAATAGGTCCTAGGGGGTGTGGAGTTCTCAAAGTTGAATAAAACAAAGTCTTTTCCCCTAAAGAGGTTTCTGTCAACTAGGGGAGGTGAGATGTTTATCATAGCATAGGATTGTCATCTATTTCAATTGTAAGCAGTTTTGAAACGGACATGAGGAAGTGTTAGAGGACTTAACCTCACATCACAGAAAGCAGATTTAAGACTTATCTGGGATCCAGAAGCCAAGCTTCTGAGAGTTCGTGAACCAACATTGCCAACTTCATGATTTTGTCCATGGCTAAACTCTCCCAGGCTGAATAAGTGAGCACTTGCTGTGGCTCCCACCCACTCCTCTTCACCTGTCAGCACATTTGGGGTCCCTGGGGCTGGCCTGGCCTTCCCTCTCCTGGAGGACAGCCCAGTTGGCAATGCACCTGCATTGCTTGTATCCTAAGTTTAGGATTTGGGAGTTCGTAGGAGAGAGGATTGGGGTTTTCTTGGCCTGTCGACTCTCAAATTCAAACCCTGAGCCTGGACTTTGAATCGGGCTTCATTCATTTTGCCCCTGGTATCAACAAGTCTTTGCCTATGCCAAGAATGACCCCTACCTGTTCTTGTGCTGCAATATTTCTTTCCATTCCTTCAGCTGAGACAGATTGGGAAGTGTAACATCTTCTCAGATTCAACTTGGACTTGGCATTTTACTGAATTATGTTGGTTGTCACCAGGCCTTAATTTGTTCTCTCTCTTCTGGCTAGAGTCTATAAGTCCTACACAACCTACCCTATATCTTTTATGACATTATCTTCTCTGGCTTGCTTTTTTGCCTTTCCGATGGATTCAATTCATTTAATTTTAACAAATATATCCAAGTATCTACAATGTGCCAGACACTATAATAGTATTGAGGAGACAGAAATGAACACGTTAGACGTGGTCTGTGACCTAATACTGCTGACAGCCTATTAGGGAATATGGCATCCATTCATTTAATTGGTCATTTACCCAACAAATGTTTATTGAGTTCTTACTGTGTGCTAGGTGGAATTCTGCATGTTAGGAATACAATGGTGAGCTGTATAGATTTAATCCTTCATGTCAAGGAATTCTTAGTTTGTGGAGGAGATAAGAACTTAGTACATAAACATGTCTGTTATCTATCCCTCCTCCATATCTTTACTTCCGTCCACATGCAGCTTAAATTCTCTGTCCAATAACCATCTTGTATTATATCACTCTCTTGAATATACCCTCCAGTTCCTTGCCCCATTCTTGGTTCAGTGAACTCTTTTAATTAAACCACATCTTTGCCTACTTGGTGGCTATGCTGAGTGGTCTAACTTTAAAGTCACATTCACTTACCTCTAGGGTGGCCTTCAAGCTCACAGGAAATTGTACTGTATTTTTCAAGTCCAAACACACTGTTATTCTGCCAGACAACTATTGCATGTCTTTATGTCTCCCCAAATTTCTACTCTCTCTCTCGTATCCTCATTCTCAGATGACAGTCTTGTGTGGTTTGTGGCATTTAGCTTGATTCCTGACTTTTCAACATCTTTCTTGTATCGCAGGGGGCAGAAGTCTCAAAACTTTACTTTCCAAACTGTTGTTAGCTGCTTTCCAGTTAGCACCTGCCAAGGAGGCCCTGACACAGATTAGAAAGCAGGAGGAGGGGAGAAGCCATTCTTATTTTGGATTTGACAATGGCAGGTGCCTGCAGGCAACTGCAGGTCCCAGCCACACCAGCATTTACAGCACTTACTGAGGAGGTGGCTCTTGCTCAGCATTGGCAGCAGCTCAGCCTGCAAGTCACTGGTCTCCTTATAGGTCCCCTCTCTCCCATTGTCTTTTTCAGTGCTTCCAACCTTTGTACTCAGTTCCTTCCATTAATATTCTCTCTGCTTGAGATGTTTCATGTTTTCCAAGTTGATCGCTGATTGATAAAACTTGTTCCTTATTTCATTGAGAATATGGAAGCTATCTGAAAGAAAACTTCCACATCCTTCCCCCACCATGCCTACCGACCTTCCAGCATCTGTGTGTATAAACTATAGCTTCTCTCCTATTTCTTAGGACTGGCTGTCTGCGCTGCTAGCTCAGTTTCCATCTCTGCTTTGATCCCAGACCCTATTCCTTCTCATTTATTCATGTATCTCTATCCCCATCAGTTTTTCTTCCTTGCATTGCCTATTTTTGCTTCTTTTCCAGATCACTCCTGTGAGCAAAAATATATCCTGTTTTGCCTCCCACATTCAAACAAAATAAAAAGACAATAATAACAGAAATAAAACAGAAGAAAAATCCTTTCTTTTCTGTACATCCCACCCTAAGTACTACCCTCTTTTCTATTCTTCCATTAACAGCAGAATCCTTGGAAGAGAGGTTCATACTGTCTCCTCCTGGTTTTCCTTAAACCTACTCCAATCAAGCTTAAGCTCAAATATTCCACTGAAACTGCCCTAAATACATCTAATGACCTCCACAACACTAAATGCGATGGTCAATTCTCAGCCCCACTCTTCCTTGACAAACCAGCAGTCTTTGACACAGCTGAGTCCCCTCCAACTCCTCAATGGGCCTCCAGGACACCACACGTGCATGGCTTTATCTATCCTTCTGACCACTCCTTCTGCTTTCCATCTTCCAAACCCCAAATGAAGGAGTGTCCTCAACCTTAACTTCTGGGTCTTTCCTCTTTTCTGTCTCTATTTAGCTCATTTCATGATTGTATTCAGTGTCATTGTTTTAAATATAATCTCTACTCTGACAACTTCGCCCAGGTTTCTTTCTTGAGCTCTAGACTTATACATATAACTCTCTGCTTGATGTTTAATGATCTAAAAATCAGCCTGTTATTTCCACTATCTCTTCCCCCCGCGCCCCCACAAACCTGCTGCCTCACAGTCTTTCTTATGTCCGTGAATGGAACCACCATGACATTGGAACCATCTTGACTCTCTTTCCCACCCGATTTGGTTTGGCCCCACTCAAATCTCACCTTGAATAGTAATAAGGGCAGGACCAGGTGGAGATTATGGAATCATGGGGGCAGTTTCCCCCATACTATTCTCATGATAGTGAAAAGTCTCATGAGATCTGGTAGTTTTATAAATGGGAGTTCCCCTGCACAAGCCCCCTTGGCTGTCACCATGTAAGATGTCCCTTTGTTCTTCCTTCTTCTTCAGCCATGATTGTGAGGCCTCTCCAGCCGTGTGAAACTGTAAGTCAGTTAAACCTCTTTCCTTTATAAATTACCCCTTCTCTGGCATGTCTTTATTAGCAGCATGAGAACAGATTAATACACCATCCATATCCACTGTATCAGGAAATCTTCCCAGCCCTACCCTCAAAATATACACAGGATAAAATAACTTCTCATCAACTCTACTGCTTCTACCCTTGTTTAATCCACCCCACCTCTTACCCAGAATATTTTGAAAGTCTCTTAACAGGTGTTTGCCAGGGTGCCCTTTTTAAACCGTAAGGCAGATCATGTCACTGCCCTGATTGAAACCCAGCTTAGCTTCCCATCTCGCTCAGCATAAAAGCCACATGAGCCACGTGGCTTACCAGGTCCCACACCCACAAAGTCAATCCTCCACTTCCTCTGCCTTCACCTCCTGCTACTTCTCCTCTGCACCCTCAGCTCCTGTCATCCTGGCTTCTTTGATGTTCTTTACCCGGGGCTTTTGGATTTCTGTTCCATCAGTCTGGAACATTTCCCCTCAGGAATTCTTTTCCTTGTTCCCTACTTTTCTTTTTTTTTTTTTTTTTTTTAGGTCTTTAGAAAAATGTAACCTCAATTAGGCCTCCTCTGGGGACCCTATTGAAAATTGCAAACTGCATCCTTAACTCTGACGTCTCCATCCCTGCTCCCTGCTTTGTTTTTCTCTCTCACACCCATTGTAACCTAACATACTGTGTGTTTTACCTATGGACTCATTTGCTTATACTCTTGCCTTTCACTGGAATGTAAGCTTCCGAAGATAGGGACTTCGTCTACTCAGCTTCCTTCTTCCCAGCCCATAACACCATGCAGAGCCCGGAGGAGAAATTCAGTAAATAATTGTGAATGAAGGAACACATAACTAAAAGGTGCCTCAAGCAAAAGAAGAGTGTCCTGAGAGAATAGCAGTCAGGACCCACTTTAGATATGGCGGGCTTGGGGGAGGTGGGAGGAGCCAGGCCTCTGGGAAGTGGCTTTTAGGAGAAGACCTTGCAGAAACATGGGTGTGGCAAATTAGGAGTGTGGGCTGGGGAATAAAAAGTAGCTTGATCCACTGCTTTGGTTTGCTGGGCAATGAGAGGTTTCCCAGGATATGGGATTTTCAATGCTAAAAGGAAAGTGCCAGGCAAACCAGGGTGAATTGGTGACTTTACGGGAAGGGGAAGAGAGTGGCCCTGGTGGAAGGTGACACAAGTTCAAGGGCTCTGCCGGAAAAGCCTTAGGGGCCAGGCTAGGCAGAGCCCTGTAGGGAGGGGCAGCCATGTTTTCTATCGCCTGTGCAATGCGAGGCCACCAGAGGGTTTTTGTAGAAGACTTTCTAGCTCTCCTGTGGAGAATGGCTTGGAGCCTGGTAAGAGGGAAGTGTGGAAGTGGGGGGAGCCATTTTCTCCAGGGGAGGAAGCCAAACGTGAAAGATAGTTTGGCTTCTGTGGAGGACCTAGTCACATTCACCCTAGGGGCTTGGAAGGGCTGAGGTTGAGTTATTGTTTCCTTGTCTCTGGGAGCCGAGAAGAGTGAGCAGACTCTGAATCTACCTATTATAATTTTGTTTAATACCAGCACTTACTGCAAATTGCAAAGTAGGTGAGATTGGAGTGGTTTTTTGATAAGGAGAGAGCTTGTTAAGGGGAATTTCTGAGCCATTTTCTATATCAACTCAATAGAGGTGTTAATCCTCAATCTGGATAACAGAATAATTCAACTACTGACTTTGGCTTTAATCTCCGCTGCAGATTAACCAACTGTCAAGGACCTCATCTGCCAGCAGACAGGCCTCGATGATGAAGAATCTCAGACAGCCATGGCAGGGACCGTGGACACTCCAGGCCTGATTCCTCCCCGTGGAAGGCACGGGAGCAGTGCTGGTGAACTGGATGGCTCTGGGTAGTTGATTGCTGGCTGCCATCAAACCCAAATAGGGCAGGAAGAAATCTGTTTTGTGCCATATGACAGAGTGAGATTTCTGAGCTCTGACTCTTTAGACAAAAATTGTGATCTAGAAAGAGACTGGCCTGCAGAGGCGCATCATCAAAACAGTTCCGTTCTTCTGAAAGTAAATTTTAAACAGAATGGCAACATTATCAAACATCTTGAAAACTGAGTTGACTTTAGTCCTCTTACATGCTATGATTATTTTTGCATTACCTTTCCTGTTATTTTCCTATGCAAAATTATGTTAACATAATTTCTGTAAATGAAAGTGTGTTCTTATTTCTTTTGTTATTATGTATTTCAGTTACTCATTTACATTCTATTATAAAATGTTATTTTTTCTGATTATACACTTAACTTTGCAGAGAACATCTTTGTGTGAAAACAATGTTATTGTTTAATTGTTTCCTTAACATAAACTCTTAGAAGTAGATCTAAGTCAAACTTTTGTACACAGTGTGATACATATATATCATCACTACCACATTGTTTTCTAAAGTGTTAAATTTATCTTCTCCTCATAGTATATGAGTATATACATTTTGCAGTAACAACAATTTCTTTTATTTTTCAGTTCTGTAATTTAGTAGGTATGACATCACATCTCATCTTTGTTTCAACTTTATTTCCTTAATTACTGATGAGATCAAATATTTTTTCATAAAATCTCTTTCTTTCTTCTTTCTTTATTTCTTCCTTTCCTATCAGGTGCAATTTGCAATTCTTGTATAAGCCCCATCTCCTTTCCAATAGGTATACCAGCAATATTACCTAGTAGGATTATTGAAAGCATTGACTACGCAGAACAATGCTGGCGAATAGTCATGGACTTGAGTTTGGATGTCATCAACTGCCTGGCTTTGAATGCTGGCTCTGACATTTGAATGCTAACGAGGCATAGAAAGGCCCTTTTGCCAAAAGCAAGTGGGATTGGACATATCCCTGTGGCTGTCTTTGAAAAGTGCCATCTGTCACATTAATCATTTCTTTTCAAAAATAGAGACACCGTCTCACTGTGTTGCTCAGCCTGGTCTCAAACTCCTGGGCTCAAACAATCCTCTCACTTTGGCCTCCCAAACTGCTGGGATTACAGATGTGAGTCACGGTCCCCAGCAATCATTTTCCTCTTTAAATTGCATTTCTTCTTTAGAACACGTTTCTAATTATACAGAAAATGCACCCTATTAAAGAATTAAACAAAAGTCTCTTTTAAACAGCACCTCTGTCAGTCTCCCCTCAAAGGTGACCACAAAATTCCATTGGCAGATCTATAACAGAACCTTTTGTATGCACGCACACACACACACATATACCCATTCCCACACACACCCAGACAAAATCTGTAATGTTTCTATGATTCACATAAATAGTATCATACTGTATAGTGTGTATATTTTATTTCAACATATTTCTCTCAGTATGTACTATGTCCTACCTTGAAATCTATTTTATCTGCATCTGTGCATAGTAATTGCATAGTACAGGTATTACATAGTTTATTGAGTAATTCTATTATTCACCAGCGGAGAATGAGAATGTCCTTTTCCTTAGATTCCCACTGACAATTATGAAAACATTTTCAATTTTTGTCAGATTGATGAAGAAGATATCATTATTGTTTTACTTTGCCTTTTCCTGGTTACTAGAGAATAATTCATCTTTTTCATAAGTTTACTGACCATCTGCTTTTCTTTTGTGAATTTCTTGTTTTTGTACTTTGCTCCTTTTAAATTCAGTCATTTAAAAATTAATTTTAAGTGCATCTTTTTATACTATTTCTTTGTTGCAAAATTTTCCTCTCAGACTTTGACTTATCTTTTAGCTTTATTTATGGTATTTTATTACATAGCATTTTCCAGTTTTGATGCAATTATTTTTTTCAATCATTTTATTTAAGGCAATTAAAATATTTTGTTTAGAACCTTTCCTACCCCCTCCCTAAATATTTTCTTTTAATAATATATAGTTATATTTTAAAAGTTCAGATCTATGCCGGGCACGGTGGCTCATGCCTGTGATCCCAGAAGTTGGGGAGGTTGAGGTGGGCAGATTGCTTGAGGTCAGAAGTTCATGACTAGCCTGGCCAGCATGGCAAAAACATGTCTCTACTAAACAAACAAAAATTAGCTGGGCACGGCGGCACGTGCCTGTAATCTCAGCTACTCAGGAAGTTAAGGCAGGAGAATCGCTTGAACCTGGGAGGCAGATGTGGCAGTCAGCTGAGATCAGACCATTGCACTCCAGTCTGGGCAACAGATCGAGACTCTATTTCAAAAAAAAAAAGAAGAAAAAAAAGTTTAGGCCTAGAATTCATTTAGGATTTAGCTTGTGAGTGTGTGATTTAGGTTTTAATGGACAACCAGTTGTTTCTATCCCATTCATTGAATTGATTTGAAATATCACCTTTGTTGTATGCCAGATTCCAATATATATAGATGTGTTTTTAGGCTTTCCATTGTGTGACATTGATCTATTTGTCTATTCTTGTGACAGTACCACAGTTTTTATAACAGTAGCTTTTTTTTTTTTTAGATGAAGTCTTACTCTGTCACCCAGGCTGGAGTACAGTGGTGTGATCTTGGCTTACTGCAACATCTGCTTTCTGGGTTTAAGCAGTTCTCCTCCCTCAGCCTCCCACATAGCTGGAACTACAGGCCTGTGCCACCACACCTGCACACCTGACTAATTTTTTTTTTCTTTCAGTAGAGATAGCGTTTCACCATGTCAGCCAGGCTGTTCTCAAATTCTTGACCTCAAGTGTTCTGCCTGTCTTGGCCTCCCAAAGTGCTGAGATTACAGGCATGAGCCACCACACTGACCCTGTAACTGTAGCTTTTGAATATTATTTTTCTCTCCCTCTTTTATTTTTCAAATTTATCTTGGTTATTCTTGCTCGTTTATTCTTCCATATGAATTTTAGAACCATCTTATCAAGGGCTTTTGACTGGCAATGCATTGACTTATTAATTAAATTGGGGGATAATGAACAAATCATTTTCTATTTGTAAATTTGCCAAGTCTTTTCTTTTTGTTTTTGCTTACCATCCCTTAACTATAGCACGCCATTCACAAGGCGGCCACAAGGTGGCTATAGGAGCAAGGAAGGTGAACCTTGGGCCCTTTTTGGTGTTTCTTGAGACCTGGTAAGAGGTACGCGGGAAAGAGTGAGTCTGCTAGACAGAATGAGGCTGCAATTATCTGCACATAATATCTTGCACTTATTTTACCTAGCTTACAAACATTTCATTTTCGTTATTTTCTTTGGATAAATGAAGAGTGACCTTTCTCCATTTTATTTATTTTTTGCTTATTTACTTTTTAAATTTTGAGACAGAGTCTTGCTCTATTGCCCAGGCTGGAGTGCAGTGGCACAATCTCAGCTCACTGCAACCTCGGCCTCCTAGGTTCAAGCAATTCTCCTACCTCAGCCTCCTGAGTAGCTGGGATTACGAAGGGCACACCACCATGCCCGGCTAATTTTGTAATTTTTTAGTAGAGACAGGGTTTCACCATGTTGGCCAGGCTGGTCTTGATTTCCTGACCACAGGTCATCCACCCATCTCAGCCTTTCAAAGTCTTGGGATTACAGGCGTGAGCCATTGTGCCCAGCCTCTTTCCCCATTTTCCAGATGACAAAGTGAAGCCCTCAGAAGTGAGATGACTTCTTTACAAGGAGTACACAGAGCCCATGTCCTCTTGCATCAAGGTTACTCTTTTCTACACTATCCAAAAGGAATAATAATAAAAAAAAAAGTGGAAATGAAATGCAAAGCAAGCATAGGAAAATGGGCGCAAGACCATCATCCCCATGTTCAGAATCCTGGCCTCAGCTTCCACGTGCCTCTCATCTCTGTGCAGGTAGTCATCCCAACTGGGCATTGTCCTTCATGTGTATCTCACATCTTTCTTTCCTCCGCTCCCAATGTCATCACCTTCATCTCACTTCTGAATAGTATCCAGGACCCAGTTTTCCCCTCCAGTCCATCCCCTCCCTTAGGGTAATAATTTTCATTAGTTAGAGGTGGGGGAATGGGGACAAGCAAGGTTACTGTTTCCAGAATGAGGTACCTGGGGTTGAGCTAGCTAATGGGCCTTCAGGAGCAGGCTGGGGCAGAATTCTGGGAACATTTGGGTAGGTTGATGGATGAGATGTCAAGGGCATGCCCACCGCACCTCTCCTGGCTCCCACTGGGACACCCACAAGGAGCCTCCTGAAGATTCTCCAAGGGGCTGGGCCTTATTGTCTGTTGACTCCAATGGGCAGAGCAGGCCAGCAAGTTGGGGACAATCACCAGACAGCTCCTGGCAGCAGCAGGCAGCACAGGGCAACCCCTCTGGTGCTATCACGGAAAGGCTGCTGAAGAAAGAACAGCCACACTGGGGCTTGCTTTCCAAAATGACTCTTGCTGAGTCACTGTGGCAATGTGACCCTGGGCCACGCCTCTTGGCACCTGCTATTTTAATTTCCAATAGCCTGAAGAAGAGAAATTAGAAGCCTCAGTGTTTCCTTATAAGGCAAATTGTGGCTATTCTTTGGGAAGGAAGGGCTGTGACTCAAGGAGGCCTGCAGAGGGGAGGGAGAAGTGGCTGTGCAGGGATCAGACGTTTGCATACACACACGCACACACATGCTCACACATAAGCAGGGGACACGCTTCCTTCACCCATTCCACATACACTACATGCTTTTGTATTTTGTGGATTCTTTTCCTTGTAAACTCACAGAACATGGATTCACCTGTACCAGTATGATGGTGTGGGGGTTTGGGGGGATGTTTATTTCCACCCTTCAGGAAGCAGCTCTGCATAAATTGTGCCTTGAAGAAGAAGACCTCAGATCTGAGGTAAGAAGGCCACTGCTTGTGATGCACTGAGACTCAGAAGTCATCCCTCATCCGACTCTCCACAACATCCCTCAGAAAACCACATCAATGATCCAAAACAGGGACTCAGGTGTATGATGGAAGAGGTCCTGGACCCCAGAGATACAATTACCAACTCCTTAGAAGCTCTTCAGGGTTTATCAAAGCCTACTTCAGCTGGGGAAAAGCTCTGTGCCTCCCCTCAGCAGCTACCCATGATATCTGCCCATGGCTGATTCTCTAAGTCCTCTGCCAGACCCCACCTTCAGCAGCTGGGATTGGGATGGGTAAAATTTTCACAGCTACTTTCTTAGTGTCAGGAATCACTCCAAGGCCCTGCATACCATGTACTTGACACCTTTCATCTCAAATACTCCCTTTGCCTCTGTCTGGCTTGATTCAGTGGCCAGTCCATACCTTGTTCCCAGGTCCATTCACTTAAGGCTGAGTCACCTGCCTCCTTCATGTCTGACACTGCCCTCCTTAAGAGCAGCTAACCCAGGACAATAGAGGGGAAGACAAGGATGAAAATAGACCATTCTATCACACCCTCAACCCTGAGCTACTAAGGCGATCAGGTTACCTTCCTCCATCAGGAGAGGACAATGACCTTCGATAGAATATTACATATGAGTTGTGCATTAAAAAAGAGAATCAGAGAGGTTATATAGTTTATTGAAGGCCACATAGCTATTGTTTCTGTACCTCCTTTCAAACCAAATAGTAATCATGAAAGTCACAATGTATTGATTGTTTGCTATGAATCTAACCTCTTGCCAACCTCTTGTCATATATCTTCTCATTTAATTCTCATTATGATGGTTCTTAATGTAAGTATGAGGAAACAGATAAATTTTGAATTTATCTGATTCAATGATTGTATGAGTCATCCTATACAGTTATATTATCAAAGTTAGTATTATTAAATTATAATATAGTATTAGAAAACTTAGAACTTAAGTTTGAGAGCTGCCCTGTGTCTTGTATTTGGGGATTCAGATCTCATTCGAAAAAATTCTTTATGAGAAGGTGAGGATATTCGAGCTAGAATGCTTTAGCAAAGGTCTGCCCTTGCTGGGCCCCTGTACCAACCCTTCCTCCTCTACAACCACCCTGCACACACACACACACACACACACACACACACACACACACACACACATATATCCTGAAGATTTTCAATGTGAACTGCCACAGAGAAAAAGATTCTTAGGGCGGCCAATAACAGTTCCAACTTGTTCTCATATCAATGATGTCACCTGACCAAGAAGTCTACTCCAGTTGGTTCCCTGAATTAAGTGAAAAACTGAGCAGCAGAGGTAGTTAGCTTCCGTTAGGGTATTTATTTTTAAAAGCTAAACAGCATGCTGGTAAATTTAATGTCATCACTTCTCATGACTTAGTTAAGAAAGATAAATGCTGAAATAATCACTAAATAGGGGCTTTTATTGTTCAAAGTAACGATGAAATTTTGATCAAATAAAGTAACATTGTGGTGGGTGCAGTGGCTCATGCCTTTAATCCTAGAATTTTGGGAGGCTGAGGTGATCTAATCACTTGAGGCCAGGAGTTTGAGACCAACCTGGCCAACATGGTGAAGCCCTATCTCTACTAAAAATACAAAAATTATCAGGGCATGGTGGCGCAGCCACTTAGAAGGCTGAGGCATGGGAATTGCTTGAACCTGGAAGGCAGAGGTTGCAGTAAGCCAAGATTGCATCACTGTACTTTAGCCTGGGTGACAGAGTGAGATACCGCCTTAAAAAAATTAATATTCCTTTTTAATGGTATCATTTGGTGGGAACACATATTATTGGAAAAAATAATATATGAAGCAGAATATACTGTACATTTTGTTTAAATGGGCACCAGTTCCATAACAATTATGTATCATTTATTTTTATTTTGACACAATTATAAAGTTATATGAAAGTTGCAAGCAGGAGGAAAAGAGCTTTATTTTCCTGACCCGTTTGAGTATAAACTGGCATCTTAATATCCGTTATTCCTGAATATTTTTAATTTTTATGAATACATAATAGTTGTACATATTCATGAGGAACATGTAATATTTTGACACATGCACTCAATGTGTAATGATTGAATCAGGGTAATTGAGATATCCATCACCTCAAGAATTTATTATTTCTCTATGTTGGGAATATTCCAAATCCATTCTTCTAGTTATTTTGAAATATACAATAAATTATTGTTAACTGCACTCTCCCTATTGTGCTACTGAACACTAGATCTTATTTCTACTATTTAGCTGCATTTTTGTTCCAGTTTCTCAACCCCTTTGTATCTTTACCTGTTCACTACCCTTAACAACCTCTGGTAATCATCATTTTACTTCCTATTTCCACAAGATCAATTTTTTAGATCTTCACTATGAATGAGAACATGTGATATTTCTTTCTATGTTTGGCTTATCTTACTTAACATGAAGTTTTCCTGTTCCATTCATGTTGTTACAAATAATAGGATTTAATTCTTTTTTATGGCTGAATAATATTCCATTGAGTATACATTTTCTTGATCCATTCCTCCATTGATAGACACTTAGGTTAATTCCATAGCTTGGCTATTGTGAATAGTGCTACAATAAACATGGGAGCGCAGATATCTCTTCAATGTACTGATTTCATTTCTTTTGGTTGTATACCCAACAGTGGTACTGTTGTATCATATGGTAGCTGTAATTTTAGTTTCTCGAGGAACCTCTATACTATTTTTATACTTTATTAATTCACATTCCCACCAACAGTATATGAGCATTCCCATTTCTTGGCATTCTTGTCAGTCTTTCTTTCTTTCTTTTTTGTAAAAGACATTTTAACTAGGGTTAAAATGAGATTGTATCTCATTGTGGTTTTGATTTGCATTTTTCTGATGATTAGTGATGTTAAGCATTTTTCATATGCCTGTTGGCCATTTGTACGTCTTCTTTTAAGAAATGTCTATTCACATATTTTGCCTATTTTTAATCAGATTATTTTATTTTTTTCTACTGAGTTGTTTGAGTTTCTTATGTATCTGGTTATTAATCCCTTGTCAGTTGAATAATTTTCAAATATTTTCTCTTATTCTGTAGGTTGCTTCTTTGTTGATTGCTTCCTTTGCTGTACAGAAACTTTTTAGCTTGTTGTGATCCTATTTGTCCATTTTTGCTTTAGTTGCCTGTGCTATTGAGTTCTTACTCAAAAAATTGTTGCTCAGATCAATGTCCTGAAATATTTCCCCAATGTTTCCTTCTAGTAGTTTCATAGTTTCAGGTCTTACATTTAAGAATTTAATCCATTTTGATTTGATTTTCATATATAATAAGAGATAAGAATCTGGTTTCATTCTTCTGCACATTGATATCCAGTTTTCCCAATACTATTTGCAGAAGAGACTGTCCTTTCCCCAATATATAAACAAATTGTTTGTTTGTTTGTAAATGTGCAGACTATTTCTGGGTTCTCTGTTCTGTTCCATTGGTCTATGTGTCTGCTTTTATGCCAGTACCATACTGGTTTTGCTACTGTAGCTTTGTAGCATAATTTGAAGTCAGGTAATGTGATGCCTCCAAATTTGTTCTTTTTGCTAAGGATTGCTTTGTTACTCAGGGTCTTTTGTAGTTCCATACAAATTTTAGGATTTTTTTTCTATTTGCAAGAAGAATGCCATTAGCATTTTGATAGGGATTATATTGAATCTGCATATCGCTTTGGGTAGCATGGACATTTTAACAATATTGATTGTTCCAATCTATGAACATTGGGGCTATCTTTCTGTTTTTGTGTGTTCTCTTTAATATCTTTCATCAACGTTTTACAGCTTTCATTGTAGAGATCTTTCATTGCTTTGGTTAAGTTTATTTCTAGGTTTTTGTTGGTGGTTTTTTTTTTTTTTTTTTT
>NW_016107338.1:4851685-4905095 GCF_001604975.1 Cebus imitator
TAGGATTGCTTTCTTGGTTTCTTTTTCAGATTGTTTACTGTTGGCATATAGAAAACTATTGATTTTGGTCTGTTGTTTTTGTATCCTGCAGCTTTGCTGAATTTATTTATCAGTTCTAACTTTTTTTTTAGTTGAGTCTTTAGGTTTTTCTAAATATAAGATTATATCATGTGCAAACAAGAATAATTTGACTTCTTCCTTCCTAATTTGGATGTCCTTTGTTTCTTTTTCTTGTCTAATTGCTCTGAGTAGGGCTCCCAACATTATGTTCAAGAAAAGTAAAAGTGGGCATCCTTGTCTTGTTCTAGATCTTAGAGGAAAAGATTTCAGTTTTTCCCTGTTAAGTATGATACTAGCGATGGGTTTCTTGTATATGGCCTTTATTATGTTGAGATATGTTCCTTTTACACCCAGTTTGTTGAGAGAATTTTTATTATAAAGGGATGTTGAATTACCACACTCAGGCTCTGCTTGCCCACCCTGGCCATGACCCTCTCCTTACCCTATGGGCACCCTCCTTGCCTATGTAGATCCTGACACCCTACATCAGATGATATAGTTTGGATGTTGTCCCTTTGAAGTCTCATGATGAATTGTAATAACCAATGTTGGAAGTGGAGCTTGGTGGGAGGTGTTTGGGTCATTGGGGCTGATTCTTCATAGCAGAGGTTGCAGTGAGCCGAGGTCACACCATGACACTCCAACCTGGGTTGCGGAGCAAGACCCTGTCTCAAAAACCAAACCAAACCAAAATGAAACAAAAAACCCCAAAGTACACAGGCAGCAAAGAGCATGATGAATGCAATGGCACCTCACATTTCAATACCACCATTGAATGTAAGTGGCCTAAATGCTCCACTCAAAATATACCGCAGAATGGATACTTACCCACCAACTGTCTGCTGCCTTCAGGAGGCTCACCTAACACATAAGGACTCACATAAACTTAAAGTAAAAGGGTAGAAAAAGGCATTTCATGCAAATGGACACCAAAAGTGAGCAGGCTAGCTATTCTCATATCAGAAAAAACAAACTTTAAAGCATAAGCAGTTAAAAAAGCCAAAGAGGGACATTATATAATGATAAAAGGCCTTGTCCAACAGGAAAATATCACAATCCTAAACATCTATGCACCTAATACTGGAGCTCTCAAATTTATGAAACAATTACTAATAGACCTAAGAAATGAGATAGACACAACACAATAATGGGGATGGGGGGCTTCAATACTCCACTGACAGTACTAAACAGGCCATCAAGACAGAAAGTCAACAAAGAAACAATGGATTTAAACTATACCTTGGAAAGACTGAACTTAACAGATATATACAGAACATTTCATCCAACAACCACAGAATACACATTTTATTCAACAGCACATGAAACTTTCTCCATATGATAGGCCATAAAACCAGCCTCAAAAAATTTAAGAAAACTGAAATTATATCAAGCATGCTCTCAGATCACAGTGGAATAAAACTGGAAATCAACTCCAAAAGGAACCTTCAAAACCAAGCAAATACATGGAAATTAAGTAACCTGTTCCTGACTGAGCATTGGGTCAAATACAAAATCAAGATGGAAATTAAAAAATTATTCAAACTGAATAACAATAATGACACAGCCTATCAAAACCTCTGGGATATAGCAAAGACTGTGCTAAGAGAAAAGTTCACAGGCCTAAACACCTATATCAAGAAGACTGAAAGAACACAAACTGGCATTCTAAGGCCATACCTCAAGGAACTAGAGAAACAAAGACAAACTAAACTTAAGCCCAGCAGAATAAAAAAAAAAAAAAAAAAAAAAAAAAAATAAGATAAGAGAAGAACTAAATGAAATCAAAACAAAAAAAAAACCAAAAGATAAATGAAACAAAGAGATAGTTCTTTGAAAAGATAAATAAAATCGATAGACATTAGCAAGATTAACCAAGAAAATAAGAGAGAAAACCCAAAAACCTCACTAAGAAACGAAACAAGAGATATTACAACTGACACCACTGAAATAAAAAAGACCATTCAAGGCTAGTATGAACACCTTTACACATATAAACTAGAAAACCTAGAAGAGATGGATAAATTCCTGGGAAAATACAACTCTCCTAGCTTAAATAAGGAAGAATTAGATACCCTGTACGAGACCAGTAACAAGCAGCAAGATTGAAATGGTAATTTCAAAATTGCCAACAAGAATGTTTAGGACCAGACAGATTTCACAACAGGATTCTACCAGACATTCAGAGAATTGGTACCCATCCTTTGACACTATTCCATAAGACAGAGAAAGAAGGAACATTCCCTAATTCATTCTATGAAGCCAGCATCACCCTGATACCAACACCAGGAAAGAACATAACCAAAAAAGAAAACTACAGACCAATATCCTTCATGAATAGATGCTAAAATCCTTAACAAAATACTAGCTAGCTGAATCCAACATTTCAAAAAGATAATCCACTATGATCAAGTGGGTTTCATACCAGGGGTGCAGGGATGGTTTAATATACACAAGTCAATAAATGTGATATGCCACATAAACAGAATTAAAACAAAATCACATGATCATCTCAATAGATGCAGAAAACACATTAGACAAAATCCAGCATCCCTTTATGATTAAAACTCAGCAAAATTGGCATACAAGGGACATATCTTAATATGACAAAAGCCATCTATGACAAACCCATAGCCAACATAATATTGAATGGGGAAAAGTTGAAAGCACTCCCTCTGAGAACTAGAACAAGACAGGATGTCCACTCTCACCACTCCTCTTCAACATACTACTGGAAGTCCTAGCCAGAGCAATCAAGCAAGAGAAATAAATAAAATAAAGGGCGTCCAAATTCATAAAGAGGAAGTCAAATTGTCACTGTTTGCTGATGACATGATCATTTACCTTGGAAACCCTAAGGACTCCTAGAGAAAACTCCTAGAACTGATAAAAGAATTCAGCAAAGTTTGTGGATACAAGATTAATATACACAAATCAGTAGCTCTTCTATACACCAACAGCAACCAAACAGAGAATAAAATCAAGAACTCAACCCCTTTTACAATGGCTGCAAAAAATGTAAAATAAAATACTTAGGAATATACCTAACTAAGGAGTTGAAATACTTCTGTGAGGAAAACTGTAAAACACTGCTGAAAGAAATAATAAATGACATAGACAAATGGAAACACGTCCCATGCTCATGGATGGGTAGAATCAATATTGTGAAATTGATCATAGTGCCAAAAATGGTCTACAAATTCAATGCAATCCCCATCCAAATACCACCATCATTCTTCACAGAATTAGAAAAAACAATTCTAAAATTCACATGGGAACAAAAAAGAGCCCACATAGCCAAAGTAAGATAACCAAAAAGAACAAATCTGGAGGTATCACACTACCTGATTTCAAGCTATACTATAAGGCCATAGTCACCAAAAACATGGTACTGTTATGAAAATAGGCACATAGACCAATGGAACATAATAGAGAATCCAGAAATAAAGCCAAATGCTTGCAGCCAACTGATTGACAAAGCAAAAACAACAACAACAACAACAACAACCAACCAACCAAACAAACAAACAAAAAACCATAAAGTGGGGAAAGGACACCCTTTTCAACAAATGGTGCTGGGATAATTGACTAGCCCTGTGTAGGAGAATGAAACTGGATCCTCATCTCTTACCTTATACAAAAATCAACAAAAATCAACTCAAGATGGATTAAGGACTTAGGCCTAAGACCTGAAATGATAAAAATCCTAGAAAATAACATTATAAAGGCCCTTTTAGATATTGGCTTAGGCAAGGGTTTCATGACCAAGAACCCAAAAGCAAATGGAATAAAAACAAAGATAAATAGCTGGAACCCAAATAATTAATTAGTTAATTAATTAATTGCTTTTGCATGGCCAAAGGAACAGTCAGCAGAGTAAACAGACAACACACAGAGTGGGAGGAAATCTTGACAATCAATACATCTGACAAAGGACTAATATCCAGAAGTGACAATAAACTCAAGCAAATCTGTAAGAAAAAAAATCCCATAAAAAAGTGGGCTAATGACATGAATAAACAATTCTGAAAAGAAGATATACAAATGGCCAACAAACATATAAAAATGCTGAACATCATTAATGATCAGGGAAATGCAAATCAAAACCACAATGTGACACAATCTTACTCCTGCAAGAATGGCCATAATAAAACCAAACCAAACCAAACCAAAACAGTAGATGTTGGTGTGATACAGTGAGCCAGAAACACTTCTACATTGCTGGTGGGAATGTAAACTAGTACAGTCACTATGGAAAACAGTGTGGAGATTCCTTAAAGAACTAAAAGTAGATCTACCATTTGATCTAGCAATCCCACTACTGGTTATCCACCCTGAGGAAAAAAGTCATTGTTCTAAAAAGATACTTGCACATGCATGTTTATAGCGGCACAATTCACAATTGCAAAATTGTGGAACCAGCCCAAATGTCCACCAATCAATGAATGATAAAGAAACCTTGATTAAGACATAACATCATGTGACAGATACGTGTATGTCATGGAATACTATGCAGCCATAAAAAGGAATGAATTAACAGCATTTGTAGTGACCTGGATAAGAATGGAGACTATTATTCTAAGTGAAGTAACTCAGGAATGGAAAATCAAACATCGTATGTTCTCACTAAGCTATGAGGACACAAAGGCATAGGAATGATACAGTGGACTTCAGAGACTTGGGGGGGAAGAATGAGATGGGAGTGAGGGATAAAAGACTACAAATCTGGTGCAAGTATGGATGATGTGTGCACCAAAATCTCACAAATGATAAACTGTGATTGAGACATGACATCATATGACAGACATATATATATATGATGGAATACTATGCAGCCATAAAAAGGAATGTATTAACAGCATTTGCAGTGACCTGGATGAGATTGGAGACTATTATTCTAAGTGAAGTAACTCAGGAATGGAAAATCAAACATCGTATTTTCTCACTGATATGTGGGAGCTAAGCTATGAGGACGCAAAGGCATAGGAATGATACAATGGACTTCAGGGACTTGGGGGGAAGAGTAAGATGGGAGCCAGGGAAAAAGACTACAAATCTGGTGCAGTGTATGGGTAACAGGTGCACCAAAATCTCACAAATCACCACTAAAGAATTTACTCATGTAACCATATACCACCTATACCCCAATAAGTTATGAAAAAAATGACAGAAGCAATCTGTGAATAAGAGCCCAGCGAAAATCTCTCTTTGTGATTTGTTCCTCATCCTTCAGACTCACAGTAGGGACAGTGGGGAATATGGACAGTGAGAAATACGGGAATCAGCTCGGGGTTCTAATCTTGGCTGCATAACCCATTCATGAAGGGCGATGTGACAAATCATTCACCTGCTGAGTGTCAGCCCTCTTGTGAGTCAAACCTGATAATCCCTGGGTCTTCTTAGAATTGGACAGCTCATTCCCACAGCACGCTGTACAATCTTCACATTGTCCACAATGTCCTCCTTGAGGACAAAGACCAGGCTTCGCTCACGGTCTCTGATGTGCCAGTCCAGGTCTGGCAAATATAGGCATTGAATGGTCCTTTGAAGGTGAATGAATACATTACAGACCTGCTTGTCAGGTCTCTCTCCCTCTTTGGAAGAACTAAAAGTATTTAGCACACATGAGAGCTCACTCCAGACTGCATTTCCAAGAAGTCATGCTTATTAGGACAGCTGGTGCACTGGAAGGGCTTACATCCACCCGCCCTCATCAAAATCCCCGATTCCCAGATAAGGAGAGGAAGTGGCTGCCGCAGGAATTTGATCTGAGATAACCCGTTCCTCCACGCTTGGTGGACTGTGATGTGCATCTGCAATGTGCGGCCACTTGTCGCACGAGGCAGCAGCCGCCACAGGCTCTAAAGGAATGTGTGTCCAATATTGGGTGCTGAAAGGCTGGAAGGAGAAGCAGATCTGAGGACGTGTCAGGGTGGCTGATTTGCTGTGATGGAAAAAGCGTGATCCTCTCCTTGGTAGCAAGTGGGGGACAGGGTCGTGGGGAAGAATGTGGAGGGGATTAGAAGGGCTTGCTTCCCTTTTCTAACATTTCATATCTATTTCCCTTTAATCTTTTGACCTGGCCTTTTCTAAAACTGGGTTTTAATAAGCTAAAAGTGAACAACGCCTCTTGTACTCATTTATGGAGTTTGTAAAGAGCCCATCTTCTTGGAGATGAGGAAACATGTAAGACAGTAGCCACAGGAGGCCAGATTCTTCAGCTTCACAGCGGTGGTGACGGGGGCAGCAAATTTTCAGAAAAACCAACTGGTTGACTCACATTCTTGATGAGAAGGGGATAATTTACACTTACCAAAAATACCCTGACATGCATCCCATCCATTTAATTGGATAGTTTATAATTGGAAAGATATTTGGATTTATGACCGAAGATCTGGGTGTCTACTCCAGCTTTGCCACTTACTGGTTCTGTCTAATTAAAAGAAGACTCACCCTGAGCTTTAGCGTTGCCATCTATACAGTTAGTATCCTATACAGCTCCAATATAAAAGTGGCTTTCTAAAAGGCAAAGGACTACAAATATGCAAACATAGATATTATCGACTTCTCTGCTAAAACACACATGTTCCTTGGAGGATTAAACCTATTCTCATTCACTCCTTAGCAATAATTGCATTAACAGATAACTTTCTTAAAACTCCTAACTAGTGGAAAAATGAGATTTTTTTTTTTTTTTCCGCTGAGCTCATACCACAAGCTGATGGGAGGGGTTTTGGAGTGGGGCAGTTGCTAGGAAGGTGTTACACAGATATTTGCTGTTGGATGCTAGTGTGGCATGGCGAAAATGCTGTGGACTCACCAAGAGTTTGGTTCAAATCTTAGTTCTGTTAGATTCTGACTATGTCACTTGGGAAAAGTCATTAAACATCCATCTTCAGGCCTAAGGTTTTTCATTGATAATAAAATGATGTAGGACTTCAATGAATGACCTGTCAGCACTAATATTCTTGGATTGTCTGCTTAGGTTGTGACAGTAAAATACAGCTTAGAAAATTCACTACTGTCTAGTTTGTGACATACTGTTATCTGGAATTATTACCTAAAAAAGTTAGGAAGATTGACTACGAAGTGGTATTTCAGGCCTGAGCTAAGGATAGATAATATCTGTCATCTGTAGAATCCCCAGCACAAAGTACAGTACCTGGCATACAGTAGGTGTTTATGTGTCACACAGACTATTTATACAGTGCAAACCTTTATTTTAATGGAAGGAGAAGGTCAACTCTTGCACCCCTTAGTGTTTTTAGTTAGTTCAGTTCATTTATTGGGGATTCTCCCTGCTAATTTTTCTTCTTGTAGATACAAAGGAGTATTTTAATAATTGAAAAAAAGCAATTTGAATATTTAACAATAAAAGATTCACTAAGCAAGCCTAGGGATATGCAAATAACTGGAATATTATACAACAACTTAATAAAGATTACATAAACGTACATTGGCATTAAAAGGTATTTGGGCTATATCAGTAAGTTAAAAAAGTAGTTCACCAAACAGCTCCCATAGCATGGGAAAAAGTCCAGAAGTTTACACACAAAAATGCTTAGAGAAGTTATATATATTCATGGAAGGATTAAAGGTTTTCAAAATGAATTTTTTCTTCTTTTCTTTTGTGATTTTTAAAAGCTTAATTGAGATATAATTTGCATGCCCTATAACACACCATCTAAAATATATAATTTAATGACTTTGAGTATATTCCTAGGGTGGTGCAACCATCATCATGATCAATTTTAGAATGTTTTCATTGCCACAAAAAGAAACCTCCTACCACTTAGCAATCAACCCCTGTGCCACCTCCCTCCAGCATCCTGTTGGCAACCTCCAATCTACTTTTGGTCTCTATAGATTTGCACATGTCCTCCTAATTTATGTTTGACATTCAAATTTACAACAATCAAGTTTGGTTTTCAGTAGGCTTTTGTCAGAGAGCTCATCGTGCATCAAAACAGCTATCACTTCACTGTCAGAGTCAGGTCTACAATTAAGGGTGGTTTTTAGACCTGTTAGTAATGCTGCTTAGTGTCTGGGTTGAGGTGTGGGGATCCCAAGCTTCCTTTCACTTCTCATGGTGCTCTCATCCCTAACTGGAGAGAGAGCTTTGTACCTTCTATGTCCTTTCATTTCTAATCTGAGATATCTTTTCATTTTTTAAAGAGAGGCAGAGATAATAAGTGAAACCCTTACCCTTAATACGTATTGCCATGTTATGATTTTCACAGCCTTGTTTTTCATCAAGAATCACTGATTTGAAATCAAATGGTTTATATATGACAGATCTAGCTCCCAAACTCAACCAGGCCCGCTCATAAATGTTTACTATTCATGTTTTTTAAATGATGCGTTAACTTGATCTTAGGTATCAGAAATGAAATTTTATAGCCAAGGAAAATGGGATAATTAAAAAGAATTGCCTATTTCCTAAAGTCCAAATATCTCATACATATGAATTTATTATTCTAATTTTCATTAGCCCTCTCTTATGTACAGAGCCCCAAGTTAAGTGCTCAATTACACGAAGTATAATCCTGGCTTAAATAAACTTATAATTTGGAGGCCTGGCTCTAGTCTTTGGACGCCATAGTTCCAAAGACTCTCATTTACACTATAAAGGAGATTTGTGTTGACAACCAACGTAAACCTGTCTAGAAAACAAAGCATATATTAAGTCGATCCACAGGAAGTTACCAATATTCTACCATTTTTGACATCCAAAAATGGCAAATTCAAAAGTTTCGGTCGAATAAAAAAAAAAACTTGCACTAAATAATGATAGTGATTGCTTACAATTTGTCAGCAACTGAACCTAAAATATGTTTTAATTATGATTTGATTTGGTCTCACAACAACCACATAATGAAGGAAATATTCTGATCTCCATTTTTTGGAAATAAAAACAGTCTCAGAAGATTCAGTCATTGTTCAAGTTCATATGGTCAATAAGTGGTCTTATTGTGTGATACACCAAAAGATCTGTGTGATGCAAAAAAAGACTGTGCTCTTAAACATTGTATTAAATAAAACATTAAAGGAACTGGAGAGAAAATAAGGGCTGTGAAGAAGTTCTTATTCAAGTTTCTAGCATACAGTTTATGTTTAGTAAATGTTAGTGGAATACATGAGCAAGAAAGCAGAGAAATGGTTAATGCTAATAAAAGCTCAATGAAATCTTTCCATATTTTTCTTGTATTCCAAAGGGTACAGAGCAATCTTAACATCTCCCAGTGGGTCCCATCTACGCCCCTTTGTCAGTTATCTCTGATTCCTGTCAAGAATCTTCAACCTGTTGGACAAGAATCTCATTTCCACATTAAACTCCTGTCTTTCCCATGGAGGCCCAAACAGTCCTAGGTTTCCAATCATAAACCAATTAGGAGATGAGATATAAACTCATGAAAATTGAATAGCCACATGAAACATCAGGAGAAGACATGTATATGAAATATGAATGGGTCCTGCCCTAATGCACTCCCGTCAGATTGCTATATTGCACTGGTGATTCAGGCAGTGTTTGGGCAGAGGATATCTGCCTGGTAGGATGCCTCTGAGTTTACTAACAACAACAATCACCAACTGGGAAAATGCCAACATGTGAACCACTTGATTCCATCTTGTGATGAATACTCTTCCCCAAAGTTCTGTCATTGCAATCCACCACTCTATAAGTTTTGCTTGCAAAATGTGTGCTGGCAGTGGCTTCTGCAGCTATTTCAGAATCCTGACATCTATCAATGCTCTTTGGGCAATAGAATGATACACGTCATTCTCATAGTCATTGGTATCCAAGGGCAATGCTAAGTTTTTACAAAACATTTTGGGAAGAGCATGATGAAGATGTTCATAAATGCTATCAGGCACTGCCTGCCGCATGAGCAAACCATTCGGTGAGAGGTGAGATATAGAGGAGTGTGACGAGGGTGAGCATGAGCAGGATGACTAAAATTAGTTTCCAATCTGAGATCTTCATTTCTGCTGTCTCTGGAACAGCCGTCATTATCCACATTTTTCCCCATACATGGCCCATTCTGAAATAATCCTCATTCAGAGGTTTAAATGTCAACTGCTCTGAAAAAAGTTTCTGAAATGATGATGATGAATGAATGTGTAACATTTCAGACAGATACTCTGTGGAATCTTATCACAACTTCCAGAAAGCAGCCAGCAAGAGAACCATGGCCATAAACTGAAGCAAGGCCTGCTTTCTGGCCTTGTAAAGAGGTGTCTCAAATGTGTATGTGCAGGTTGATACCTCATCTCACTGACAGATTTCCATCCTGACCTGAAGTTCTCCAGCTTTCCCAGTGTTGCATGTAGGCAGCCCCATTCCCTGGGAATATCAGAGATTGGACTGTTAAACCCAACTGGAAAAACTCTCTCCTGGAGACACAGAGCTCAAAGCTCTTCACCTGTTATACAGACCCATGGATTTCTCCCAAAGTTTTATTGCAGAAAGGCGAGGATTTCCCCCAAAGTTCTATTGCAGACAAGAGGAGTAATTTTATATTTAAGGTCTTGCAAAGTCTTACGTTGCAATTATAAGAGGATAAAGTTTGGAAGCTATACTAAGTGACTCAAAAAATGCCTCAAGTGATGACACTGAGTTCACGTGAAGAGTTTGAATGCAATTTTAAAAGAAAATGTGAAAGTGGAAACATTCTAATTTTTTATTTTATTTTATGTAACATTAAAATATATGTGTAGTAAAATTACTAAATAAATAAACATTTGACTCTTTCATCTACATCCTTAAAAGTTATTTATACAAAATTCCCCCAAATCTCTCTATCTCTTTTTAAATTTTTTATTGGGAAAAGAGGAAATCATTTTACTTGGGGTTATATATGGAAGTTAAGAAATATTTGTAAAGTAGTATAGGGAAGAGTCAGGTGTCATTTATATGAGAGAGATTGGATGTTACTGTGTCTAATTTTGCCTATTGATTTTAATTTTAAAAATACTCTCAACAAAAATTCTATAGAATATTAAAATCCGCATTAAGTGTCTGAAATTATTAAAACCATTAACCAACCTACTGAGTTTAATGTTCTGATGCTACCCAGCAGGTTTTCCATTTGAAAATAATCCTTTGACTATTTCCTCATTTGCTTTAGCTTAGACCTAGTTTAATTGTGAGACCTCAGCCCCAATTCTTATGACCACTGAAAGGGGTGTTAGACAAGGGCGTTATTTGGGAATAATCATTTCACCATACTGGGTTTTGGTTTCCCTACTTATATAAAAGGATGATTTTTGTCTGTCTCACCTATTCTGATTACTGTGATTGTCAGATGACATGAACATGAACTCTTCAGAGAGTAGTATACTAACCAAGGTTTCTTTCCATACGTGTGTGTGTGTGTACAATATATATATATAAATGTATAAAACATATAACGTATATTTTAAATTAACACTCCAAGCATATATTTAGGAAGTGAGGGAGGGAAGATGGAAAGAAGAAGGTAAGGGAAGAAAGGAGAAAGAAAGGGAGAAAGGAAAAGAGAATAGGAAGAAGAGAGGACACAGCAAATAAACTATTCATAAGCCTGTATTATCAAGGTTGTAAGTTCCCATGCTCTTTCACCTTTACTTTGCCCCTTTTGTCTCTGGCCATTTCATTCACATCCACATATCCATGAGAGGGCAGGCTACAGGATATCTCAGATTTCTCCTGTTTTTGCAAGTTGCAATTTCTCATTAACCTTATTTTATAGTGTTTTCCTTTGGCAAACATAGCTGTGAAAGGAATGGGGATTTAGTTGCAGTTCAGGATTTGACCTTCTCTTCTACAGTGTATTTTTTTGAGAAAATATGGTAAGCTTTATCTATAATATTTAATAATTATATTTAAATTAGAATGTTTAAAGTTTCTATATAAACCATTGGTTACTCAGCACATTTCAAACATATGGGTTTATTTGATCCTTAGTAATCTCTATTAGTTTCTAGCTATTATATTCCATAGTGCCATTGGTATTGTATGCTTCAACCTCATTGTGATTTACATATACTTTTATGAACTTGTCTGAGAATCCAACCACCAACATAATGATGTAATGAGAAAATGTGTTCTGGGTTCCAAACAGCTGCGTAACAAAAGAGTACATGGAAGTCAAAAGTTGTACGGCATTTTCCAGTAGCTATATTAACCCAACATAAATCAATCAAGATATTCTAATGGAATTCTTTCATTGAATGATAATTAGCTATGTATTTATTTAATCATTTAAAAAATTTCTAAGCAGTTTTCAAGAGAGTTTGAATCACAGATTAGGGCATGATAAAAGACACAGTAGAGACTAAATTTTAAAACAAGATGTCATTTAAAAGGGAGAATAAACAGTTTCAAAGCCTGGAGCTGAATAGATCTGCACATTTATAATAACAATTATTAGAACTAAGGTTTTTTATGCCAAGTACTTATTATCCCCAGTTCATAGATGACAAAAATACAGTTTTTGAGGGGTTAAGAAAAACTACCTAATCAAAGCAAAGTTCAAGTTTTCTGACCACAGGGTCACACTCTGAAGAGTAGGAAGCCCTAGGTTAGATTGTGTCTGATTCTGGCAATACATTTTAAATGATATTTTGTGGGTTATGAAGGTGAAAAGAAAAATATTCCAAGTTTATTTTTTTATTTTTATTTTTCAAAAGGGTTTGTAGAAAGTGATTTATTTAGAGACAGAGAGAGAAACAGGAGGAGGAGAGAGGAAAAAACAGCTAACTCTCACACTGAGAGAATCCAGAAAGATGGAATCCAGGAGAAGGAAAGCAGCTTCCATGCTGAGTGGAAAGGAATAGACAGAGATGGAGTTTAGGAGGGGAAGACAGGCTTCCATGAGAGAGTGTGGAAGGGGACCCCAGAGGGGAAATCCAGGAGAGAGAAAGATGGCTTCCACAAAGGGAGTGTTTGTAGAAGAGGATCCAAACATGGAATTGCTCAAAGTTAAAAAAAAAAATTCCTGGGAATAAAAAGAACAGAAATTTATCCACAGATTCCATTCACAGCTGAAGTGGGAACACCACTTCTTGGCCTGGATGATAAATATTGAAGTTGCTGTAATGGAGACCCCCCAAAGGTTGACAACTTGTTGAGAGCCCCATGGATGAAGTTTCCTTCCTTGGAATATGGAAATAAGTGGACTGTGAGTGCACAGTAAGAGAGTTTATGGGCTTGGCTGATGATAGGACAGGGTTGATGAAGGGTCCTGGAGAGGAACAGTTGGAGGAAGTCTGAGAAGCACTGGTTAAAAAAAAAGGAAGATAATGTTAAAACATTTGGCCAAGGAACCAGAGACGTTCATCAATCTAAAAAAACTCTTGAGTAGGTGACATTGGAACCTGGCATCTTCTACAGTAGCAATTCAGCAGTGAAAGGACTTCTTTCCACAGAGAAATTGGTCTCTCATTGGCTCTGTGCAGAGAGAAGAGTAGCAAGTAGCAAAGGAAATAAAGCAGGAGCCAATCTTTAGTTTTCTCTGCAAGAACTGCTGTCTCTCTATGGTCCTCTCTCTCTGGTCCTTGGCAGCCTCCTTCCCAGTCATCCTCCCCCTCTTCTCACCATTTAACTCACTGGGAAGACCTTGTTATCGCAGAACTTGACTGTTTCCAGTGCTGCAGATCAGCTATTTTCTTCATTCCAATGCTCAGCTTATGGACGAGCAGTTCACACCACTTCCCATCATCCCTTTAGTCCTTCAGGTGCAGTTTGTTTTACCACTGAGCTTTACAGTATTTCTTCAGTGTTGCTGAAATTCAAAGTAGAATTGAATTCAATAATAATGGAAATGACTCTAGTCCTACTTGAATTGACTGGTTAAGATTCCTAAAGAGGTGCTTGAAATTTATGTAATGTTTTTATTGAATTTTAAGGGGGAAATCGTATGTTTTAGTGCTATTTATAAATATCAGGATTTATACATGTCTTGAATTGTATCATTAAGTCAAAATTTTGGTGCAATAGTAAATTATAAATATATATGGTATATTTTTACTGTTAAAACTATGCCTAATTTCTCTCTTGAACATTAGTTTCAGCATATTTATTTCCTTGACATATTGACCTTGCTGTTCCATTTTTAGTTCAAACATGCTAAGACAAAAATTTCCTCCAACCACCTCTTAGACCACCACTATTCAAATTTTTATGTTTTAAATGAAAAGTAAATTAAAAGCTATGTTTTTACATATTTCTAATCAGCTTACTTTCTCCTTAGAAGCTTGGCTTCTGGAGTCAGACTTCCTGGGTTAAATCCCAGATCTACTATTTAGTAAGTGTTCTATAATGTGCATATTATTTTATTTCTTTGAGCCTCGGTTTCCTTAGGTGTGAAATAGTGTTTGACTTATTGAATTATGAGAATTAAAATAGCATTTTTAGACACATAAAAGTTCAATTTTTGCTGCGATCATTACCATGTCTATCATCATGATTATTTTTATCCCTACCCCATCTTTGTGCTTTGTTTTGTTTTGTTTTGTTATAAGGTCTCACTATCTTCCAGGCTGAAGTGCAGTGGTGCGGTCACGGCTCACTGCAGCCACAACTTCCTGTGCCCAACCAATCATCCCACCTCAGCCTCTCAAGTAGCTGGGACCACAGGCATGTGGCACCATGTCTGGTGAATGTGTGTGTGTGTTTAGACAGAGTCTTACTATGTTGTCCAGGCTGGGCACTTGTTTTTTTACCAAATGACTTTGCCTCTTAATTCCCAGAAGAAATTGAGAATATTAAGAATGATGTTTCTCAACTTCTTCATTTACCATTTCATCTATCTTTTCCTCTCTTCCCCAACTGCAGACCAAGGTGCTCCCTTTCTTCTGTCTTATCCTCTTCCCCCAACTGTATTCTTTCTGCCATGTCATCACTCTATCAAATCAGCTCCTCTTGGGAAAGTAGAGTGTGTTTAACCAAAAGACAGGTTTAGGGATTGAAGAGAGCAGGTGTCAACCTTGGATCTTCCTCTTCCTGGCTCTTTGACCAGTAGCCTCATTTGTAAAATGGAGATGATGGTAGCACCTGTGTTGTAGGGTTTAGGGGAGAATTAGGTGAGATAATGACCATAAAGTATGGGGCTTCAGTGCCTGGCACTGAGTAGGACTTGGACAAATGGTAGCTTTTTATTGTTATTTTGATTAGTATTGAACACTCTTCCTTGCTAGCCTAGTGCCACTGTGCATTACACAGCAGAGTAGGTGCTTAATAAACATTTGTTCTAGTGGTGGTGAAGGATGAATTATTACCCATGATAAGTTGCCCTTGGCTGGGGCTCAAGATTTTTGGCTCCTCTTAGAGCTGCTTGACATCACCACCACAACTTCCAGAGAACAACATTTATGCAGAAGGGGGACACTCCAGGCAAAGTCATTTTATTTTTATGAGGATTTTCCCCCAAACCTAATGCAATCTCCTGATGAGGAACTAGACTTTTGCTTTGGCTGTCAGCAAGTTCAAGGTGTAGAGTCCAAGGACAGCAGCTGTCTACTTATCTCTTTTCTCTAGGAGAATACTGCAATCCATTTAAGAAGAAAGACAATTTAAAGTAAGCAGAGTAGGAAAAAAGAAAAGATACAAGGAAGTTACTCTTGAGGGCTTTGGGGCAGGACCATTGGGGTAGGGGAGGGATGCACTTTCTTAACTGGAGGATGCCCTGAACTTCCTTGTTTCATCATCCACTTGGAGGACCAGGATTCCCATGAGTCAAGCCCTGGCCAGTAGTCCCCACTGTCCCAAAGAGAAATAGCCAGAGAGAGAACCTTGATATTATCAAAGGAAGGACAGTGAGTGGGTGTGGAGTGGGGCAGAAGATGGATGGCAAGAGGCAAGAGATGCAAGTGCCTTTAGTGACTAGAATGCACCTGCAGTTTTGAGGAAGATTGTGACATTTAGGAAAGTTGATATCCTTATTTAAATGTAGATTATACTTAAGCTTAATTCTCTGTGGAGTACCTTGTAAAACCGAAAGCAGATGAATGTGCCATAGTGCTATTCTCAAGTGTACACTTTCATTTATTGATTCGTTGAGCATGTGCTATGTCTCAAGCCTTAAACTAGGTTCCAAGGATACATGAATGGAAAACAGCCCCTGCTCTTAAGCTGTCCATGGTATTTGAGAAGAAGGACATTCTAACCTTATCTCAGAGAAGCCGATAAAACTCACAAGTATGTCAACCATGCAACAGAGAATGACCATTTTTGTGCCTGGAATAACAGCTTGGGGATACAGATTTTGGAATTATTTTTGTCACAGATTTGGTCATTTGGCTTTATTACAAAGTTCACTTGGGTGTTTTGTCTTAACTAAGGCAATGATTGCTGTGTGGCAAGAATGGTACAATAGAATCAAGGTAATTGCAGAAATCTTCTGGAAAAGAAAGCCCTACATTTTCTGAGAATTCAGCTACCCAAGTTCCATTTAGCTGTCTTGTTGGCTATTTAAAGAGTTCTGTTGTTATCCTTCACTAGAATCCCTTTTAGGTGCTGTTGTCAATCCCAACTGCAC
This sequence comes from Cebus imitator, assembly GCF_001604975.1. Lineage (NCBI taxonomy): Eukaryota > Metazoa > Chordata > Mammalia > Primates > Cebidae > Cebus > Cebus imitator. The sequence goes on from NW_016107338.1 coordinate 4,868,263, forward strand.
AAAATCCCCAGGGATCATTAACCAATAAGTCCTAAACACACACCCCTTACAGATAATTCACTAATTTTGGAGGGCATATGGAGGGCCACATAAATAGTTTTGGTTCCCTGGACTTCCACACAATGTAAATTGTACCAGAACAAGCTTAATTGAAGGCACTTATCTAAAATTCACTTTGTCATTTTCCAGCCACATATTCACAATGCTTTGTAAGGCTTGTTTAAGCAAAATTGCAGTCTTATGACATCATATAATTAGAACAGAGCTTGACTCTTATAATCTGACCTTTTTCCATTGAAGTGAAGAAAGAAAAAGAGATCTTCTTGGGGGATAACTTAGTCTTTTAAGGCAGAAGTGATCATCTCTTTCTTTTTAGGAATCAGAAGGCTGTTTCTGTAAATAGATTTACCAACATTATCTAAAACTGAAGATGGTCCATGGCTTCAAGTTTTTTTTCTCCCTTCCTTTTATACATGGCATTGAAGAAAGATGGGTCACATATAGACACTGATTTCACAAAGAAATGTATGATGCCCAGCAACAGGGCTGTCATAACACACTTAAGCTATCACTCTCATGCGGAAGATCTTCTCCAAGAAATCCTTCTGGAATGCAACTTTCTGAACTTGTCAAGTGAAAGTCAGCCCAAAAGTGGCTGCCCATTGATAAGACAGGTCCCAGTTATTTCTCTCTCCTTCCTTCTCTCTTCCTGCAGAGTGTCAAAGGCTAACCCAGCTGAACCCTGAGAGTCCTTTCATCTTTGAAAGTTGATAATTCCTAGTTATAGGGTTTGACTTAGTGGGTCATGAAACTGGGCAGGAAGGGGTTATTCTTGTAACATTCCACATGGTTTACAGTCTCAGACTGTGACACAGAAATTTGCAAACTGATTTGGCTGAGATGAATCTTTTTTCTAAAACCACATATTTTTTCTTCTTTCAGATATATTCATCTTCATGTAGTAGTCACTTTCCAAGTTCAATACCATGAATGTGGTTTGCCTTGACCTTCCAGCTCTCTAGGCAAGATCCTGGGGAAATCACTTGAAGAGGGGATCTGTGTTTTTTCTTTGAAATTTATGTATGCTGAGTTCTACTGACAAGGTAATTCTGTTTTCTTAATGAAAAAAAAGGGGACTCATGTTTTGCCTATTCTTCTGAGGAAATGGGACAGAACACTTGAAATTGGATCTATCCTAGGAAATCTCAAAACATTACAGGTTTCATTCAGCTTTCAGGGAAACCACTGTTAATAGCTAGTACAGAAAGGCCCAACAATACACCAAATTATGTGATACTCATACTATGGTAAAGGATTATGTCATGTCCCATTCATCTTCTCAGAGTCCAACCCAAATGGACTATAAGTTAACAAAAGCTGTTCAGAGAACTATGAAAGAACAGTGGCAAGAATGTGAATTTGGATCCCCAAGTTTCCCCAGCAGTGTGAATTGAGGCAACTCATTTAATCAGTTATACTTCATTTTCATCTGTAAAATGGAGAAACAAATGCCTTCGTACATAGTGAAGCTCAGGCAGTGAGTGTAAAAGGCAGACATATAGTGCAATTCAGTGTAGGGCCCTGTGGTTATTCCTCTTAGTCCACATGAACATCCTTGGAAGAGCCAGCCTTCCAAGAAACATGGATTTTGATGGCTGTTCATGGAAGTGAAATCAAACAACTTGGAATCTGCTAATTTCTTCACTGAAATAATTGCATGTATTCACATCTCTTACTTTTTCCTTTGGGCTGCTGTCCAGATCTGAGTGTCTTGTGAGGCGTGAATGGCAGCTTATCTTGCTGAGAGTGTGGAATAAACCCTTAGCAGCCTCTGGTGTTAAAGGGCTTGACTTATCTCAGTGTGGTGGCAGAATGCCCTGGCTGGGTTTACTTCTTTGTCTTTGCATTCTGTGCTGTTGCTTAGCACAGCTGTCAAACACCTCTAGTGATTCTAAAAGCACACTGACGGACAGTCAATTCCATCCCTGGCATATCCTCGGTCAGTGAGCATTTTCATTTTTAGCATTTACAAATTAAGAAGCACATGCAAAAATGATTTTGTTAGCTTTAAGAACTATGCATATATAACTTAAAATATAGATAATATAATCTTTTCTGTAACATGTAAAAGTTGCCTCACTCCATGCTATAAATGTATTTCTGAAAGGTGGGTAAGTGAAACGATTATGTTATGATGTAAAATGTAATTGGAAGGTGGGTGTGGTAGCTTATGCTTGTAATCCCACATTTGGGAAGCTGAGGTGGGCAGATCACCTGAGGCCAGGAGTTCGATACCAGCCTACCCAACATGGTGAAATCCCGTCTCCACCAAAAAATATAAAAATTAGCCAGGTATGGTGGCATGTGCCTGTAGTCCCAGCTACTTGGGAGGCTGAAATGGAAGGATTATTTGCACCCAGGAGGCGGAGGTTGCAGTGAGCTTAGATAGCGCCTCTGCACTCCAGCCTAGGTGACAGAATGAAACCCTGTCTCAAAAAAAAAAATGTAATTGGGGAACTCACTATTTCAAAAAACCTTGGTGAAGTTTTTTCTGAAGCTAATAATAATATTATTATTATTGCTACTTTGGAATTTGATAGATAATATCAGCGTATATACTTTTTCTAATGTGAGCTGTCCTTTTCTAGTTTTTTTGTTTTTTTGGAGGAAATGGGGATAAGATAATCATTTATTTCCTTGTTAACCTCAAGGGTTGGAGATAGCACATGAGGTGATAATTCTCAGGGCAAAAGAAACATTTCTCCCAGGATTTCTCCAAGACCAAGTTTCAAAATTGTTCTTTCATATGAAGTCCCAAATCTATCTGGATTTAATTTTTGCATAAAGTACAAAGTAGTCAATCAGTGTTTCCCATAAACGATCCCTGCATTATTCATGAAATCATCTTTTTCCCACTGATTTGCAATATCAGGTATTCTACGTCAATTTTTTGTATTTATGTGAGTCCTTTTCCAGATAGATTTTTATTCTACTGATCTATTCCTACACCAATGCCATGCTATCTTTATCATTACTGATTTTTAATAGATTTTAATATTTGGTAAGAAAATTCTCCTATCTAATTCTTCTCTAAGAGTACCCTTACTTACTCGTAATCCTTTGCTTCTACATATAGCTTTTAGAATCAGCTTTTCAAGTTCTATGAAAAGTCCTGTTAGGATTGTGATTGACATTTTATTGAGTTTAGATATTGATTTGGGGATTTTTGACATCTTTATTATATTGTCTTCTTATCCATTGTCTTGGAATATTGTTGAATTCATGCAAGTCTCCATTCCTGTCCTTCAATAAATTTCTTTGCTCTTGGACACCACGCTTTACATGAGCTGAGTCATTTAATGTAGGGTGTAAGAGCCAACACAATACTTTAAAACAGTGCTTTCCAGCACAAACTATGCCTTTTTTCAAGGTGCTAATGTACATGATCTCTTGCACCTCTCAGGAATGGGTGGGAGAGAACAGCAGCAGAAGAAGGAGCCTCCACAGCTCAACGAGTCTCCAAAGTCAACCAGGCAAGCATTGTCAAGGATGTGGCATAACAGGAGCTCTTGCTGGGAGACACAGCATTGGAAAAACCATTTGGGAAAACAATTTGGCATCATGTAAAATTGTTGGAGTCTTTTCTGACTATCAACCAGCAATTCTATTCTAATATTTACTCTTACTAAATAAAGTCTAGACTTGCACTGTCCAACATGGTGGTTACTAGCCACTTATGGCTATTTAAATATAGGTATAAATTAATTAAAATTAAATGAAATTTAAAAATTCAGTTCCTCAGTTTTACTAACCACATTAAAATGCTCAATATCCACATGCAGTTGCAGTGGCTACTGCATTGAACAACTTAAATAGAGGATATTTCTTTTATAATAGAATGTTCTATTGGATTGCATGTCCTACAGAATCTCTTAAACAGAAAGTAACAGTAAAATTATTCACTGTAGTGCTGTATATAATGAGAAAAAAGAAACAGAGTCTCTATCAACAGTATAATGTACAAATAAATTTTTATGTATTGACAAAGCTGACAACCATTTAGTGAAAATCAATGAACTCGGCTACACACATCAACTTGTGTGTGTTGGAAAAATCCTGTTGAGTGCAAAACAGTAAGTCTTGAAAGAAAACATGTAGCATGTTTCAATTTACATATAAGTTAAATAGACAAAACCTATCATACAGCTTGTTAAGTTTTTTAAATTATCACACCTGGTTTTGAGAAGGCAGCAGGAGCAATGTAATGCTTCTGTAGTGGGATCCAGGTAGAGAGGCTTCCAAGAACCTGGAGTCATGTTCAAAGCCCTCCTGAATTCATCATCTCTTTTCATTCAGGAGAATTTTATTGGTTGCATTTATTCAGGGGGTGCAGTACTCACAGGTAATAGCAGAATTCATCAGGATGCTGTTCAGTGGCTCTGACCATGTCTGGATCTCAGATCCCTTTGATAGCTCAATGAAGTTCAATGTTAGATCCTTCAAGTTTGTACAGTTATGGAACTAGTTTCAAAAACTGGCCCAGAACTTTGCAAATCAGAGGTTCTGGAGCATTTTCCAGTGGGTTGAAAGACATAATGTGTAATTAATATTTTGCTTTCCACATGTACGGGTTCTTTTAAAACATTTAAACATACATTTTACACCTTCGGCTCACAAAACTGTAATCCCCTGTCCACTCTGAATGAACTGTAAAACATTCCAAATAAGAAAGACACAAAATAATGAGATAAGTGTGAAAGAACAGAATGAATTGCATCCAGAAGGATCAAAATAGGGGTAGGAATGTAAAGACATTTGAACCTTTAAGAGTCAGATAAGAGTCATCAGAAAAAGCTTCTAGAGAAAAACATGGGATAAAGAGACTCTGCAACTAAGATGTGAGGTGTCCCAGGCCTGGAAGAAGGAGGGAGATTATGTCCCCTTCTTCCAAGCATGAAGCTAACCTCTTTCCTTGTCTACCCAGCACAGGTGTGGGTTTAAGAACCTCACCGAGCATGCATCTCAAGATATTCTGATATCTTGCAATATCTGAGATATGGATATAGTCATTTTCCTACCGTATCTCTTAATCATCCCCAAAGATAAACATGGATCCAAGTATTTAACCCTATAGTTTTTCTAACACCAAGTATAGGTAAGCCAGTGAAGTCTCAGTTAACATTTTTATGCCCAAGAGTGTAAAGAACTAGAACTCTGCAATGTGGGATGTATGTATCTCCCCATGACCTTTGAAATCAGTGTGCTCAGAGGTTATATGTGCCACCACTTACACAGCTGTCCTGTGGCAGTTACACATACATGCCTGCCATTCAGAGTTTTGGAGTGTGCGTTGACATCTGTGTGTGTGTAAAGATAAATGGGTGCTTACTTGGATGCAAGACATGATACAAGGCATTGCTGGTTTGTTGTCAGGGACCTCATGCTAAAACAAACCACCTGAGGGACGATTTCTGGCCCTTGGACTCACTCACTCACTTGTGAGACTATTCAGGATATAATCTGTCTCCAGTCTACAGTTGTCTTTTCACTATGGGAGCAGAAGTTTGAATCAAAATAGAACATTAAACCAAAATCAACAGCTATTAAACAAATGGACAATTGACAACTACTAAACAAAATATGGTTCTTTCTATGGTAATAAAAAAAAAATAGCTGTAACGTTGTACATTTTAGGAGGAAAAAGAATCAGAAGATGACTAGAAACCTAAGGGAGCCTGGAGGAAAAGCCAAGTGGAAACATTGTAGCTAATCAATTAGAATGAACATAGGAAAATTTAACATCGAAACTGAGAAAATATTCCAGTGAATCGAATGTCTCCACACAGCCCTCTGAACACAGCACAGGATGTATCAGTAATGGAACAGGGTGTGCACTGGGCAAGTCAGAAAGATACCAGTATTACTGCCTCAGTGGGAAAAACATCCCTGGGGTTGTCCACAGGGCCACTCTGGCTGTACCACGGCTGCTACTGTCGCTAGTTAGGGTGGAAAATGTGATGAACCTGATTTGTCTTTCCTAATCTGTACACACAATCAATTATACCATCTTTTAATTTTTAGGACCAAGGCATTTGGCATTTTTTGTGTGCCTGGTAATGTTGTTTGCCAAGTGTATTAGTCAGAGTTCTCTAGAGGGACAGAGACTTGATTCAATGTTCATATATATATATATATATATATATATATATATATGGGAGTTTATTAAGTATTAACTCACACAATCACAAGGTCCCTCAATAGGCTGTGTGCAAGCTGAGGAGCAAGGAGAGCCAGTCCAAGTCTCAAAACAGAAGAACTTGGAATCTGATGTTTGAAGGCAGGAAGCATCCAGCACGGGACAAAAATGCAGGCTGGGTGGTTAGGCCAGTCTAGTCTTTTCACATTTTTCTGCCTGCTTTATATTCTAGCCTCACTGGCTGCTGATTACGTGGTGCCCACCCAGGTTAACAGTGGGTCTGCCTTCCCCAGCCCACTGACTCAAATGTTAATCTCTTTTGGCAACGCCCTCACAGACACACCCAGGATCAATACTTTGCATCCTTCAATCTAATCAAGTTGACACTCAGTATTAACCATCACACCAAGCTTTTGCTGGAGCCTCTAGATGACAATTTTGATTGAGTCAGAAGGATGAATTTGGCAGAGATGTTGGTCATATTAACAGCTCATTGCAGAAGTGGAGGGCCTGAGGTACACATCCAGCTGCAAACGGCTGTCTGCCTCCTGCCTCCAGGCTGATCTGGGGATGGGTTGGCCTCTCACTCTTATTGCCCATGCCCTAGTCTGGTGGAATACAAGTGGTTTAAAAGTGTGACTGTTTTCTTTTTCATAAGAATCAGACTGCCTTAGTTCAAACTGTGGGTCCATCACCTTGCAGCTTTGTGGCCTCTGGCAATCTATGGAACCTCACTGACCCTTATATGTGATGGGGATAATGATAGGGTTGTTGCAGGAACACACTAGACTACAGATGTAAACCACTCAGTACAATGCCTGTTTGTAGGAAGCATCTACTAAATGTTAGCTGCCACTGCAATTAAGCGCTTGCCCTATTTTTCAAATGCTATTTTAGCCAGATCAAATAGGAAAGAGACTATGGATCATAAAGTTTATACTTTCTTGTTTCTAAAAATGTATGCTTGGAAAAATTTATATAAATTCATTTATAGCTGAATGAAAGTTTGGACATTTGGTCTGTCTTCAGAAGTATTTATTTGAGGATGTAGGCCCTACCACTCAAATTAATATGTAACACCACTGATGTGTGTTATGTTGCTTCTTATACCTATTACATGTATGTGTGAAACTAAGCCCATAAAAACAGAATTTAGACATTCCTGCTGAAAGGAAGTGAATCAAAGGGAAGAGAAGCAGAGCCTTTGCAAGGAGAAAATTGTCCTATCTTTCAACCAGTGTCAGAATGTGAAAATGTTTACAAAATGCTCATTAAAAGAAATAGGGATTACAAGATAGAAACAAATTCTGGTGCACAAGTTTACACTAGGGAGATAAGAAAGGCTAGGCCCCTATAGGGGATTTTGTTATCCAATTACTGCAACCTGACTTCTAGGGGGAGAGGAAGAGTGGTAGGGGGAGGAAGAGAGAGAGGAAGAGTTTCCAAACTTGTCTCCAGTGACAGGAGACATTTACGCCCCACAAGATAAAACTGCCACTTAGAGCCCAGGAGAGCTAAACCTTCCTGGCTTGGCCTAGGGGCTTGAGCGGAGTCATGGGCTCTCCGGTCCTGACACTGTGCGCTCTTCTCTGCCTGATGGCTCACTTGGTTTCTGGTAGCCCCATCATGAGCCTAGACCAGTCTCCTCTAGAAGAAGATATGCCCGTCTTTGACGATGTTTTCTCAGAGCAAGATGGTGTTGACTTTAGCACATTGCTCCAGAGCATGAAGAATGAGTTTCTCAAGACACTGAACCTGTCTGACATCCCCACGGAGGATTCAGCCAAGGTAGACCCACCAGAGTACATGCTGGAACTCTATAACAAATTTGCAACAGATCGAACCTCCATGCCCTCTGCCAACATCATTAGGAGTTTCAAGAATGAAGGTAAGTTTTTGCTGATGAAATTTGGCTTGGAATTTTTTCAAGACACGATAATTAAATTTATAATGCATGGGAATAGTATAGGTAAGGGTAAATACATCTATATAAGGAGATGTATTTAAATAAGGAGATTTAATTTAAATAAGGAGATGTATTAATGTATCCGTTAAATACATACAGATACACAAAAACAAGGTACAATTTGGTCTATACTATTTATGTAGTCATTTCAGAACCTGAAAAATACTTACAAACATCTTTAACCCAAAGCCACAAAACACCTATCAATTCGACATTATAATTGGGTTCTTTCAAAAAATGTTAATTTGAACACCAAGTAATACAAAGCATTAATGTTGCCGTATCTTTGTCATTTTCCAGATAGGCCTTGGTTGCCTAGGCGTTTAATTAGCTAAAAAATTTCTCAACTTTTACTTAGAATAAAAATAATAAAAACAGTCAAAAAGCATCAAGTTGTGATGTGTGTTTTGTTCAAACTTTTAATGTTTTTATTTTGTGACGTTATTTAAGAAATGTTCAAACAGTATGGAAATATATTTTAGAGATTCTTCCTAAGGCTGTGTTGTTTGATGTGTCATGTACATCCTTAAAGCACTGTTTACAGTTTCCAGGAAGTGTGATTGGCCCATTAATCATCCAGCTCATCATTTCCATCTTTGTGAAGAGTGATGTACAAGATTGAATTATTGGTGAGAAAAGTGTGTTTTCTTCTCCTAGGTGTTTAAATTTGGTAGCTAAATCTAATGAGTTAATTTTTTTTTCTTAATAGCTTAATATGGTCCTATTGGGGGAAAGAAAATCCTGATATCTAGATATCTATGAGAGAAGCTGAAGGTCCAAATAAACTAATTCTTTAATATTTGCCAATTATGCCATTATAGTCACTAACCAGGTACAAAAGCGGCTTCTGATTAATGTTGGCCAGATATTCTTGAAAGAAAAAAGGCAGTGATGAAGAAATAGCTCAGGATATGGAATTTTGAGAGCTGGTTGGCTTAGTGGTTGTGAATAATTAGCTGAGGCCTCAGATTCTCAATTTCCTCATCTGTAAAGTGGGGGTAATAATACCTACATAACAAAGTTGAGTGACTCAAAAGAGATTACAGGTAAGAAAGTGCTCCATTTACTATGAAGTGCTGATCAAACTTCAGTGATTACTAATGAGTTACTTAATATTCTAGTTGCTGGAATAAATGTTGAGTGGGTATTTCTTAGTCCCTAAGATGTTTGCCTTTAAAATTGAGTTGGCTGCCAGAAGTTGTATTTCATAACATCTTTCTCATGGAAATGGCAAGCTGAGATTACAGATTCCTTTTGGAGGTGAGTCTGAATTGAAAATGAATAACCTCCTCCTGTAAGAACCCCCCCTGCCCCAATACTTCTCAGAACTGAGCGCTGTCTGGTTCAGGGTACGGGTGAGAAAATGTTGTTTGCATCCCCCAGAAAAGTAGAAAAGTTTTCAGTTCTTACTTCTCTCAGAGAGTATCTGGATAACCCAGGTCAGTATGTGGAGTTTACTGTGCTTATTATTACTAGAGATTATTGAGGGCAGGAACACATCTCTCAGTAAACAACTCAGCGGCCAGCACCTCTGCCAGTCTGTAGGAAATGTGCAGCCTGAGGACAGAAATCACTGCACAGGGCATGCCCTGTTGGCTACTATTGCCTTTCTTCTGACTTTTTGGGTCTGCTTAATGCAGCTCCCTAGGAGACAAAGACCAAAAACAAAAAACAAAAAAAAGTCAAAACCTACCTCATCTTGGGAAAAAAGTGCCACCTCCAAGGTGAAAAAAGCATGCCCTCAATTCCTAGCACTGTTCCTTTATCATCTTGTCATCTGGGGAAGTCAGTTCTCTGCATCAGGGCTTGATTTCTTCTGGTGCAAAATGGGTAGAGAATCAATACCTGCATTATGGGATCATTGTGAGAACCAGAGAACATCATGCTTGCAAAGCACCTGGCATGAGAAATTTGTCAACAAACATTAGTTCTCTTGCCCTGAAATGTAACTCTTCCCTTTACTGCTTACTGCATTTGCACATTCACAAAACAGTCCAGTGAACTTTCTTTTTCAAAACAGTTTTATTGAGGTATAATTGACTTACAGAAAATATGACATTTAAAAATATTGATGTATAAAAGTATAATTGCACATATTTAAAGTGTATAATTGGAAAGGTTTTGACTTCTGTAAACATTCATTGAAGCCATCAGCACGATCAAGATCATGAATTTATCCATTAGCACCAAAAGCTTCTTTGTATGCTTTGTAATGCCTTCCTCCCGCTACAGTGAGCTTTTATTCTATACTTCTCTCCTGGGTAGAGCAACCAGCCTATTCCTCCATTATGGGTCTTCTCATGTTCCCTGTCCATGGGGAGTCAAGTCTCCTCCCTTCTTAGGGTGGAAGAATAAATCCCAAGCCACTTACTCAAGAGCTTGATGATGGATTAAGGTCATATGTCATGCCCATAAATCAATTTAGTCTGATGCCTAAAATCATCAGCTAATCAATATTTTTAAAGCACTACCTCTGTTTAAGCCCTTATAGTAGGATAGAGACATAGAAGTGAGTTTTGAGCCATTCATACTGGGAGGATGGCAGTCTAGTTGGGAAAATCCATTCATAAAAAGACAACTGAAGTATAAGGTTGTAAATGACAAGGATCAAAGGAGATATAAAGTGCTCAAGTGATTCAGAGGGGAGGGGAGGGAACTTTCAGAAACAGAAGTAAGGAAGGGAGGCTTTTATAGATGTCAGAGCTGGGTAGGTGGAGGTGAGGTGAAAGGGCTTTCCAAGGGTCAGAAGAACATGTGAAAGGGTGAAAATTACAGGGAAAGAAAGAATGTTTGACAGGTGGTAAAGATATCAATGTAGTTGAAACAGAAGGGTTTACAAATCCATTAAATTGTTCACAAATATTATTGAGTGATCGCAATGTTCCATGCATGTATGGGAGCCATGGCTGATCAGAAGGCTAAGACCCAGATACAGCTGGCCTTGAAAACCATGCCAGGGAGTTTAAATTCATTCTGTAGGTCAGCATTTCCCACTGGCAATGTGTAAGATGATTTTAGGTGGTACCCATAGAAAGCTATTAATTAGGTGAAATCATTTCATATGGATTTTAGCAAACACACATAAGTATCACCTCAAATCTCTCCTTTTATGAATGACATTGCTTAGGATAAGTCTAAAATAGATAGTAAGTGCAAAATAATCAGAGCAAGTTAAAGGAAAATATTAAAAGATTATAATCTGGAACAGGGACTCACTGAGATCACGAATTAAATATAAACTTGGTGAAATGCTGCCAAAGATGACAGAACCCCTCAATTGGTGGTCCTGGATCCCTTTGAGAATCTGATGGCAAATGCCTTCAGGGCTTCCTTGTAGACTCATTACCTGAGACAAGTGTGCAGAAGCTTTGGGCTCACTGTAAAATCTTCAGATAGGAAGTCAACATAACAGTATTTGGAGATGTGCTTCCAAGACTAAGATTAGAAGGTGTGCTTCTAAGACTTTTACAGAGCTGTTTCATAAACATTCTTGAGTGAGTTGTATGTACCATACTTCATGCCAGGTGCTAGGGGTATAAGGCTAGTGCTAGGGGTATAAGACTAAGGCAACCAATCTAGTTCCAGGATTCATTTTCTCCCATTCCTCTTTATAGAGGACCATATAATCAAAAATCGACGGCTGTGACCTTCTTGGTTTATGGCTGTCTTATTGACCTTGTCAGGCTTTGTTGCTGAGAACAGAAGTCAGCAAGCTTCTTCTGTAAAGGGTCAGATGAATAATAACTATTTTAAGCTTTGCAGGTCATGTGCTCTCTGTTGTGACTATTGAACTCTGCCATTGTAGTGCAAAAGTAGCCACAGACAATACAAAACAATGTATGAGGCTGTGTTCCAATAAAACATTACCCAAAAGCAGGTAGCAGGCCTATTTTGGCCCATAGGCTATAGTTTACCAACCTCTGATCCATATGGAAGCCTTTTAGGAAGACCAGTGCCCAGCTAACTAGGTAGGGATCTCCACCCACTACAAACACAAATATTAAAACACCATGAAGTCCTCATCCCTGAAAAGCTTCAAGAAAAGAACAATCACCACATGTCCCATTTGGTGGCTCTTTGTTGGTTAGGAAATTTGGGGACTTGCCCACACAATTTCCAAGGTCACTCCCAGTTCTGTAATTCTGTGGCTGATGAGCTATTCAAAAGCAAGGTTGGCTAAGTTTTACCCCATCCAATAGACCCCCACTTTCCATTTTAGTCTTGGCAGCTGAACTCTTTTGGGCATTCTACCACCGACCTTTTGGGATTTCCTGTGTCACAGAATGCTGACATTGTGTTTGTTCTCATTGATCTTCTCCCTTCATTCTTTCTGCATTAAGCTTAATGCATGGGAAGGCATTCTTATTACATAAATAAGCATCTGTTTTTCCCTGAGACCCACTGCAAATCTGATTTTTGCAAATTTCTTTTTTCAGATCTGTTTTCCCAACCAGCCAGTTTTAATGGGCTCCGAAAATATCCTCTCCTCTTCAATGTGTCCATTCCTCATCATGAAGAGGTCATCATGGCTGAACTTAGGCTGTTCACACTGGTGCAAAGGGACCGTATGATATACAATGTTGTAGACCAAAGAATTACCATCTTTGAAGTGCTGGAGAGCAAAGGGAATAATGAGGGAGATAGAAACATGCTGGTCTTGGTGTCAGAGGAGATCTATGGAACCAACAGTGAGTGGGAGACTTTTGATGTCACAGATGCTATCAGAGGTTGGCAAAAGTCAGGCTCATCCACCCACCAGCTGGAGGTCCGCATTGAGAGCAAACACGGTGAAGCTGAGGACTCCAGCAATGGACGGCTGGAAATAGACACCAGTGCCCAGAATAAGCATAACCCTTTGCTCATCGTGTTTTCTGATGACCAAAGCAGTGACAAGGAGAGGAAAGAGGAACTGAATGAAATGATTTCCCATGAGCAACTTCAAGAGCTGGACAACTTGGGCCTGGATGACTATTCCAGTGAACCTGGGGAAGAGGCTTTGTTGCAGATGAGATCCAACATCATCTACGACTCCACTGCCCGAATCAGAAGGAACGCCAAAGGAAACTATTGCAAGAGAACCCCGCTCTACATCGACTTCAAGGAGATTGGGTGGGACTCCTGGATCATCGCTCCGCCCGGATACGAAGCCTATGAATGTCGTGGTGTTTGTAACTATCCCCTGGCAGAGCATCTCACACCTACAAAGCATGCAATTATCCAGGCCTTGGTCCATCTCAAGAATTCCCAGAAAGCTTCCAAAGTCTGCTGTGTGCCCACAAAGCTAGAGCCCATCTCCATCCTCTATTTAGACAAAGGCGTCGTCACCTACAAGTTTAAATACGAAGGCATGGCCGTCTCCGAATGTGGCTGTAGATAGAAGAGGAATCTTGTGGCTTATTTAATAACTGTAAATGTGTATATTTGGTGTTCCTATTTAATAAGATTATTTAATAAGGGTGTACAGTACTACAGGCTTGCTGTCTTCCAGAAATGGACAGGTCAGTTTGTTGTAGGAAATGCATGTTTTGCTTTAGAGTTAAGTCCCTTTCAATCTGTTTTCTCTTTGGACTTGCCATTTCCTGGCAATGCCACCTCCATGTTGATTTGAAAACAACCCCAAGGCAAAATACAGTATCAAAAGATACATACTTGTGTATGTATATGTGTACATACATGAAATTATGAAAATCTTTTGGTTCTGTGCAGGCAGATTATACTCACCTACATGCATGATCCGCTCAAATGTGTGTATATTAAAGGCCAATGGCATGTTCTCTGTTGCCTCTTCTCTGAGTAGGATTTATGTTAAGATAATTTGCATCAGGGATTTAATCATCCTTGGAAGTATTATACTTCCTAAATACTCTAGAAATGTAAGTGTAGCTTTTGTCACTTGAGTTTCTGTAGTTTCTCAGAGACGCAGGGCCTGGCAAGGGATGCTTGAAGGGAAGGGTTAATTGATGTAGAAACCAAATGGACTCAAGAGGTCTTAGAGGTACAACAGGAAAAATGAGCCCGTTCGGTACCAATGTGCTCCAGAGGGCAGCTCCTGGCCGAGGAAGGAAAACAGAAGAAATCGCATGAAATCTCTTCCTGAGTCAATAGGAAAGCAAGGTCATGTGTACTGGCCATTGCTGCTGCAGAGGGTAGAGGGGTCCGGAGGGCACTTGAGGGGAAGAAAGGAAGAAAGGGAAGAGGATATTGATGCTATCTTCGGAGGCTATCCCTAGATGTGTCTGTAACATCATAAACGGTTTTATTTAAAGAATTAAATATTTTGGACAAAATAAAACTATCAAAGACTAAGAGGAGAAAAATTAGAAGGGACCTGTCTGTTGGAAGAAAGGATGTTAATATCTTTCTTCACCTGTTAACGGTGTTCCCTTGTCTCCACACCCCTGCTTTTCACTCTGCTCCATCCTCTTCCTTCCCTCTTTCTTCTTTGCCCTAGTGCCTCATGTCTTCCTCCCATGCCTGTGTCTCACTCTTCCCTGGCCCTCATTACACATCTGTGAGCTGCAAAGGGGCACCTAAATGCCTTTGCTGTCAGAGTGAAAGGAGTTCATGTTTTAATTTCTAAATCTTCCTCTGATATTTAATTTGATTTTATTTTAATAATATCCTTTATCAAATGTTTTTGTTCATTCAGAATGCTTAGGTATAAGAAAAAAGAAAACAAGAATAAGTAAGTATAAGAAAAAGAAAACCAGAGTCCAAATGAATGGATGAATGAATAAACAAAAAAATAAATGGATTTATGAATAGACACACAACCAAATGACTCGAAAGCTAAGGCTGAATTTTGAAATAATGTTTGCTTCATGGCAGAAATCCGGTAACTTTCCCATCTTCTCATTTTACCATCGTCCCATTTTGCAACTGACCAGGACTGAAAGTATTGGGGAAGTGTTCCGGAGAGGAAGAGTCTGGTGGGTTTTCCTGGCAGGTGGCAGGCTCCATTTTTAACCCCCACCATTTCCCTCTACCCGGCAAGCATATCCCGGGCTTTGTGCAGGAGGAACCAGAGCAGAGCAGTTTCCAAACCATTCCAGCATCTCCAGGCAGGGAATGTCGATGGTTCTTGTTAGAACCACGAACGTGGTTTCCAGTACATCATCCCCCATTCACCCCTGCTCATCTTAAGGAATGCTTCCTTAAGAAGTCTGGCACTTTTTTTTTTTTTTTGACCCTGGGAAACAATCAGTCCCTTTGACAAATCTCTTAAGGTTATAAGCACAAACTGCACTAGACAATAGAGGCAAGGAAAACTATTTGGAAGAACTTTTGCCCAATTTGAACCTCTGCTGTCTAGATCTATTGTCCACTGAGTGAATCCTGGGGAATTCATTGCTCCTGGAAGAGTGATATTTTGACGATCAGTGGGTATTCCGTGATTGATACTTTGAGAAAGTCATGCAACTCAGAATCACTATTTGTGGAATAGCCTCCATATAACATAATGTGTGTGTGTGTTTGTGTGTGTGTGATGTATAGCTGGCTTTGGACAGCCACACTTAGTGCCCTCAGTGGAATGTGGTGCATCCTTAATACTCCATGGTACACAATGTATACTCACATACTCCAAGGTACTTCTTATCCTTTCTAAAGGACACTGTAATAGATACACAGTAAAACCTCAGCTGACCAGGATAGTCCTGGTTAGATAAAAATTAAGCAATTTTTATGTCTAATACATATGACAGTAGTGTGCTGGTAAATGCCTTTCAACCAGCAATCCAGGGTGGGAAAAAGCCCCGATTTGTGGATTTCAATGCTGTGAATGCTCTTACTATAGTCTATCTTGAGCTACCAATGTGATGTCAACTGGCTTGCAAAATTAAAACTTAAGTCAGCTCTTGGGGGCTGTGCACTGGCACTGGCACACCGCTGACATTTAGTATCCCACTGACATTAGCACACCGCTAACATTAGCACCCTGATACTAGAATGTTAAGGATGTGCCAGCCCTGCTTTCCACTATGTGCACTGCTGGCTCTGGGCTTCTGGAGTAATCTTGTCTTGAGCACTTACTCTTCTGTTAAAGAGATATGAAAATATAGGCTGTTGGCGATGAGGCTTCGTAGCTCAGTTGTTTCCCTTTTTGCCCATCCAGATGTAAACCAGCATTTCTATTATTTTCTGCTTCCCTATGGAAAGGAAGTACAGAGAGCAACATATTGGTTATTCAAATGTTGCTAGTTGTATTTTTTTTTTTTTTTTTTTTTTTTTTTTTTCATTTTTTTTTTTTTTTTTTTTTTTTGCTTTCTTTTTATCAGGAAGTGCAAAGACATAGCCCATAGAGGAATTCTCCCAGTTCCCACGGGGTCCCTGGCTGCACACCTGCATCACTTCCAACTCACTGCATTGACAGGAGGCCAGAATATTGTCAGATCCTTAAAAGGGTAGAACCTTACTAATGTTTCTTTTGTCATAGACCTTCTTCTAGGTCCCATGCCAATCTTTTCTTTTTTTTACCCTTTTACGGCAGAATTATTATCGCCAAAGTTGATATATCTCAACAACCCTCAAAGAGAATTATAGCAGAGGGAACTGGGCAGCCCACAGCCAAAATATTCATGTAAGAGTTTCTAGGCTTCCCAATATTTATTGATTGATATATTTATTTTTGTAATATATTGTAGTATACCAAATATTTTATTTTTATGTCTGTGATTCCCTTTTGGATAGAGAGTCTTCTGGCTTCAGAGTATAGCTCATATATAATATATGGCCTGTATTTCCATCTCTCTTTTTTTGCATCAGAATGTTCTGTTGGTTTAAGGTATCTTGCCATAGCTTGCCAAAATTTCTTATATTTGTGTCTTGCAGGCATGCTGTGCCTACAAGCATGTTTTGTAGTTTATTTTCTGATTTGTAAATGGTACAATTTTAACTGAAGTGTAGATGTTCCAGAAAATACTTAATCAATACATTGTCATGCATTTCCATTAAGTGATGTTGTCAGTTTATCATGAGAGGCAAATATTGTCAGGCTGTGAGAGAATATGATTGCTACTCAGTAAATGGAGATACCATTTAAATGAAACTTTTTATCCCCCAAAGCTGATACTTCCCCTTTGAATTTACCTATTGCCTTCACTAACCCAGAAATTCGAGACATAATTGGTCAAATTCATTTGTAATTGGACCAATTACTTTGTAAATGTTAAAAATGTTAGCTTAAGGAACTCCAAAAGAGTTTGCCCCAAAGTGCCTGATTCTTTCCTGATGTGTAAATTTTGGTCTAGGGAATTAATAACAAAAACTTTTTTTTTTTTTAGAACTGTTACTAAATGTTTCAGTATTTGTTATGATTTATATTCTTCAAGTAAAATGTATCTTCATATAAGAGAATTTTATGTATCACTTCTTACTTAATTCATCAACAAACTGTAAAGCCAGCAGGGTTTTGGCCAACCCTTTTTAACTTGTCTAGAGCACAGAAGGGATGTTGCCCTTTTTAAGGACTGTAGATCTTTTCAGAGTCACTGTGGGTCATTCTTAACCCTTTGCAGGTCTGCAAGCTCACGTGTGGTGCAAGAGGAAATGCTGCTATGACTCTGCATTTCTTTGCCCCTAGACAAGAAAAGTTGATTTCATACATTAAATGGAAGGTAGATAAGACTATGCAACAGAAGCATACAGGGGTGTTTCTGCATGTGGACATATTTTTCATTAGTTAAAAACCCATCACGGAATAACTGTTTGTTGTGATTAGCATGTTTTTATCACACACGAGCATTGGTTTTGTGAGCACCTGGCTCGATGGTAGTGGGGCGGCCAGTGTGCCAGTGCCCATCTACTGAGCATTTGTGGACGTTGGAAATCAGCGAACACCACTGACACACCGAATTAGCTGACGCACGTTCATGTTCTCGGATAAAACCTGTTCATTATCTATGTCCAGATTTGTACAGTTATCACTAGACTAAAATGAAGATGGAAATAAATGTTTTACCCTGTGTTCATGAACCAAATGTGTACAGAGTCTTTTCAAATAAAATTAAAAAAAATATTTTGATGATAGTTATTTGCAGCTTATTTTTCCTTGAGGTGAAATATTGAGTTTTGCGCATACCCCTCTTTTCCATTTTTCTACTTGATAACATACCCAGATGGAATAAAACTAATTGCTATATTAATAGAGAATGGTCCAAGGAAACCATAAGTTGTTTTGAGCTTGTAAGTGACCTCACTAGAGAGTGGGATTTTGTTGTTCCATGGTTCTCCCACTTTATATGACTTTGTGTAATTCCCATTAATGCCACAGGCATTCATAGAAAATATAACTGGCTCCCCTTTGTCAGTAGCTGGGAAATATTTCTTCTTTGAATAAATTCCAAACGAGGCAGATTAAATGTAACAGTCCTGGCCAACAGACAGACCCTGCCCCTTGTCGAAGAAGGAGATTCATTCTTATGGCAGAATGCGGAATTTGAAGGGCATAGGGACAGCCCCAGGTAGAATAAAATTTCTTCCATCAGAAAATCATCCTGCGTTTCTTTTTTGAGGGGAAGCCTCACATGTCTCAGCTGGCAGGCTGAATCTGGCAAGTGCATTGGAGGAGAACACAGCCTTCATCCCTGGATGAGCTCTGATAAGATGAGACAGGGTTCTAGCCATGGAGGAAATGGAGCTGAGAGCCCAAGATGGGGCTGAGCCCGGGACTGGACTACACAGGCCTGAAAAGCCAGTCCTGTAACTTGATTTTGAATTCTTTAGCAGCTTATTCATTCTCTTCTTTAAATAAGTCAATTTATAAAAGTTTGTCACAGTGTGGAGTCTGGAACCCTTCTTTGCAATTGGTTTGACCTGAGCACAGCTATGCTGGACCAGCCACCTTGTACTTGGATTTCTTTCCCACTGATACAGCTGAAATTGCACTGGGCAGACACAGGGCTGCAAGTTATTTGGGGGGTAGTTTGTTTACAAAGTAAGACAAACAATTATCTTCAAAGAGCAAATTATACACTTGTAATATGTTACAGGTTCTAATAGTACTCTTAATGCAAATTGAGCTTTGTGGTATGGGGAAATCACGCCATGAGATTACTGCATGTGACTCTAGTTACATGAACAAGAACTCACTTTCATATAGAAGTGACTATGAACGAGAATCCACTTTCATATAGAAGTGACTATTTGTAAATATGGGGCCTATTTGAAGAAGGTGAGAGCTTGTTAACTTGGGTGGTTATAAATGGATTATGTGATTATCACCAACTCACTCTCCTAAACTGTCAGTTTACAATAAACAGTTCCTGTCTTCTCTCTTAACCTTCCTCGGACCATTTACACAGATCTAAAGTAGCTCATCTCATTCCAAGAAGAAAGCCCAGAAAGACATGGAAACTTCAATACATTTTTACTCTTAAATGTGATTCTGAGAGTCTTATAAAAAATTTAGGCCACTCAGTTCAAATTAAGATTGATGGGAAGTGTGAAGTACCATTGTCAACTCAAGATTCGCTAGAAAGTTTTCACACACAAAACACTGACCCCACTTCCTTGCATAACATGGGAATGGTTTTAGAAAATTTAGTTCTAACTCCTTATTAGTATCTCTGCCTAAAATGTGTAACATAACCTTACTAATTATGAGAAAACATCAGATAAACCTATTTTAAGAAGATTCTGCACTCTTAAAAAGTCAAAGGCAAAGAAAGATTGAGAAACTCTTATAGATTAAAAGAGACCAAAGAATCATGACAACTAAGTCCAGCTTGTGGTTCTGAGTTGGATCCCAGACCCCCCCCAAAAACTGGCAAAAAGCACATTATCTTTGTTAAGTTCATTGCTGCCACAGCTGGTAGAGAGTCCAACTTCATCCATTGTTTACTCTCAAATGACATTAATTTGTAAAAGTCTTCTGCATGGTTATTGCCCTTTTTCTGAAGTTGTGAAAAGCTGTACAGGAGTAACGGGGCTTTTGCTCAATGCAATGTCCAAGAAGCAGGCAGACAGCATTAGAAATGAAACCTTTCTTTGCCCAGTAGCCAAACTCAATGCAAGGAACAGAACTGAAGGGAAGGTGCCCATCATATGGCAAACCTGATGTTAATAAATGAGCTGCAACCAAACATTTTCCTGAAATAACCAAGCTCAACATGCTTTTCAGGCAATAAGCCATCTGTTCCAAGTGTTTAGAAAATGGAACTCCAATCGCTGGTAATTTGAACTTCCTTATACCCCAGTTCAATGTTTGATAAGGCAAGAGTGCGAACAGCATGGGAACTGAGTTACTATATTAAGAAATGCAGCAAGAACAAAAACCAGCCCCCTGCAGCTATTTTGTTTATATCCGGACCCATCTGTTTTAATTAACATAATATTTACATGAGACCAGCTCCCGCTACGTCTTTTGCTGCAAATGTCTCATGCTTTATTCTTTGTTGTTGGTGGTCTTGCTTTTAAAAGAGATCCTGCAAAAGCACAATTGCAGACTGTGCCTGAATGAGGTGTACACAGTAAAATTATACCTGCATTCTAGCTCCTCAGGGCCAGGCTCACCCACTTTGTACAGTTTGGGGTCAGATACCAGGTTGCCAGACGAAATACAGGATGCCCAATTAAATATGAATCTAAGATCAAACCATGAGTAGTTTGTTTAGTAAAAGTCTGCTTCAAATATTGTACAGGACATACTTATACTAAGTAATGTTTGTTGACTACCTGAAATTCACATTTAGTTGGATGTTTTTATCTGCTAAACCTGGCAGCCTAAGTCAAGTATTGCTCAGAAGGTTGCACAAGTGGAAAGAGCCACAGAAAGATGAAGAAATTTGCTCCTTCATTCCTAGAAGGGCTATTCAGAAGATGACTAATTACAAAGCATTAGTTTATTTACACTAAACAAATTATTCTAGTAAGATTAATCATTGAAGAATAGCTTTGAGATTTGAAGTGGAAATTTACTTGACCATGTCTGCCAATGCTAAAAACAGTAGTAACACCCCAAAATCATCATGCCCAGCTTATGAAGAAACTGAGCCACAGAGAAAGAGGCATATTCTTAGAGGTCATTCAAGCATGCAGAAGCAGAACTGGAATTGAAAACCCAAGCAGCTCACTTCCAGTAACCAAGCCCTCCACCACTATGCCATGCTGCCTTCCACGTAAAACCACAAAAGTAGTAAACTTTCACATCCATTTTCCTACATAATCTGCCTGCCAACAAACTGGAAACCCCCGAGCTTTAGCAAGGTGACACTGAGTGGGCCTCATACCTCAGGATCCAGGCCACTTACCATCCTTCCATCCCTCCCCTGGGGCTCCTTCCTGCCTCTTGCTTTCCTTCCCTCTTTAGAGCTGTCCCTCACTACTGCATCTTTGAGAGTTTTCTCCCAGCAATACAGGTGCTTCCTTTTCCTGCCCTTTCTCAATGTATGGGTCCCTTAGGTTAAGAGATCACTGAGAATTCTTCAGAAATAGGCATGGAATGACAAAAAGGAAAGAGCAGAGTAACATACGCAGGTTGGATAACCCTATAGAGACCCTGGGACACTCATTTGGCCTCTGAGTCCTCTCAGCCATCATCAGAATTGCCCAGATGTTTCTCTCAAGGCTGGGAGCCTAGAAGGTGTTGGGTGTGAGACCAGGATGCTCTGCCCACAGCTCAAAGAGGAATCAGCCAGACACTGCTGGCCTCAAAGATTCCGCCAGGGTCTTGGCCAGCTGTGTCTTTGCAGCATTTCTCCCCACCCTCTCTTATGAAATCTGTCTGTCAACTAACTGGAAACTCCCAAGCCTTAGTGAGGAGGCACCACATGGACCCGAGATATTTTTCTTTCCTCTTAGACTCCCACTAGGGAAGAGACATGTTTCCCTAGAACTTCAGAAGATTCTCAACTGAACTGCTGACATTTCACTACCTTTCCTGGGAGTCTCTCCAACATCAAGTCCTGAACACCCTACCCTCAAAGGTTCTCTTTTTGTTTTTAATGTTGACTTCACCTATTTTAGATTTTGTTATATTCATTAAAAGCGAAATTCCAGGAGAAAAGGCTATGCACATTTGAAATATGTGGTTCTGAGAGATACTACCAAAAATCACTCTCCAAAACTTTACATCAAATTATAATCAATAAACTGTATATAAGTGCTGTTTCTATAGTTTCCAGTATTCAATACTATTGTTTTTCTCAATGGATCCTGTTATGAACTGAATTGTTTCCCCCTAGAAAGATATGTTGAAACCCTAACCCCCCATACCTCAGAATGTGACCTTATTTGGAAATAGGGTCTTCATAGAGGTAATGAAGTTAAAATGAGATCCTTAGGGTAGATCTAACCCAATAAGACTGTTGTCCTTATAGAAAGGGCAAATTTGGACACAGACACAGACATGAACACAGGGAGGATGCCATTGAACATGAAGGTAAGGATTGCAGTGATGTTCCTACAAGTCAAAGAGCACCAAAGATTGCCAGAAAGTCACCAGAAACTACGGGAGAGGTATAGAACAGATACACCTCACAGCTATCAGAAAGAACCAACGCAGTCTACACCTTGATCTTGCACTTCTAGATTCTGAAACTGGGAGATGAATAAATTTCTGTTGTTTGAACAGTTTGTGATACATTATTACAGCAGGCCTAGAAAATTGTGACAGATACTAAGTATAATAATTCCTTGATGTAAATTTATTTCTTTAATGATTTTTTTTCTTTTTTATTGTACTTTAGGTTCTGGGATACATGTGCAGATCATGCAGGATTGTTGCATAGGTACACACATGGCAATGTCCCTCCCTTGGCCTCCGCCAACAGACAGCAGTGTGTGATGCTCCCCTCTCTGTGCCCATGTGTTCTCATTGTTCATCACCCACCTATGAGTGAGAACATGTGGTGTTTGATTTTCTGTTCTTGTGTCAGTTTGCTGAGAATGATGGTTTCCAGATTTATCTATGTCCCTGAAAAGGACACAGACTTATCATTTTTTATGGCTGCATAGTATTCCATGGTGTATATGTGCCACGTTATCCTTATCCAGTCTATCGTTGTTGGGAATTTGGATTGGTTCCAGGTCTTTGCTATTGTAAACAGTGCCACTATGAACATATGTGTGCATGTGTCTTTATAACAGAATGATTTATAATCCTTTGGGTATATACCCAGTAATGGGATTGCTGGGTCAAATGGAATTTCTATTTCCAGGTCCTTAAGGAAGCATCACACTGTCTTCCACAATAGTTGAATGAATTTACACTCCCACCAACAGTGTAAAAGTGTTCCTATCTCTCTACATCCTCTCCAGCATCTGTTAGCTCCAGATTTTTTAATGATTGCCATTCTAACTGGTGTGAGGTGGTATCTCAATGCGGTTTTAATTTGCATTTCTCTAATAATAAGTGATGAGCATTTTTTCATATGTTTGTCGGCATCATATATTTCTTCTTTTGAAAAGTGCCTGTTCATGTCTCTCACCCACTTTTGGATGGGTTTGTTTGTTTTTTTCTTGTAAATCTGTTTTAGTTCTTTGTAGATTCTGGATATTAGCCCTTTGTTAGATGAGTAGATTGCAAAATTTTTTCCTATTCTGTTGGCTGCCAGTTCACTCTAATGATTGTTTCTTTAGCTGTACAGAAGCTCTGGAGTTTAATTAGATCTAACGTGTCTATTTTGGCTTTTGTTGCCAATGCTTTTGGTGTTTTAGTCATGAAGTCCTTGCCTATGCCTATATCCTGAATGGTTTTGCCTAGGTTTTCCTCTAGGGTTTTTATGGTGTTAGGTCTTATGTTTAAGTCTTTAATCCATCTGGTGTTAATTTAACTGTAAGGTGTCAGGAAGGGGTCCAGTTTCTGCTTTCTGCACACTGCTAGCCAGGTTTCCCAACATCATTTATTAAACAGGGAATCCTTTCCCCATTGCTTGTTTTTGTCAGGTTTGTCAAAGATGAGATGATTGTAGATGTGTGGCACTGCCTCCAGGGGCTCTGTTCTGTTCCATTGGTCTATATCTCTGTTTTGGTACCAGTTCCATGCTGTTTTGCTTACTGTAGCCTTGTAGTATAGCTTGAAATCAGGTAGTGTGATGCTTCCAGCCTTGTTCTTTTTGCTTAGGATTGTCTTGGCTATGCGGGCTCTCTTTTCGTTTCATATTAAGTTTAAGGTGGTTTTTTCCAGTTCTGTGAAGAAGGTGATTGGTAGCTTGATGGGGATAGCATTGAATCTATAAATTACTTTGGGCAGTATGGCCATTTTCACAATATTGATTCTTCCTAACTATGAGCATCATGGAATGTTTCTCCATCTATTTGTGTCCTCTTTTATTTCCTTGAGCAGTGGTTTGTAGTTCTCCTTGAAGAGGTCCTTTACCTCCTTTGTTAGTTGTATTCTTAGGTATTTTATTCTCTTTGTAGCAGTTGTGAATGGGAGTTTGCTCATGATTTGGATCTCTGTTAGTCTGTTATTGGTGTATAGGAATGCTTGTAGTTTCTGCACATTGATTTTGTATCCTAGGACTTTGCTGAAATTGCTTATCAGTTTAAGGAGATTTTGGGCTGAGATGAAAGGGTCTTCTAAATATACAATCATGTCGTCTGCAAATAGAGACAATTTGACTTCCTCTTTTTCTAATTGAATACGCTTTTTTTTTTCTTACCTAATTGCTCTGGTTAGAACTTCCAATACTATATTGAATAGGAGTGGTGATAGAGGGTATCCTTGTCTAGTGCCAGATTTCAAAGGGAATGTTTCCAGTTTTTGCCCATTCCGTATGATATTGGCTGTAGGTTTGTTGTAAATAGCTTTTACTGTTTTGAGATATGTTCCTTCGATACCTAGTTTATTGAGAGTTTTTAGCATAAAGGGCTGTTGGATTTTGTTGAAGGTCTTCTCTGCGTCTATTGAGATAATCATGTGGTTTTTGTCTTTGGTTCTGTTTATGTGGTGGATTATGTTTATAGACTTGTGTATGTTGCACCAGCCTTGCATCCCTAGAATGAAGCCTACTTGATCGTGATGGATAAGCTTTTTGATGTGTTGTTGTAATCACTTTGCCAGTATTTTATTGAAGATATTTGCATCTATGTTCATCATGGATATTGTCCTGAAGTTTTCTTTTTTTGTTGAGTCTCTGCCGGATTTTGGTATCAGGATGATGTTGGTCTCATAAAATGATTTGGGAAGGATTCCCTCTTTTTGGATTGTTTGGAATAGTTTCAGAAGGAATGGTACCAGCTCCTCTTTGTATGTCTGGTAGAATTCAGCTGTAAACCTGTCTGGTCCTGGACTTTTTTTGGTTGGTAGGCTATTAATTGCTACCTCAACTTCATGACTTGTTATTGGTCTATTCAAGTTTTCAACTTATTCCTGGTTTAGGCCTGGGAGGGTGTATGTGTCCACGAATTTATCCATTTCTTCTAGGTTTACTGATTTATGTGCATAGGGTTGTTTGCAGTAATCTCTGATTGTAGTTTGTATTTCTGTGGAATCTGTGGTGATATCCCCTTTATGGTTTTTTATTTCATCTATTTGATTCTTCTCCTTTTTCTTTTTTATGAATCTGGCTAGTGGTCTGTCTATTTTGTCAATCTTTTCAAAAAAAAACCAGCTCCTGGATTTATTGATTATTTGAAGGCTTTTTTGTGTCTCTATCTCCTTCAGTTCTGTTCTGATCTTAGTTATTTCTTGTCTTCTGTTGGGTTGTGATCCTTTGGAGGAGGAGAGGCTTCGTGGTTTTTGGTGTTTTCATCCTTTTTGTGCTGGTTTCTTCCCATCTTGGTGGCTTTGTCTACCTGTGGTCTTTGTAGTTGGCGACTTTCAGATGGGGTCTCTGAGTGGATGCCCTTTTTGTTGATGATGAAGTTATTTCTTTCTGTTTCTTACTTTTCCTTCTAACAGTCAGGCCCCTCTGCTGCTGGACTGCTGGAGGTCCACTCCAGACCCTGCTTGCCTGGGGATTACCCGTGGGGTCAGCAGAACAGTAAGGGTTGCTGCCAGTTTCTTCTTCTGTTCTCTTCATCCCAGAAGGGTACTTGCCACATGTTGACCTGAGCTCTCCTTTATAAGGTGTCTCTTTGGGTATACGGGGTCAAGGAGCTGCTTGAGGAGACAGTCTGTCCCTTATAAGAGCTCAAGTGCTGTGCTGGGAGCTCTGTTGTGCTGTGCAGAGATGCTGGGCAGGCACTTTTAAGTGTGCTGCAGCGGCACTCATACTACCTCTTTTCCCAGGTGCTCTGTCCTATGAAGATTGGCTTTATTTATAAGATCCTGTCTTGCTGCTGCCTTTTGTCATAGATGCCCTGCCTGCATGGAGTAGTCTGCCAGCAGAGGCGCTGCTGAGCTGCCACAGGCTGTGCCCAGCTGCTGGGTGAACTGCCTCAGTAGTGGCAATCTCTCTTCTCCCCACTGAGCTGGACCGTCCTGGGTTCAGCTGTGCTTTCTGGGAAACTCTCAATCCAGAGCGTTTCAGATTGCTTGTTTTGTGTGGGTGGTACCCGCCAAGCCAGATCACCCAGCTCCCTGTCTCTGCCCCCTCCCTTTTAGTTGAATGGGCAGCTCTGTCTCCCAGGCATTCCAGATGCTAGTTGAGATGGCCGCCCAGATTTGTGTGAGTTTCTGTATGCCAAGCTGGTACCGGCTGAAACTGCCATGCTGAAAACTTGTGGTGCTTTTCGGCCTGGGAATATCCTGGTCTGTAGGCAGTGAAAATTTGTTTGGAAATGCAGTGGGCACTCACCCTCTGTGTTGTTCTTGCTGGGAACTGCACTCCGGAGCTGTTCCTATTCTGCCGTCTTGGATCGGGATCTTCTTTAATGATTTAAATTTACTTAAAATTAAAATTGATTTCTTTAATGATTGGTGAGTTTGAACATATTTTGACGTATTTCTTAACCAGTTTTCTTCATTCCACAGCTAAACTTTTCCTTTTACCTAGTGTTCATATTTTTCTAGCTAATTTGTTGGAATTCTATATATTATGCTCAATCCTTTGTCATTTTCTATGAATAGTTTTTCCAGTTTGTTGCTTATCTTTTAACTTTTTAAAAATATTACATTTTGTTACTTTAAAAGTTTACATTTTTATTTAGTCAACTCTGGCAGTCTTTTCCTTTGTGGCTTCTTTACTTAGGTGCGTCATGCTTAGAAGTGGTTTCTCCATGTCCAAACTATTAAAAGGTTTTGTTGGCAAAGTCACTGTCATTTTCGGCATAGTCTAATGTAACTACCAAGGGAAGGAGAAAAGGTAGCGGGAAAAGAAAAGTGTCTTCTATTTCTGTCTCTTCCTTGGACTCTCCTAGACCAAGTTCACATCATCTGAGCCTGGAAGGAGTTTAAAGCTTTACTTTCTCTGGGGATTGCTCCTGGAAAACCTCTCAATCTGCAGCTCCTGTGACATGAGGGCTGGCTGCTTCCTCCTGCCAAGCCCAGAGAACCTGCAGACCAACCAGGCTCCTCTGTGCTAATGTCCCCTTATGCCTCCAGGCAGTCTTACTGGACAGTGCCTCGTTATGGTAATCTATCACTGTGTAGCAAACCACATCCAAACAGTGCTTTCAACAATAACAATAATTTATTTTGCTCATGAATCCTAGGGTTGATTGGGCTTAGGGAAAAGATTCTCCGTTAAGATCTCGTACCATGTGATGGTAACAGGGATGTCATCATTTTGAAGGCACCAGGGTTGGGGCTTCTTAGGTCTCTTTGCCTGTTCCCTCCACACTGTCTCTCTACATGGCTACCTCAGGGTAACTAGAATTTCTGTTCAGGAGACAGATGGGTGGGGTAGAGAGAGAGAGAAGGGGAGAGAGAGAGAGAGAGAGGAGACTGTATTGCCTTTTATTACCTAAACTTGAGAGACACATGCAGCATTCCTTTCTCCTGGCCCCATATGGTAGGAGTGAGTCACAGGGCCAGCTTATAATTAGGAGGAGGAGAATTAGACTTCACCTCCTGATGGGAAGTGTGCTGATGAATTTTCAGACATCTTTGAAAACTCCCACAGATAAACTGTAGGAATCCACCAAATGGACTCTGTTTCTTCCGTGCACTGCCTGTGCAGGGTCTATAGGAAACACCCCATCTTCCTTGCCCTGATGAACCCTAAGGGTGCAAGCCAGTCCCTGCTCAAAAATAGCTTCTCTTTTTCGCTCCTCCACCAGACTAGGCTGCCAGTCTCTCTCTTGACCTCAGATTTCAGGGTGGGCTCAGACTTGAGTCCTCTATGCCCCATCTACTCCCAAATGTAGAAACACATATCAAATTATCCCAGGGGTATCATTTGAATAACTTTTTCTGTACCTGAAGTGAAGGACAGGCATTCCTCCTTCCCTCTCCTAAATTCCAATGATCAGCGTTTGGCTAAGTAAATTAAGATTCACCCAAAAATGAATTTGTTGACTAAAATCAAGCTTTGAAAAATACTTGTAGGCATGGAAAATATTCCTTAATGGGATAACAATTTTTCTTAAGTCGAATCATGACAGGTTTTTAAAACTTGGTGACCCAAGGTGGCTGAATGATGTATTTAAGCAAGAGCCAAAGGTCCCTTCCAGTTCTTTTGGTTTACTGGTATATTTTAAAGCTATATTTGGAATGCTTGCGCTTTGGACAGAGTAATCACAGAAAAATTAAGTAACTTAACTAAAGTCACTTTTCAATCAGAGAAAGGATTAATCACAAGATCTGGATTTCTCAACTTCTAGTATTAAGACTCAACCTTTTGCAATGAAAGCTATATTTGGAATTCTTGCACTTTGGACAAAGGAATCACAGAAAAATAAAGTCACTTTTCAATCAGCGAAAGGATTAACCACAAGATCTGGATTTCTCAACCTCTGGTATTAAGACTTAATCTTTTGCAATGAAGCTGTTTCAGTGAAATTTTTTCCAAGATTTGCCTCAATACGTTTGTTGTCTCAATGAGGCAGGAAATAAATAACAAAGAAAAATGTTCAGATTCTACTAGATAATATTCTGCATTTTCTAAACTTTCAGGAGTATACTTGAACAAAAGCTGGATTTTTAACATATAAATGCTGCCAAGAAATATTATTTAATAAGTAGGGATCCACATGATGCAGCAGAATGTAATTTACTTGAGAAGCTGCAAAGTGAGAAGCAAAGTGCTTTTGATACAACCCAGGGCATGGTGCTGAAAAGCTGTGTGTGAAGTTAAGTAAAGGGTGAAGGCAGCGTGGATTTGCACAGCAAGTACAGTAACCAAGTCCCATTATCTATCACCTTTAGGTTTGTTGTTTTTTGCCATGACAACTGCTTATCTTTGGTAGATGTTTTAGGATCCACAGCTGTCACTTGAGGAAGTGACTTTCCTTAAGTGGCTTGACAAACAGAGACCAAATACGAAACTTCAGCAGCAGAGCCAGAGATTTCCATATGGGAGATATTATGAGGTTTGTTAGAACTGCTATTTTCATGGGCACAAAACTGATATAGAAAAAACACAGTGGCTAATACTGGTTACTCTGAACTCTAATATTCACCAAAAAGATGAGGTTACTCAACCACCTACAACTAATTTGAACCCTTTAGAGCTATTACAAGTGCTATTACTGATAGGACAACTTAAAATCAGTAATAGGAAGATTGAAGTATTTGCTTGTAACTCCTGTGCTCCAGGCAAATTAAACCAACCTGAAGTCGCAATTCCAGATTAGAGTCTTCTATACCATCTCATCCTGTATGGCCGTCTTGTTGTCCATCAATACAGCCCTAGTTCCTGCCTTCTTCTTAGATCATCCAAGGATCCCAGGGTTCTCTTGAGCTCCCTAGAGCGGAATGGCAACCCAGGGGCCAAGCAACATAAAAAGAGGTAAGTTGCCCAGGGACCATTGGACAGCTCAGGCCTCAGCCTGGACAGCTCAGGCCACAGCAGCAGCTATGAAGTTCCAGACAATTGTTACCATAATGGAGTTCAGACCTGTGTGTGCCAGATATTCCAATTTTTAAGATAAACTAGAAATATGGAATTTAAAAGTTTTTGAATTTTTCCATCTGGTTACAGAAAGTGTTTACATGCTGGGAAGTATAAATAATGCACATTGTGAGTCAAATTTGGCTCCAATGCTACCCCTTTACCCTCTCTGGCCTTGAGATTAATGCCAGTACTGGGAGAATCACATTCCTTTTGACTGAGACCGTTCCCACTAAGCCCATAATCCTGCCAATATTGCCGAGAGTTGGAACTGTTCCTTCTGGCTCATCCTTCCGTTTAATGTGCAGCTGCCTTTCTTGGTTAAGACGGATCAAAAGTTGCATTGGGTGCTTCCTTCTTCCCTCATTCTGGGGGAATGTATATCTGTTTCCTGTTGACAGAGAACCAACAGCATCCTTGAAGTTCTCAAAGAACTGCCCTTGATCCTAACATTGTTTCTATAGCCCAACATTAGAATGGGACTTTCTTCAACAAAGATACCCTCTGTTTCAATGGTTTTCAAGGTAGTTTGTGCAACAGAATCATCTGAAGAGTAATTTAAAAACTCGATTCCCTGGTCTCACCCAGGAGAATGAGATGTAGTAAATGGGTATGATGTAGAGCAGCAGTTCCCAAATGTTTTATTCTCAGAAGCTCTTTATCTACTTAAAAATCACCCCAAAGAGCAAGTGTTTATGTGGGTTGTATCTGTTGCTATGTACCATATTAGGAATTAAAACTGAAAATTAAAATATATATGTATTAATTCATTCTAAAATTAACAAACTCATTGCACATTAATACAAATAACAGTTTTGTGAATAATAAATATGTTTTTTGAAAACAAAATTAGTTTCATGAGAAGAGTGGCATTGCTTACAATTTTGTAAATCTCATCAGCGTCTGACTTAATATAAGGGACCTGGGGGCCAGGCGTGGTGGCTCATGCCTATAATCCCAGCACTTTGGGAGGCCAAGGCAGGCAGATAATGAGACCAGGAGTTCGAGACCAGACTGGCTAGCCTGGTGAAACCCGTCTATACTAAAAATACAAAAAATTACCCAGGCATGGTGGTGTGCACCTGAAGTCCCAGCTACTCAGGGAGCTGAGACAGGAGAACTGCTTACACCCAGCGGGTGGGGGTTGCAGTGAGCCAAGATTGTGCCATTGCACTCCAGCCTAGTGACAGGGTGTCAAAACAACAACAACAACAAAAGGACACCTGAATTGCCCTATCTGCTTTGCATTCAATGCATTGCAATATGTTGTTTTGGTTGAAGTATATGATAAAAACTAGGCTTCACACAAATTTGTGATTGAAAAAGGAAATCATATTTTAGTCACCTGTTCAGATAATTATGAATATTCCTCTTTGACACTACACTGAAACTTAATGAATGGTAGTTTCTTCAATGTTAGTTGGAAGAGAAAATCTAAAATCTTTTAGTAAACTCTTTGTACTTTGTTATATTAAAAGCCATTGGTCTTGTACTTTGAATGGATCTTTTACCCAAGGATAATTCTATAACAGCATATATTTGTCATTTGGAAAATGTTTGTCATCAGACCTAAATGTTGACATATTTCATCAAACAATATGATCATATATCTGGAAAACTGTTGTATACTAAGTGAGAGAATGGTATCGATATAAGCAAATAATGTCCTGGCATTATTATGAAAATAGTTTTGACCTCTATGGACTCTCTGGTCTATAGAGCCTTCCCCAGGGAAAAAAACCACAGTTCTTTCCTATAGGTGTATAAAACTAGATTCAGCTTCAGACTGTGCTATTAACTAGCTCAGACACCTTAAGAATGGTTCTTTATCTTTCTACAACTCATTTTCTCAACTGTAAAATAAAAGTGTTGAACATCAGTTGTTGTTTACCAAAGGAGTACAATTAGCAATTGAGGCAGAAAAAGTTGCTGTTGTGAGGGACTGTCCCTCATGTTACATTATATTTATTATTCCTGGCTTCCCTAAATATGAGTAGCACCACACTCCACCCTCAACCACTGTAAAAACCCAGAGCTCTCAAGAGAACTCTTTGGAGGGAGCTATTACCTCTAGTTGAGACCCATTGGACAAAAGGAATTTTAAGTTTCTTTTCATTTCTGAAGCCAATTCTATTAAAATAGGATAAATGACTACTTTTGAAGCTATTGAATGCATTTTGAATTTCTCTTTTGCTGTGTGTGTGTGTGTGTGTGTGTGTGTGTGTGTACATCTACTTAGGTATTATAGATGTCCTTAAATATATTTGATTGGACAAATGTTTGTGACCACATGGAAAGTAACAAATTAGAGGAGCTGGGGTTGGATTCGGGAAAATAAAAGAGATATGGGAAACAACTCTCACTTTTTCCTGGCCACATAGTTGCAAATTAAGAATTCTTGAAATCTTTATTAGTTGATAGTGCTTTACACATTCCCTTGTTCAGCTGACCAGAGGTGTCGAAAGGAAGAGATAAGGCCTCCCTAGCCTGCCAAGCTTCAGGAAAACTAGATGGCCATGAGCTGGTCCCTCAGCCCTGGCTCCTCCTGCTCTTGAAAGGGCTGTGTAGCTCAGAGGGTAAAAGCCTGAGCTGGACCCAGTCTGCCTGGGTTTGAATTCCAGCGTTGCCACTTCCTGGCTACATTTCCTTAGAAAATCACTTCCCCTCTCTGTCTGAGTTCCCTCATTTGCTTACTGAAAGGAACAAAAGCACTGACTTTATGACTTACTATGAAGATTAAATGTGTTGATGCATTCAAGGTACTTGGAACAATGTGTGTCAATGGGTAAGGAAGCAATAAATGTCAAGGAATAGCATTCCTAAGTGAAGGCGGGAAGCCCTGCCCCCCTCCACTGAAAACCCTTGTTTACCTTTCCCTGTTACATGCTTTATTTCTTTTCCCATAAGGCTGAACATGAGGCTGATTTTTATCTTACTCTTATGTGTACACATGAGTTGTTGGTTATGATTCAGGGAAGCATCATTTTATATCCCTGCAGGGCATCAGCAAAGACGCCCTCCTGATGCCATTCCCAGTGAAGGCAAAGACATTTCTCAAAGCCTTGTAGACTCCAACAGAGCTGGCACACCAGAATTTGGAGGGTTGGAACACACACATTTTTAAATGTGGTTTGCCTGAATTGGTCTCCTTTGGCAATGAATGTCCGAAAGAAAAAGGCCAAAATGAAATTCCCAAGATTTTTAGTTTGGCAATGACTAATGAGAAAATAATTCCTGATTAAAAAAACGTAAGACCATCCTTGACAAGACTTTTCCACAGGAAGCATTTGAAAAAGTTTGGAGGTAAATTCTGGAGGAGGGCTGCCTCTTCTAAATGTGGCAGTTCCCACAAAGGGCATGTCTTCTGTCTTCCCCTAAAAAAATAAAAAGTTTGCTATACATTTGTATATTCTGCTCTTTGCAGAACCTCCTTCTGAACTCCAAAGAATTTTCACGTTCACATCACCAGATAAATGAGGGTGGTAGGAAGTTAAGAAAGCAGGGGCTCCTACTTCTTGAGTTAATTGTGGACCTATTTGACTTGACTTCCGGCTGACTCACAGATTCTGAGAGAAGAATTCCAACAAATGAGTATATTCCATCAGCAGTGCAGAGATAAGTGAAGGTGACCTCATGGCAAGGCTTCCGTATGTTTGTGTGTCTCTGAATAAACACTCTCCAGTGAGCCTTCTTGGTCTGAGTTTCTCATTTTTCTTCCTAAGTGTTCCTGACACTTGCTGCTCTTTCCTCAAGATTCTACTAATGACTGATTTAAGGACTTAGTGTAATTGGCAAGATGACTTTAGGGTTACTTCCAACCATGTGAGTGTACAAATTTTTATATTTTGTAGAACTGAAAATGGCTTCAGAACTCATCTAGTTCAACCCTTTTATTTTCAGAAACCAGAAAGTCTAAATGAACTTCTGAGATCAGAAAACACTTTCAGGCAGGGCTGGGTTCAGAACTCCCAAATCATAACCCTTTCTTTTTTTTTTTTTGCGACGGAGTTTCGCTCTTGTTACCCAGGCTGGAGTGCAATGGCGCGATCTCGGCTCACCGCAACCTCTGCCTCCTGGGTTCAGGCAATTCTCCTGCCTCAGCCTCCTGAGTAGCTGGGATTACAGGCACGCGCCACCATGCCCAGCTAATTTTTTGTATTTTTAGTAGAGACAGGTTTTCACCATGTTGACCAGGATGGTCTCGATCTCTTGACCTCGTGATCCACCCGCTTCGCCTCCCAAAGTGCTGGGATTACAGGCGTGAGCCACCGCATCCGGCCCAATCATAACCCTTTCTATGACTTACTCTAAGGTTCTTGAAATTGGGGTTCATATGCTCCCCTGGGTTGGCCATGTATACAAGGCACACAAAAGTTACAGGACATAATTTGAGGCATGTTCTTACAGCTTCCACTTTACACTAAGGCCAGTGCTCAGATGATTTTCATATCACACATACCACTGATTCCTCACCTCCCAGAACAGTATCTGGCATAGTAGGTAATCAATAAATATTTGTTGAATTAATGAGTGTTAAAAATAAAATATGATGATTTCATCAAAGACTTTAGCTTGCAATGGGATCTTCCTCCATTAGAGATATCAGCCAATATATTTGAGAAAATCATGGTGAAGCTAAAACCAGAGTTCTCCAAGAAGCATCTATACTGTGGCCATGTGCCTCATCTGAAAATCTCTCTACACATTTCCAAGGACAAATGTGTTTTGAAATTGGACAAATAATAAAATTGCATCTTTTGTTTCTTTCCCTGGAACATAATTCCTCCCCTTCCCACCAAATATAGGTATTCCCTACTTGCATAATCTTTTATTTTTTGTTTAATTTTTCCATAAGTTATTGGGGTACAGTTGGTATTTGATTACATGAGTAAGATTTTTAATGGTGATTTTGGTGTACCTATCACCCAAGTAGCATACACTGTGCCGTATTTATAGACTTTTATCCCTCGCTCCCCTCCCATTCTTCCTCCAAACCCCAAAAGTCCATTGTATGATTCTTACGCCTTTGCACCCTCATAGCTTAGCTCCCACATATCAGTGAGAACATACGATGTTTGGCTTTCCATTACTGAGTTACTTCACTTAGAATAATAGTCTCTAATCTCATCCAGGTCACTGCAAATGCTGTTAATTCATTCCTTTTTAACAACTTACATAATCTTTTCTTATCACTTCCACAGTAAGCCTTCCTTGAACCCCTAGACTAGGTTAAGTAAAGTCTTCCAGGTATGTGCTCCCCTGGACCCTGAATTTCTTCATTATAACACTCAACACATTTGATTAATATGTCTTCCTGACTAGAATGTAAGTTTCCTTCATGAGGCATGACCCATGCTGTTCTCATGCATTGCCTGATATCCCTGTGGTTTTGACCAGGACCTGAAACATGATAGGTACTCAATGAATAGCACTTAATAAAACAGAATTTAATCACCTGCGCTAATCATAGTAGCAGTTGGAGGGACTTGGTGGATCCTGCTTCAGTCTGCAAACAATGGTGCTCTGCCTGCCAGAGGATCAGCGGCTCACTTCACACCAGATACTGGACAATATCTCTTGCTGTCTTATTTCCAGGCTCTGAAACAGCTACAGGTCCCTGAGTCTTCTGATCAGTGACCACTCACTGTCACTCAGGTTTTTTGTCCGCCTTCTTCTACCAGGGTCACTGTTTTCCAGAGTTGTCCTGTTTCCTCGTTCAGAGCTTTTGGAGAGTTGATACCAGTCTGAGGCAATATAAATGCTTGACGTTGGGAGAGGATGGGTTAGAGATATTTTCAGAAATAGAATTGCCTGAGCTTGGTGAGAAAACAGATGTGACAGTAACAGAGTGTAGGGCATGGAAAACTCCAGATGATTTCGTGTTTTCTAGCGGCAGTGACTTGTTGAATGGCAACATATTACCTAAAAATTGCAAAGGAGAGAAGCATGTCTTCTCCTTGGGTAAAACCAAGGATTCCAGTTTGAAAATACTGAGGGTGAGATCCCAACCTTACTCTAAGGTTCTTGAAATTGGAGTCCATGTGCTCCCCTGGGTTGGCCATGTATACAAGGCACACAGAAGTTACAGGACACAATTTGAGGCATGTTCTTACAGCTTCCATTTTACACTAAAGCCAGTGCTCAGATAATTTTCATATCACACATACCACAAGGCAAACTCCAAGCCTGGATTTATATTACTTCCTGCTTTCTTCACTCCTGCTCTTTGACTGCTTTGGGGGAAACCAAAGTCAAGAGATTGATGCAGATTATCTCTAGTCTCATAGCGTCCCGACCACAGATTGCCTAACAACCTTTTCAAGTGTCACCAGTGGTCTCCATGTTCCATTTGGTTAAAGAGTATTCTAGACTACTAACTCTCTTTCCTTGCTCTGGGCCCCTGTCCTTCCTCATCTACCACTATAGCTTTACCCATAAATGTGAGCTGTCTTTGTCTATGCTGCAGGCAGCACAAGGGTGCACACCTCAGAGTGAATGTGAAATGGTTGTGCATAAGACTCCAGGCTGCTGGCTAGGTGCTGTGGCTCATGCCTGTAATCCCAGAACTTTTGGAGGCCGAGGCAGGTGGATCACGAGGTCAGAAGTTCGAGACCAGCTTGGCCAAGATGGTGGCTTGCCTCTACTAAAAATACAAAAATTAACCAGGCGTGGTGGCATGTACCTGTAATCCCAGCTACTTGGGAGGCTGAGGCAGGAGAATTGCTTGAACCAGGGAGGCAGAGGTTGCAGTTAGCCAAGATCTCGCCATTGCATTCCAGCCTGGGGGACAGAGTAA
>NW_016107338.1:4905153-4935601 GCF_001604975.1 Cebus imitator
ACTGCTACAGTAAGCGGTGATGAAGCAATATCAAACATAATTAAGATAAAAATAAAAAATAGTAGCTAACACTTACTAAGCTCTTACTAAGTCCCAGGCGGTGCTCCAAGGCTGTCACCTCAGTTAATCCTCATGACAACATCGTGAAGTGGGTAAAAACAGATCCCTGTTTACTCACGCCTCTTTACTAAGAGAACTCCAATTTAGTTCACACCCGTGGTGTGGCTCATAATTGACCTGAATGCACCACTGTGTTCTGGCCTGTTTTGCCAGATAGGCACGTCCTCAGCTGCTAGTCCAGCAAGGGGTGGCCATGTGGCTGAGTTCTGAGCAATGGGAGATCAGGGGAAGTTTTCTGGAATGCTTTTTGCAGATGAAAAGACGGTGCCTCAAAAAATGGAAGGCATTTGTCCTGTACCCCTTGACTTTGAAAGCGGTCAAATGGCCTGAGGCTGTGGGGGTCACCTTAGAAACGTGAAGTGACCAGCATGACCAGCATGAGACAAGCCAAAGGCTGAGGATGGTAAAGAAGGGGAGCTGCCCTCTCGCATCTGTACCTCCTATTTCCAGATTTCTCATTAGGAAAGAGAATGCTGCAGGGCTTATGTTTAGTTCAGTGTCCTGTTATTTGCAGCCATTCTTTACTGAATCAGGTCATTATCATCATTAGTCCCCTTTTGTTGAAGAAGCTGAGACTTGAAGAAGGTAAGTGGCTTTGCCAAGGCTGGCCAGTGGGGAAGGAGTCTCACATGAAATACACGCAGCCTGATTCCAGGGCCTGCTTTCTGGGTTCTGTCTCTACCCACCAGGTTCCAGATACTAAATTTTGGTGATGCAAATTTGGATGATGGGCAAAGGAAGACAGAACCAGACAGAGGGGAGTAACAAGGAGAGGACAAATTAAAAGAAGGCCACCATGTTGGCCAGGCTGGTCTCAAACTCTTGACCTCAAGTGATCCACCTGCCTCGGGCTCCCAAAGTGCTGGGATTACAGGCATGAGCCACTGTGCCCAGTCCAGCACCTGGGGCTTTTAGGATGGATGCCTTTTGTCCAGGTCCCAGGCTGCTTAAAACCTGGAAGCAGGCTGCCTAGCTTCTTGGGCCTCTGTCCTCTGGGCCCCCACCTTCATCTCTAGAACCCTGTTTTTCAAACTCACAATGGGGTTCAAAAGGTAGGGAAAGGCACCAGGCCTCTCTTGCCAAACTAGCTGTGTGGAGTAACAGGACTCTGGAAAGATAATGTTGCAGGGGAGAGTTTTGACCTTAGTCTCTCCTCCCCTAGTGTCAGGCTCCATCCTTACCTTGTGCTCTACCCCATTCTTGGGTTGATGGAGTGGGATGAACCTAGAGCTCCCACTAGTGGCAGGGAGTGGGCCACCAACATCTCCTGCCTTTTGATTTGTTTCTTCCCTTCTACATACTGGACCAACAGCCAGGCTTATGGTATACCAGAAGTATCCCAAAATGCTGTCTCCACACTGGGGGGCATTTCTACAAATTGGAAATTTTCCATGGACTTGCAGGGAGCCATGGATGCCTCCAGGCCTTAGGAACATCTTTTCGTTCTTGGCCCCCAAAGCCTCAGTTAGCAGGAGGGAAGTTTAAAGCTGGGTAGGAAGACTGGGTAGGTCTTGAGTGAGCAGCTTAGAAAAGCACTACAGCAAGGATTAAGAAAAGTATGTTCTTCTCTTCCTGTCCTCAGTGATGTTTCCTTAGTGTCAGAATGGTGAGATTGGGGGACCCCAGCATGAAGGGGTTGGAGAAGCTGCTCAGCCTTCCTGGAGCGTAGGCTGCAGGTCCACCCGCAGCCCAGGTACAATGGGCCCCTGTGCTAGATCCCTCGAGGTCCAGTGCGGGTCCTGGGAGAATTTTGCTCCCAACTGTTGTTGGGAGCAAAATCATTTCAGTAAAAAGGAATATGCTTGTCTGGCATATTTCTGCAAACCCATCATAGTAATAGCTGGATGAGTATAAAATCAGGCATTCAGGGCTTCTGGGTCAAGTTTATACTGCCTCATCACACCAAACTAATACAAATATACTGTGAATAATAATAGTTGAATAAATAATCTCATAATTAAAAATTATAATGAAAAGCCAGGTTTACTGACCCTGATCCAGGGCCTTCATCATGACGTCCATGGGTTAGCAAGACTTTAGAATTCTGGTCTTATCTTCTATGACAGAACATTTAAAACAAAATGAAACAACCACTTGTGGTTTCTAGTTATGAAGACATTAAGATGTTTACTCATCTGCAGGGGAGATTCTAAAAGATTCTGAAAGTTTTGTCTTTTCGCTAGAGAAATAAGTGACGGTCTTAAAAAGGTTACAGTTATGGGCTCAATTGTGTTACTCCAAAATTCATATGTTGAAGTCCTAACCCCCAATACCTCAGAATGTGATTGTATTTAGACATAGAGCCTTCCAAGATAATTAAGGTAAAATGTGGTCACGATCTTATTAGCAGGCCCCAATCCAATATGGCTGGTGCTCTTATAAGAAGAGACTGGGATTCAGATGTACACAGTGGGATGACCATGTGAACACACAGGGAGGTGTCGACTATGATTCTTCAAGTCAAGGAGAGAGGCCTCAGAAGAAATCAATCCTGCCAACACCCTGAGCTCAGACTCCTAGCCCCAGAATTGCAAGGAAATAAATTTCTATTTCTCAAGCCACTGAACCTGTGATACTTCATTATAGCAGTCTTAGAAAACAAATCCACCAAGGTCGAGAGTTTTTCTGACAATTTTAATGGTGATACAGAATGCAACATGATGCCAATAGAGTAGAACTGGATTTCCAACTCAGATAATTCCTACTCCAGAGTCTTTATGTAAATATTAATTGTTTACCACCTTGAACTGTTTTGAAACAACAGCTGTTAAAGAGCCATTAACGAACATTTTGGAGGAAGTTGTTTTTTTTCAGTGAAGGCTACTTTCCAAACGTGTTAAAGGCCATTCCACGCCTCTGTCCTGGTGCAGTAGGCTTCCGGCAGAGGGCGCACATCTAGACTCTGCATCTCCTCCAGGTGCTTCCTCCAAAACAAGTGCTGGTGTGAACAGGGGTCCTGAAAGGCAAAACGGAAGGTCGGGGTCCTCAGGTCGCCACGATTTGTGTCAGCTCATTGCTGCACCAGAAGCTCAGAATGTGCACATTGGGTCAAGGACCTGAGACTTCCCGTAGTGGCTTTATGTGCGATCACAGCCCATTTTCTCAGTCTATGCCAGAGGCACAGAGGATCTCACTGTGGCATGAACCTTCATCCTCAAGCCTCATTCCCCAGAGGAGCTGGGAAGAATTTCCACTTTGCCTGGTGGTAGGTCTCTCACTGTTGGAGTAGCATGTCACCAGGAAAAATGGTCAGAAAGCCTGCTTGAAGGAGAACCCTTATTCTGGGGGTTATGAAGTGCAATATACGCTCATCCTCATGCTAACACTGGTACCATGTAGCCCAAGCTTGTCTATCCTGCAGCCGTCGGGCCGCCTACAGCCTAGGACGGCTTTGAAGATGACCCAACACAAGTTTGTAACATTATGAGTGTTTTTTTGTGATTTTTTTTTTCTCATCAGCTATTGTTAGTGGTAGTGTATTTTATTTGTGACTCAAGACAATTCTTCTTTTCTAACGAATGCCAGGGAAGCCAAAAGATTGGACACCCCTGATGTGGCCCTTTCATCCATACTAACGTATTTTGTCCTAAAGACCTCTTGTGCAGTGAGCAGGCCAGGCCTCCCCACTACCACAGTTGACAGGTGAAGAATGTGATGTCTCATAGGATGACCCTGACTAACACCAACACTGCTAGCCAAAGAATGGCACAAAGATGTGTACAGAAGAGGCAACATTAAGCAGCTGACTGCTGGCTCCTGCAACAGTATTGTCATGGCATTTGTCCTGGGGTCCCAAGGAAAGAAAACAAATCTGGGGCTGAGTGGGCAAAGCAGCTCCCACGGTAGCGCAAGGGCAAAGGGTGTATGTAGATGTGCACATGGTACGTTTCACTAAAGGAACCCGGACTGACCATTCTGTAAGTGCCCGCCACACTCAGGGAAGGTATCTGAGTTTGTATTGTTGGCAGGCAAAGGCTTATAAGGCAGAGAGTAGCATGGTAGTTCTATTAGATGAATATGGAAGTAGACAAAAGTTTGGAACACTTCTCACAAGGCAATACTGTGTTCAGACTTAACCAGCACCACCCTCTGCTTAGGCTAGACAAAGGAAGTCATTTTAGAATTGGAAGTCTGACCTAAATTTGCAGCCTGCTGAATCTGTCAACTACTAAATTTTTCCGGTATTGACTTCTTTATGTACAAAAAGATCTTCCCATCTGCTATTAGTAATAATAACAACAATAATAGTTTCATTTACTAATAAACAGCTTCTTTAGGTGGGGTTCTTAGAAATCTCTGGGGAGCTGAGATTATCACTGGCCATTACAGAAACGCAGATCAAAACCACATTGAGACACCATCTCATGCCAGTTAGAATGGTGATCATTAAAAAATCAGGAGACAATAGATGCTGGAGAGGATGTGGAGAAATAGAAACGCTTTTACACTGTTGATGGGAGTGTAAACTAGTTCAACCATTGTGGAAGACAGTGTGGCCATTCCTCAAGGATCTAGAAATGGAAATACCATTTGACCCAGCAATCCCACTATTGGATATATACCCAAAGGATTACAAAGCATTCTATCATAAAGACACATGCACACATATGTTTACTGTGGTACTGTTTACAATAGCAAAGATTTGGAATGAACTGAAATGCCCATCAAAGATAGACTGGATAAAGAAAATGTGGCACATATACACTATGGAATACTATGCAGCCATAAAAAGGATGAGTTCATGTCCTTTGCAGGGACATGGATGAAGCTGGAAACCATCATTCTCAGCAAACTGACACAAGAACAGAAAACCAAACACTGCAGGTTCTCACTCATAAGTGGGTGTTGAGCAATAAGAACACATGGACACAGGGAGGGGAACATCACACACTGGGGCCTGTCAGGGGTTGGGGGGGCTAGGGAAGGGAAAACAGGGAGTGGGGGTATTGGGGAGGTATAACATTAGGAGAAATATCTAATGTAGATGACGGGGGGAATGGATGCAGCAAACCACCAAGGCATGTGTATACCTATGTAACAAACCTGCACGTTCTGCACATGTACCCCAGAACTTAAAGTATAATAAAAATAAAAATTAACAACAACAACAAAAAGAAATCTCTGGGGAGCTAAACTCCTCTGTCTCTGGTTTTTACTTAGGTTCCACTAACAACTGTGGCACACCTATACTTCCTTATTGTCAGGGTGCTACACTGTCATCTCTACTGAGACCATGTCTTGGAGAGTCATTCAGCTGCCTCTATGGCTCTTTGGTGTGAGCTGAAAACAGTGCCTACTCTGGACTGATGTAACCTTGCAGGCTTAGGAAGCTGACTGTGTCTTGGTAGGGAAGAAAAGGCCCCCTTTCCCTGGCTGAACCGTCAGGGTGCAAGGCTTCAAGAAGACAGTGCAGGCTGGCCTGGAGCTGCTTTGTTTCTTTTTTTTTTTTTTTTTTTTTTTTTTTTTTTTTTTTTTTTTTTTTTTTTTTTTTTTTTTTTTTTTTTTTTTTTTTNTTTTTGAGACAGGGTCTCACTTTGTCACCTAGGCTGGAGTTCAGTGGCAAGACCTTGGTTCACTGCAACCTTCGCCTCCCAGGTTGAAGTGATTCTTCTGTCTCAGCCTCCTGAGTAGTTGGGATTACAGATGCTCAGCTAATTTTCGTATTTTTAGCAGAGATGGGGTTTCATCATGTTGGCCAGGCTGGTCTCAAGCTCCTGACTTCAAGTGATCTGCCCACCTTGGACTCCCAAAGTTCTGGGATTACAAGTGTGAGCCACAGGGCCTGGCAGGAGCAGCTTTTTGGCCCCAGCCATACAACAGTACCTGGGATCTAGAGGCCTTCATCCCATGGAGTTCCCTCTGCCTCCAGCTTCCCTCTGATTCCTCCTGTGGGATTTCTAACCTCTGGGCCACCACACCTCA
The DNA here is from genome assembly GCF_001604975.1 of Cebus imitator. Taxonomy (NCBI): domain Eukaryota; kingdom Metazoa; phylum Chordata; class Mammalia; order Primates; family Cebidae; genus Cebus; species Cebus imitator. The sequence continues at coordinate 4,911,196 of NW_016107338.1, forward strand.
CTGCTGGCTGTGCCCTTCAGTTGAGTGGTTCAGGAAGTGCCTCTGCCTTGCCTGCTACCCTCAACATAACGCTCTTTTACTGCCAGGTGGGAATTTCAATTCTCCTCTTGCCTCTCTCTTCACTTCACTGTGATTTCCAGTAAATCTCCATATTTCAAGTTGACCGAGCTTGGCTATTAATATGTGCAAGCAGATTAATTTGCCAAAAAGCCAATTTGTCAGATGAGCAATTTACTCAATTACTGGAGATTTTTTTTGAAGTGTTAACTTTGCCCTAAATTTGCCCTAGCGCAGAAGCTTTCAGAAAAACATTTCCTCCGGGTGCAGGACAGTTTGCAGAGTCATTGTGTTGTCAAAGGCAGAAGCAAGTGACTTTGTTGTAAAAAGGGAATATAGTATCTGGCCCTGAAATTTTTGTTCAGATTAACTCAGTTCATACAAATAAAGCACTTAGAGCAGTATGGCAGGCAAAAGGCAGCCCCCAAGAAATGTCAGTGATGATTACTATTAGTATTATCATCATTATTACTTTTAATTTAATATATGCAGTTAAATTCCATGAATCAAACTATACACTAGATGAAAAATAAAAATAACAATTTAAATGAGGATGCCAGGGAAAGAAAATAGCAACCCTAGTGGTCTGTACTCTTAGTCTCATAATTTATAGTGCTTTATAACTACACTTACACCTTACTGACCAGGGTGTACACATAAAGCTATAAATTGGGGACCTTATAAAGAATTTCTGGTGATTTTCAAGGATAATTCTGGCCACAAGGGATTTTTATCTTATCGACTTATGAACTAGACTCCAAATATCACGTGATTGCCCTGACTTCTGAATCTTTGAGGGGGAAGAGGGTTTTATAAAGTTATTTGATGATGGAATCCATTGTTCAAAGAGGGTATCATGTAAAGAAAAGCCTTCCAAGGAGAAGCTTTGGGAAGCACCTCTGTAATGAATTACACTGAGATCTTCAGAGGGCAGAAACTTAATCTTGAGTTAGAGACATGCTGTCATTACCTAAACCATGGATGGAGCATCTCTCCCCAACTGACTTGGCTGCTGTCTCCTTGGAAGGATGGCAGGAGCCATGGCGCTGAGCACTCAAACTTCAGGGAGCCTCAGACCCTCCTGCCTGTGACCATACCCATGCCTGGGCTCTTGACTGTTTAAATGTGTTTTGAAACAACTCTCACTAGAGAAATGAACAGCCTGAAGTTTTCTCCGCAAAAAAGGTTTTAACTGATGATACTCTACAAAGAATAAATAGATCAAATTGAAACTACCAAACCAGTCAATTGTTCTAAAAGAATAAATAGTATCAAATAGGTAGGAAGAATATGAGCCATATCTCATGGCTCATACTGGGTGGGGTGGCCCAGAAGTTAGAAGGTTTAACTGATGATACTCTACAAAGAATAGACAGATCAATCTAATTGAACCGACCAAACCAGTTGATTGTTCTAATACAGTAAATAGTATCAAATAGGTAGGAAGAATATGAGCCATAATCTTCAATACAAATGTAGGCTAGTTATTACTTTTATGGTCATGACTTAGATAGATTGAGTGTTTCCTTTGTGCTTATACAATCCAGTACTAGAACCAGGTAAACATGATTTTAGTGCTTGCTTCTGTCACTTATATTTTCTCAGTTCTAAGTAACCACCAATTTGTAAGAGGTTCCATTTTAAATGCACCAATCAACTGTAAAATACACACTGAATTTCAAAAGTATTAGAATGAAAACAAATGTCTCTTAGAAATAGGACATGAACTGTGAGCCTGAGCAGATTATTTAGCCTCTCTAAGCCTCAGTTTCCTCATCTGTAAAATGGGGATGATACTAGCCATTACCTCATAGTTTTCTGTGAAAATTAATTAAGACATTGCAGGTAAAGCAGAAAACACCATGCTTAGGGAATTGAAACCACTCAATATTTGCGTTTTTTTAAAAAGATGGCTTTAGTCAATCATAACTCTTCTAAAATGCCATTAACCATGGCAGGAAGAACCAGTGTTGTAACATTTTGCTATAACTCGAGTGCAATCCAGTTGTACTAAGTAAAGACATCATTGACAACACAACTGCCAAGATTATCTAGGGATCAACTATCTCAAGATGGGCATGGCAACTGCTGGATGCCATATGATTTCCATGTATTTTTTTTCTCCAGTAGCCCTCAAATTCTTTGGGAACTGAATTCCAATACTTTCAGAAGAGCCATGAGAACACACCAGAGTGACTGCTTGAGTAAGTAGCATATACAGCGAGCCAAACCATTGATGTACACATTTTTGGGCCTGATACTATGAAATCCCATGTAAGAAACTTGGAAGTGAAATCTGGAATTCTGAGGGTATATTAGTTTTGCTTAATAACCAGCATTTCAACAGATGAGTCAACTTAGTATTGCAGAGCGTGGTGTTGGCTTTTTCTGATTGGGTATGGTTTTTCACTAAAGGCAATATTTAGCCCTGAAATAGACACAGTACCTAATCCCAACCACCTGCTTCCTGGTGACTCAGTTCAACTTCTCATGATTGTGTTTGTGTTCAGCCCCAGACCAGCTAAGCTGGGTCATGTACTCGTCCAGCTCTTTCCCTAAAAGAAGACGGACAGGGAAACCTGTCTTTCACACCCAGGGAAGGTGCTACTTCTAAAAGAAATAGGGCTTTGTATCCTCGCCAAAGTGTCAACAATGATCAAACGTAAAAAAGCAGAGGGAAAGTCCATGTTAGTGCATCATTAGGTGGGTGTTGTTTCCAAAGTGGTCACATGGCAATACTTCCTCTGCTCGCTGACCCACGAGAAGTGTTTTGGAAACAGTCAGACTATGTGAAATGGGCTGAAGACATCCCAGTGCCCTTCTCTCAGAAGCTGTGAGCCCCCAGTCAGGATAGACTGTCTGAGCTTGTAAACTTCCACAGGGCCAGAGTCTATATTTAGCTGATGACACATCTTACGAGGAGGAAGGAATGGGAAATGCATGACCCTGTTTCTTCCCACCAATACCAGCCCATTCACACGGGGTCTCTTGAAGGTCTCACTGGCAGTACTCCTTCAAACTTACCCAATATGCTCCACTTGAGGGCCCACCCAGGCTTGTGGGAACAGAAAATGTTTCTTGAAATGGAAAGGAGGGTTGAGAATGAGTGAAGAAATTCAGCATGGAGATATGAGAGGCTCACTCCTTAGCCACATGGAACCAGGGACTCCAAGACAACCCCATTCCCAGAGTTCTTTCAAAGGCAGAGCCAATGACATGGAACCCCGAATTGACTCCAGGAAAGGACGTGGTGATGTGTGGCCTCCCAGCCATCCTCAGAGCAAGCAGGTGGATTTGACTTGGGCCGTGAGGAAGGCAACAGCCTCTAGATATTTTTCCATCTTGATGCTGAATCAGACAAGGCACAGTTAGTGGTTCTTTCCAGAACCCCTGCCATTCTTCTCTTTTTTAAAGAAAAAGTCTTTGCAAATGTTGCTTTAGTCCATCTCTGCCAAGTGGCCCTTTTCTATGCTGCACTCCTTCTCTAGGTGAAGACAAAGATAATGTAGCCTTGTGCAGACTGTACATACACTTCAGTTCCTAGCTATGCCACATGAGTAAAAGAGGTTTGATTACAATCAGCAGAGTTGATTTGAGATTTAAAGGAAATGACATGGGTACAGTGCTTGCCAGAAAGTATTAATAAATGGTATTTGTTGCTTATTATTGGTAATTATTGTCATGATGTTGCTACTGATGCTGACCAAGGACTCATGACCCAGGGTGATGTTTAGCAGGGGCTGGCCTCAGCCGGACTGACAGGACATCAATAAAGCGGAGAACAGAGAGAAGGAATGAGGCAGAATGCCAACTTTGAGCAGGTATCAGGTGTGCGTAGGGGTAAACCATTTCTCCATCCACCCTGCTGATGAGTCCCCCTTTCCCTTCTTCAGGCCTGATTTTTGCACCTTCACCCCATCTCAGGCGGCTAGGGCTCCACAGTACAATACTTCTAGGTGACATCCATATTCTTGATCTGTTCCTCCACCCACAGCACAACTTATCTGGCCAGGCTCTCATTCCTTCATTACACAGTTCTCTTCTAAGAATCAGATAGCTAATATAAAGACGATACTAATGATTAGTGGAGGCTTCATGGAATCTTCCAGAAATATCACATTTGTGGTTAATATTCCAAAGGGTACTGGTAGGCACCTCTCAATCTAATGTGAGTCTGAAAGGGAGATGACTTTCATCAGAGCTATTCTCAGTACTTTTAAAATCAGGCCCTCAAGTGCTTATCTTCTTTGCCTGTGTCTAGAGTCAACCCTTAAAGCAAGTAAACAGTGCTCCCATATAATAAGGAATTTTCAAAACCCTTGGATTTGTTCATACTAAGCTACCGTTATGCTGATTTTTAAAAAACATCTTTGGGCTCACTTTCGCCATCCATAAAATGGGTATATAACATAAATCCATTCTGTATCTCTTAATCATGTCTTATCCTAGATGAATAAACACATGAAAACCAGCCTGTAAATCAGAGAACGTAGCAGTGTTAACTGGAGATGGGAAAGGGGAGCAGGTAGATAAATAATATAAAGACGATAATAATATTATCATTAGTGATGACTAATGCCAAACTTAGCAGTTTTAAAACTGTTTAACCATCCTGGTTGCATATTAGAATCAACTGGAAATTTTTATTTTAAATGCCAGTTTTTAGGCCCCATCCCAAAGATTCTGATTCAATTGATATGAAGTAAGATCTGAACATCAGAATTTTTTTTTAAAGTCCCTAAGGTAATTCTCTTGTGCCACCAAGACTGAGAACCCGTGTTTTACAATAGTATTGGGAATACACAGTAGGTGAAAAGCTGGCATCATATTAAGTGGGTCTTGGTTATAATCATGAGCTGAGGAAGTGCTCTGTATTTTGGAAGCACTCAGCAACAGATGTTCAGCAGAGTTCACACCATGGTTGCAGTTTAGGGGAAACAACCCTTGGAGAGAAGGCAAGAATCGCAAGAATCACAAGAATCACTGAATCAGGGGCTAGAGGAGCCCTCAAAAATCACCTCCTTCAATCCTCTTTCTAATTTCTGCATGAGCACTGGCCATTTAGTTTGTGTGACTGGGCCTTGGTTCCCCTGTCCATGAAGTAAATAGGTTGAATTAAATATAATCGGATTGTTTTCCAGTTATGTTACCCTATGATTCTAGAGCGTTTCCAGCAACAGAAAAAATAGAAGTTACAGTTACACAGCTGTGTTGATATTCTTTGCTTATTCCCAGTTGCCCTGGGACATCATCTGAGCCACAAGCCCCCTGGCTCCAGCCTCTCTGCTGCTGGCCAGATGCCAGCCTGAGTTTCTGAGCAGTAGCTAGAACTCCACCCTCAGGACCTCCCTCCAAGCCTTCTCTGGCAGGATGAAGGGTTTTGTGTGATTCTTGTAAATGCAGGAACATTTAATTGCAGGAACAGCCTCCAAGTGTTTTCTCTGCTCTCCGGCTAGCACGTGACCTGACCACTGCTGCTATCTGCAAAGGAAGTGGTGGAATGTGGAAGTTTACAGGGCGTTCGCTCGTGTACATGCATCTTCTGGTCCAGAGCCCGTGGAATCCAGCCAGCAGTTGCTGTGCCACTGTGTTCTCTGGCCTCGCCCTCTCAGCAGCCTTGAGCAGCCTGGGAGTCTTCTGCTTCATTCTTTTCTGAGGGGACAGGCCTTTGAACAGTTTTAGGAAGTTGGTCAAAACAACATCATGTTTTTAGTTTACATCCTATGCAGCTGTCTCTGCACTAGGAGTGCTGCACATAGTCTCTCCAGACTACAGACCCTGACCAGAACCCCCTGGAAGGGAATCATCCCAGCCAATCCTCTAGTATGAATTGTCCTATCCAGTGTATAGTCTTACTGGAAAACCATCATATCTACCCCAAACTTAAGAGTACCCTGATAAGGGGCAGGCTTGAGGCTCTGACAGAAAAGGAGTTTGGGAGGGAAGAGGGCAAGGGGTTTTCAAATGCACTTTGAAGACCTTTCTAGGTTCTTATCCCATGAGCAGAGAGGAGAGTGGGTAACTTAGAGGTAAGGGTGTGGCTGGGAAAAAGGCAGATTTGATAGAGCTCTGTCCATGGAAATATAGGTAGGAGCTGCAGAGTCCAATAGCATACCCGACACAGGTCAGTCTCCAGGTTTTGCCTTCTAGAACCTGGTCCTTTGGTCCAGATAAGGCCTGGAGCTACCCTGTCATGCGATCACATGCATGCCTTCTGAGGGCATTAAAACAGTGCCATCAGATCCCAGATCTTCTTTTCTGGCCCTCAGGGGCTCCCTCCTTCCTGCCTTTCCCAGCAGGATGAAGGGATTCATGTGACTCTTGGACCCATAAGGTCCCAGGGTCCTAGGAAAACCCTGTTTCTTGTGTTCTCCTTGTATGCAAGGTGGCACAGGAGCAACTAGTGGCAACTTAAGCGAGCCAGACTCTTCTCTTGATTGTGAAGAGGGACTGACACTTGCAGTGCTTCCAAGGCCAACAGCTGCTCTGTTTTCTCACAATACTGGTGGAAAAAAATAGAATGAGAGACACTGGCAAACCAGAAGGTAGTTGGGATCCAAAGGTTCCCACTCAGCCTGAGCTCTGGCTCCTGGACCCAGCAAGGCCCAATGACAGGGACCTCAAAACAGACTTGAGAACCTCCTCTTTGTACCTTCAGACAAATGTTTCCTTTGGAAATTGTGACAGCAGCCACTTCCTTGTTCAACTCTGTTTAAGCCCCCAAAGAGTCAGTGTGAGGAATCCGTGGGAGAACACAAGGATGTGTGCCTCGCAGAAATGCAGGCACTCACCAACATAAATCAGGTGGTCAGTAAGTGTTTCCATGTTTGCTATTCTGTAATTTAAAAACACTGAAAACTTAGGAAACCAAGTATTTTATTGCTTTTCTTATGAATATTCAGATTAATTTCCCCTCAATCTTCTGCAAGCAGGCCTAGACGGGAATGCTGTTAAGAGTCACCCTCCCTCTCCATCAATCTGGTCCTCAAAGGGGCTGTGGTGTTGGTGGAGCAGGGCCTGAGTAGCAGGACCAAGAAACACTGACGCTCCTGTCCACTTTCACTCTGTTGGTAATAAGTCATGCCCACAGGAAGGAAAGACTAACTAGAGTGAAGAAGAGAGAGAGAAAAAGGAATGACAGAGGAGGCCCATGTGCTGGGGAAGGCTAAACTCTCACTATGGTAACCATAGATTCCAAACCACTACTGAAGCCACAGGGCTTCAAGAGTTCAAGCACATTTGTGGGAGCAATAGGATGAATGATATGAATTTGGTACAGGTAATACTTGCTGGGGAACTGGGTCGGTGTTTCCAGAGCTGACAGCGCACTTGGGAACATCTATCAATCTTTGTTTTCATCTCATCATTATTCAAACTTGGGAACATCTATCAATCTTTGTTTTTATCTCATCATTATTCAGTTACTGTTCTGTGTTTTATAATATAAATGTGGAGTACTATAGCAGTACATGTATGTAATTTATAAATAAATAAATAAATATATTGGGGGATGTATGCTCAAACATTTTCTGTTGATGAGGTACCCAGTCAAAAGAGCTTGGAGACCATCTAATTAGAATGGTAACAACAAAAAAAAAGACTCAGCCAACCTACCTAGAGGTTTGGGGTCTGACCAGGGCCTCTGCCAGGCTGGCTTGATATAGAAGGGGAAGAATCAGCTGTCCATTGGGAAAGCCCCTCTCCCACCTATGGTCTAGTGCCTGCTGCCCCTTTAAAGGGTAAAATCACTTGCATTTTGGTGAAGTAGGAAAAAAGAAACTACTGTCATGACAATTACTATTTAAACCCACAACAAACCTATAAAGAGGTCATACCATAGTAGGAAGCCTTTGTTCCCAGGCCATCCATAGACAATTAAAAGGCAAGTAGGGACTAGATTACATCTTCTCATATAATTCCCACAATAATTTTGTGAAATACAGAAAAAAAAGGGGGCTCAGGAAGTACAGAAACACCTGTCCCTGAAAGACAAGTCAGGACTGAAATCCAGCCCATGCCCTGCTGACCAACCCATCTGCCCCAAGGAAGGGGTGTCTTTTGCTAATTCTCACAAAAGTGCTGTGTGGATTAGCAATAGCTTTGCTTTTTTTTTTTTTTTTTTTTCTGACATAATTTTCTCATCAATTTTGCTTTTATAAATACAGTTTGTTGCTTGTCCTGGTTTAGTCTAATAATAATAATAAGTTGGAGAATCCCTGGAGAATGGGCATCATGGTGGGATAGCCGAATGGGGTTCTGGCTTTAGCAGATGCAGCCCCCAACAACACAGCACTACATAGATGAGGAGTCAAAAGCTGAATGTCATTTTCTGCCCCTGTGTCTCAGAGATGCCCTGAGGCTGTCTGGCAAGGGAGCTGTTCCATACAAAAAACAAAGAATTAATCACACCTCAGCTCAGCCTGTGCTGCAGCCAGTCTGTTGCCTGGGTCCTGAGATGTGACCTGCTTCAAATGTCTTCGCTGGACATGGTCATGCCTGAGACCAGAGTGAAATAACATGATCCATTTGAACACAGCAATGGATGGTCAGAGATGTCCACACACATCTCTGCTCACCCTCCCCTTCCTGCAAACTCCATTCTTTTATTTATGGGGAAAGTTGATGTCTCCTTCAAAATGTCCTTTCCCTCTTAGAGAGTAATTTTGTTTCCCGTCATCAGGTAGCACTGAGACAGGAGTCAGAGTTGGGTCTCCCTCAGGCTGTTCTTGCAGTACTCTTGCGACCCTTAAGCCTCCTCGGTCTTGGGTTCCTCCACGGATTTGACAAATTCCTTGACTTCTTCTTCCAAGGCCTTGTTCCTCTTCTCCACATCTTCCCGGGAGCGCTCCACGTTGCGGAGGCTGATCTCTAAGGCTGCAAACTTCTTCTTTTCCTTCTCCAGTTCTTCATTGAGCCTCACCACCTTAGCCCAAACTTCATAATTCTCCTTCTCAAGGCTACAGGGAAGGGAAGAAAAGAATGACAGAATATGGCATTCATTCTAGGCTCTTCCTTCACCCTTGCTCACAACCTTCTGCTCATCTTCCTTTTCAAATCATAAGATCCTTATCCAACCTCTGATATGTCCCTCTTCCCACATGAAGACGTCCCAGGAAACCTGAATTCCCACAGCACTTCTGAGCCCCTACTTTGTCATTTAACATTATCTTGTGACATCTATTCTGCTTTTTTAAATGTCATTTTGTTTTGTATCTTCTACCAGGTAACAAAGTCTTTGAAAGAAGAGACCAGCTCTAATAGATCTATATATTCACTGCCACAGCACCTTGTTCAGTCCTGGAAGCCCCATCCATATTCCAGATTTCTCACACCGCTGTGCTCATGAGTGCCTCCTCATCCTGTGTCAATGGAGAGCATAGACTGGCACCCTCTCTTATTAAGGATTTCCTGAGGACCAAGATTTGGAGAAACAGAGGGACCTGCCCTTGGGGGAGCAGTGGTCCTGGCAGTCTCACCCTCATTTCTGAATTCCATGCCAGGTGAAAAATCTGTGGGATTCCTGCATTGCCAGGATTTTCATTGGTATTGGCCAAAATCCTAATATAGTGCCAGGTGCCCCCACTACCAGACTGTGCTGAATTGACCCTTAGGAATGAGTGTACATATGCCGATTGTGTGATTGAAAATTTGTTTCAGAATTTCATTCTGTAGAGTGTGCCTCCCTTTTCCCCCAGCGGCCTACCCATTTGTACAAGGGAGACTTGAGCCCCCATGTGAGCCCATAGCTTGGGTTCTATCTTCAAAGGCCTTGGCCTATTCTGTGGGTAAAAATCCATCTTCAGAACTTTGCCTACCCCCGCCTATCTCTTCTATTTTTTTTTTGAGACAGAGTCTCACTCTGTCACCAGGCACTAGGCTGGAGTGCAGTGGCACAATCTCAGCTCACTGCAACCTCCACCTCCTGGATTCAAGCAATTCTCCTGCCTCAGCCTCCCAAGTAGCTGGGACTACAGGCGCATGCCACCACGCCCAGCTAATTTTTGTATTTTCAGTAGAGACGTGGTTTCACCACGTTGGCCAGGATGGTCTCGATCTCTTGACCTCGTGATCCACCCCCCTCGGCCTCCCAAAGTGCTGGGATTACAGGCCTGAGCCACCACAGCCAGCCCTCTTCTTAAAGCTAAATTGGTCTCATTCCTTTGGCCCTCTCATTACAAACCTTTTTTCCTCCAAGTTTTCTGTACCCTTCTGGCTCTGGAAGAAATTCCATGTAAGGCATTGTGCTAGGCCCTGTCTGTGTAGGCTCAGAAGTCTGGGATGGGAGGCTTCCCCGACAGTTGGATTCAGAAGACTCTGTTCCATTCAGGAGGAGCAGCCACCTCTGTGGCAGCCAGTTCTTTTCCTACCTTGTTGAAGATATGCATGTCTTCAACGGGGCAGGAAACTGGCTGCCTCTGTGACAGCCAGTTCTTTTCCTAACCCGTTGAAGATACCCACTTTATTTTTCTCCACAGCACTTGCCATCATGTCTGAGTATCTTCAACAGGGTATCAGAGAAGTGTGAGACTTCTCTGGGACTGCTTTGATCCCTGCCACGATGTCACAGAAATCTTTAATTCTACAAAAGATTGGTTTCAGGTTCTTAGACAAACTACATTTTGCTTCTAGATGGCAGCTTTCTATGTGGAACAGTAAATGAGGGTTCACAGCAGCCTTCCCTTCAGATACCTGAATCTGCTGGACTAAGACATATCCATAAATCTAAGAGCCCACTAATTCACATTTCACTGCCTCATGACTAGTGCTGATATGGGCACAGCTAGATCAAGGTTTTCTTTCCTGAAAACAAATTTGCCGGCCAATCAGTAGTGTGAAAAAGATTTCAAGAAAATACTTTACCTACCCAGGAGAACAAATTGTGTGCATGGATCTTGGGAATTTGCATGTGACAGTGGCAACAGCTGCCTAACTGGCCTCCCATTTCTGTTTGCCCCCCTGCAGCTGGTGCTCAGTGGGAAGCCAGAGACCCGGTGAAGAATAAACCAGGTTGAAACCACCCAGAAACTTCTGTCTTACTCAGGCTTTCCAGTGGTTGACAAACCCCTGCTGCGTCCTGGCCTCCTGTACTTCTCCACCCTCATCTTCTTCTAATCATTCTCCCTAGCCCCAGGCAGCTTCCACTGTTCGTGGGTGGAACCATGGGGGCCTGCTCCTTTCTCACGGCCTCAGCACCAGCCATGATCATCTCCCATCTATGCACCTGAGTCACTCCTCATCTCCTTCAGGCCTTTACTTACCTGCTGCCTTTCTCAGGGAGGCCTTCCCTGATCCCCTTCCCTGACCAGAACTCATTTTACACTGGAACCCATTCCGTGAAATTTCCAACCTTCTGACCCACTTAATTTTTCTCCATAGCACTTGCCATCAGCTGACATAACATATATTTCATTATATATTTATATTGTCCATCTGTTCCCACTAGAAAAAAGTTCTGAAAGTACAGGGACTTTTGTCTCTTTCGTTCAGTGCTATTCCCTAGCAACAGGAATGTGTCTTGCACAGATGAGGGGCTTGAGGAATGTTTGCAGAATCAATTAATGACCTTAACATAAAAAAATTTTTTTTTAAGTTTCTTTAAATTAGTTAAAGCACGTTGATTCTTAAAGAACCACTCACTGTTTGGAAACTGTTGATTAGGCTACTTAAGCTAGATATTTACATTTCCCAAATCTAGCCTAAAGTTTAGAGTGTTCACCTATTTAGTCGTCTCATTGTTCCCTTTACTCTTTCTTTCCTAGGCCTGTTATAGACTACTGTCTTTCCAAAATGGCAGTTCTGTGATGTGACTTCTCTGGTGGATGAGAACAATCCCTCTTGTCTCTAAAGATGGAAGTCAAGTGCCACCCAGTGCCCCTCTGTCTGTGACTTACTTTTTAATCTGTTCCTCATACATTTGCTTCTGTGTTTCTATTTCCTTTTGTAAGTCCCGGACTGTCCTCTGCAAAGAATCAAGTTCCTCTTCTCCAGAGTTCTTTTTTCCAGGCCCAGTTTCAGAGTTTGGACTGGCAAGAGTATCTCCCTTGGAGTCACAGGCTTGGGAAGAGAGTGCATTGGCTTCCTCCCCAGGGGACCCTGGCAGGGAAGGGACGTTATCATAGGTAGAAGTCCGCTGGGAGTCAGAAAGTTGGCGCAAGTCTTGAGACATCGTTCTCCTGTGCCCTTCCCCTGCCTTTGCCTCTGAAGGTGACCAGAACTCATTTTTAAAGATCTCCATTTTGCTGCTGTTGGCACCTTGAAAAGCTGATGTCAAGAAACATTTCCGGTTAGGGAGTGTCTGAGTCCTTTTTCGAGACTGCATCTTCCAATCTCCTGGCTTCTCCCTGGGTGCTTTGCTGCTGTCCTCCAGAAACCCATCGCTCGGCTGCTGTCCGGTGGGACTGGTTGTGTCAGAGTCGCTTGTCTAGAAAAGAAATGGCCATGGATGTCACATGGGGTTTTCACCTCTGTGTGTCATGCTCCTAAGAAGGATTAGAGACCCCAAAACAAATGTTTCCTGGTAGCATACCGATGAAACTCTTAATATATCACATTAATTGGTTATCTGCATTGGCATTTTTTCCAAAACAATACTGAACTAAAGAAACCATGTTCTAGAGATGAAGTGCTCACCAAAATCAAGTGTTTGTGGTTAAAGAATCCTAAAGTGGGATCCTTGGGTAATCTTAGAATGGGTGGTCTTTGTAAATATGACTGAAAACCCAGAAGCCATAAAAGTTTGATAAATTTGACCTTTTGATTTCCATGACCTAAAAAATTAAAAAGAACAAAAATAAAACAAAGAAATAAATCACCGCATACCAAACTAAAAAAGCAAATAACTGGCAAAAAATATTTGCAATGCATATCAGACAACTGGTTACTCTCCTTAATAGATAAAGTTCATAAATATTGAGAAGAAAAAGATTAAAAACCAATATAATTATGGTCAAAGGACAAGATCAGGCAGCTCATGGTGGAAAAAATGAAACTGGCCCTTGTACCTAAGAAAAGATGTTCAGCTTCTCTCATAATACGAGAAACTCAAATTAAAATTAAAACTCCTGAAAGGCCAGTTCTCACTTATCACATGAGCAAACTCCCAAAATTTGACAACATGCTCTTCTGCTGGTCAAAGTGTAGGAAAACAGTTCTTTCATGCATTGCTTCTGGAAGTATAAAATGATACAAACTCCGATAATTTATTTTAAAATCACACAATCAAATCGATTTACTCTCTGACCCATCAAGCCCACTTCTGAAAATTTATGTGAGAAATACATCTACCTGAGTACAAAAGGAGGTCTGGTCAAGGTTATTTATTACAGCTTGATTTGTAGTCTAAAGAACTGAAAGGCTGGGTACAGTGGCTGATGCCTACAATCCCAGCACTTTGGGAGGCCGAGGAGGGTAGATTGCTTGAGCTCTGGAGTTCGAGGCCAGCCTGGGCAACATGGTGAAACCCTGTCTCTACAAAAAATACGCCAAAAATTTAGCTCAGCATGGTAGTATGCACCCATAGTCCCAGATACTTGGGAGGCTGAGGCCATAGAATCGCTTCAGCAGGAGGTCTAGGCTGCAGTGAGCTGTGATCACACCACTGCACTCCAGCTTAGGCGATAAAGTGAGACCTTGTCTCAAAAAAAAAAAGAACTGAAGGCAGTCTGTTTATCTATAGGGACTGGTACAACTACAGAATGGAACACTGTATACCTCCTGAAAAGATGAGGTCATATGAGGTAGTTATCTGGGTATTGACATGAAAAAGTCTCCAGGATACACTGCTAAGTACAAAGATACAAAGTTATATGTGAGAGTGTATGTGTGTGTATGTATGTGACTGTAGAGAGAGAGAGAGAATTATACTACATTTTGTGTAAAAAAGGAGGTAAATTACACTCATGTTTTCTTGTATTTTCAAAAATGAACAATGATGGATAAGAAACTATGAAGGCTAAATGAAGGCAATGAGGGTTGGGGTGGGTGAGAATATGGGAGGGAGTAGAACTTCTCAATGTATACTTTTTTCTATCTTTTTGATTATTTGAACCATGTGCATATATTATATATTTTTAAATGAAATCATTAAGAAAAAGGAGAGAGAATATGATACTTAAACATAAAATCAATTGCTTCTTAGCTCCTCTTGGCTAAGATCAAGTGAGACCTAAACATAAAATCAGACAATTGGGTTCGAGCCCCGCCTTTGACCTTGGTAGCCAATCATTTGCTTCAGAAACCCCACCTGGAGTTAGAAGCACCTGGGTCCTGAAGGAAGAACTGAATCTGAGCCCTCCTCTATAACAAGTTAGTGCTTCTATGTTGGGCCAGCTGCTCAGCCTCTCTGAGTTTCTGCTCCTCAATAACACAATACGAATGATAAATTCTGCCCTACAGTGTTATGTAATATGATGACTCTAGAAGTGAACAGTATAAATTTTCGAGCATAGTTCCTGCCCACAGAAATCAATAAACGGCAGAAATCTGTTAAATGAGTACAATAATGGCTATTCTCAAGGACTGTAGGATGATCTTGTTACATGAAGCATGAGCATTTTAAAATTTTATTTTAGTTTTAGAGTGTTAGTAAAATGCATTGCATCCAGAAATACCTACCCTAAGAAAAATCACAACCACTACTCATTACCTGCCTTTTTAAAAAATCTTCAGAGTTAACAGTACTGTAGGTAACTTGAATCATCTGATCAACTAGAAATCTTAACTCCATTTTTTTGGCCACACATAAAGATCAAGCTATTATATAAAGTTCACATGTTCTTTGTAAAAATATTTGTTCCTATAAATATATAAAAATATTTGACCTTTGTAAATGATTGCCCTCACATAGTCTACATTTCAGAGTCAGCAGAGCTTGTGGACACTGGGAACGTGAGTTTCAACCCTTCAGCACAAACGTGGGGGCTGACACGGCTGAGAAAGCTTATCGAGGAATGAGAAATATTACACAAACACATCACATACTCTGAGAAAGGAATCACGTTTCATGGGTTAGCAGGAAACCAGTTTTCTCTGGACGTTCACCCAGGATTTTCAACAATTCTCATAAAAACATTTACAATGTGGTATACATTTTTTCCATTGAATTTCTCTGGGTTTCATTTGAGTCTCTCTTTTAGAGTAGGCTTCAGTGAGGACTCTCATTGCTCAGTCACTGGGCAATTGGCACACTTGTCACTCACCCCCCTCAAGAATGCCAATAGAAACTAGATTTGGAGGACAGGCATGATGGCTCATGCCTATAATTCCAGCACTTTGGGAGGCTGAGACAGGCAGATCACAAGGTCAGGAGATCGAGACCATCCTGGCTAACGTGGTGAAACCCTGTTTCTACTATAAATACAAAAAATTAGCTGGATGTGGTGGTGTGTGCCTGTAGTCCCAACTACTCAGGAGGCTGAGGCAGGAGAGTCACTTGAACCTGGGAGGTAGAGGTTGCAGTGAGCCAAGATTGTGCCATTATACTCCAGCCTGGGTGACAGAGTGATACTCCATCTCAACAAAGAAAGAAAAAAAGAAAAAAGAAACTAGATTTGGAAAGAGGCCAGGCTTTCAAGGTATGTTCAGATGAGTCTGTATCAGTTGTGCCCACTGCCACTGCATCATCTAAAACTCCCCAAATTGCGACCCCAGAGCAGGCCTTACATGGAGTTGCCTGGACTAAAGGAAGAACCCAATGAAAGCAGACGGTTCTCTGCACCTTACCATGCTACTGAAGCTGTCTGTCCTAGAAATTCGGGGGTCTTCAGTGGCATCCCAGCCCACAGAGCTTCGGGCCACTGGAGCTTTCTTGGGGTCGTTTTTCTGGGCAGGGGGTGACAGCGGTACATCCTTGGACTTGGGGAAAAGGACTGCATGATCTCTGATCATCATAGTCATCACTCTTTGGATCTGAGGAGTCCCTGAAAGAAAGAAGAAAAAGATATGTAGAGTAGTATAGGAGGCAGGTAGTCAGTCCTCAAGGATCTTCACTTGTGGATGTCCCCAGACTCAGTTCTACAACTACATGGCCCAGAAGGGCTTCATTTTCCTTCTCAAAAGACCCTTTTTAATTGCTTGGAGTTGGAAATTATGTTGAAAGGGATGGAATAAAAGGATATGGGAGTAGAATGAAAGAGGGAGCTGTTTTAGAGGGAGCCAATAGTCCACTGGATTAGTTTTTGATCAGGAAAGTAGGCAATAAAACAGAAGAAAAATGAAAACAGCTTTCTCTCATGATGTGGTCCTCAATATGACATCTGGTTTCTTATGAGACACACAGCAAATATGTGCCAGGCTTACTGCCCCTGGCCCACATCCATGGCAGATATCAGTACTCTATGCCAGGACTTTTGTTCATTGAACCAAGACACAACCTCAGAAGCCTGCCCAGCACAGTTTCATAAGCAGCCTTTTTGTGAGCTGGCTTATAAAATAAAACCTGGCGGGGCATGGTGGCTCATGTCTGTAATCCCAGCACTTTGGGAGGCTGAGGCAGGAAGATCACTTCAGGTCAGGAGTTCGAGACTAGCCTGGCCAACATGGTGAAACCCTGCCTCTATTAAAATTACAAAGATTATCCACGTGTGGGGGTGTGTGCCTGTAGTCCCAACTACTCAGGAGGCTGAGGCAGGAGAATCACTTGAACCCAGGAGATGGAGGTTGCAGTGAGCTAAGGTCGCACCACTGCACTTCAGCCTCAGCAAGAGAATGAGGCTCCATCTCAGTAAATAAATAAATACAATGAAACCTGCTTGCTTGATCTGGCTAAGGGTGTTTAAAAGTAATGAAAGACTAAGAAATACTAGCTAGCTATTTTTGTGCTAGCCTACTGTACTCTAGGACCATTGGGCAAACGCTTGACCTGTCTTTTGTTGTGATCTGGAAAATGGACACAATTCCTGCCCTGCCTACCTCACAAAGCTACTGCATAATTCAGATGAGAAAGATAACCAGCTGAAAATGCTTGACAAACTTCAGAGCAGTGCACAAATATCAGGGCGAGTGCTGTATTTGTTACTTCCTGTGCACCTGCTTTCGTTACGGGACCAGCCATACCTCTCATGATCACAGCAGGGTCTTCAACCTTCGACCTGATGAGATTCACACCAATCACAGTAGCCAGGTTGTCCACGCTCATCTTATTAACAGCACAGTTCAGCTGTATTTCATGTAGGAACCTGGAGGCAGCCAAGAAATCCCATGGTAGAAAGCAGGAAGTAGCCAGGAAGAAGAACCATATGGTTCCAGTGAGAACTCCGGGATGTATCTCAATGCTTTCCTCCTAGTCTCAGGAATGAGACCAGCCTGCTCTGCCCACAAGAATTTTGACTCATCCTGAAAGATCCAAGACCAAGGAAGGAAGAGGAACCAGGAGGGTCCTGCCCAGCTGCTGAGATACGGTATTGGGGAGTTGGGAGGAATCACATAAGCAGGAGGTAAGAGCCATTTCAGGAGCTCAGAGTGGACTAGAAAAGGTGAAATGGACATCTGACCATATTCACGTCTTGCCTTGATAGGCTTATATCCCAGCTGCCAGCACCCATCCCACCAAAGTCTCCAAAGAGAAAAACTTTATTAGTAAGAATGTCTCAGGTCTGGGGAATCCATGGTGCCTCCTTGCTCTCATCCTCTGATTAGAGCACGAGCATTGCTAATTCTCAGCAGGTGCTCCATAACACTGAATTTTTACTAAAATTCTACCCCTTTGAGGAACAAAGCTCTTAGATTCACTGTAAAAATAGGGAATTTCTAAATACTCTAAGAACCATTTAAAAATTTATAGAATGAAGCAACAAAATTTCAAATACAGAGCTATTATTAAATAAATGGTGATGTGTCCAAAGAATGAAACATTATGAAATACTATAAAGTTATTTATAATCTAATTTTGTGACATATGGAAATGCTCATAGTTAAAAATTAAACCAAAAAAGCAGGATACAATCATATATATATATATATATGTATATATATACACACACACATACACATATATATACATACACATATATAAAAGATATATATGGTATAATTTTGATTTACTATAAAATACTGTTCCCCTACATTTATACTGAGGTATGAAAAGATCTATCATGAAGAGGAAACACCCAGAAGGAAAAACGCAAGTGTTAATAGTACTTATTGCTAGGTGAGGGGATTGTGGGTTCTTTTTATTTCTCATTTACCATTTGCTACATCTTCCTGGTTCCCAAGTCAAGCAAGTATGACTTTTATAATCTAGGAACTAGAACAAATTATTTAAAAAAAAAATAAAAGACATAATTCAGGTCTGTCTGGAATGAAGATCCTACTTCCCAGCCCAGCCAGATCTGGATCAATCCACAGCTAGAGTTGCCACAGGGATGATGCACGGCCGGTCTCCAGAAAGGGCTGAAGGACAATAACCAGTGTGACCCAGAATGAATGTCTCCCCGGCACTAAGCTATGGCTCACAGTCACGAAGATGGGAGATCATTCTGGAAACATTATAAGGATTCTGGGTTCTCTTGCATGTCCCAGGACCCTGGGAAGTGCTGAGGCAGGCCTAAAGCGGGGAGCATGTTCATTTTTTGGGTCAACCAGGTTTTCAGAATCCTTGAAATAATACAGGAAGCTACTTTAGTGTTATGTGAATGGAGCTGATATTCCAAAGTGCTGGACCAGAATCTCTGTGTTCACAGAGGTAGTCCCTCCTTTTCTAACTAGGAGCTTCTTTCTGATGGGGTTGAAAACCGTAGAGTTGATACCATGGGCCTCTCACCTGCAGATATAGCTCAGGAGACTATAGTTGTCACGAGGAAGGATGGAGAGCTGCTTCATCAACTCCTGCTGAGCCTGGGAAGAGATTTACACAAGCAAATCATTTACCAGTAAATGACCCTGCCCACGTGCCAGCAAGAAGACCCTGGAACAGAATTGCTATATCTGTGCAGAAACGACACTTTGGCAGTCATTCCTGTCCCTGTAGTTTTATGGATTAAAAAAAATGAAAATAGCTCTAAATTCTCATAAAATTTCAAAAAAAAGGTTCATAGATTTTGTCATGTGTGCTTTTTATTTATCTGTGATTATGCCACTGCACTCTACCCTTGACCCTGAGCTACTCTAAGGAAGGACTGTTTAACAACTCATACGATAATTGTTTGCTTAATGAATGCTTGAGAGGTAACAACTCAATAAAGAAAAAGACCATAATAAGATATCTCAGAATTACTTTAAGACTGGTGAGAAAAGGAGGATACTTCTGAGAAGGATTTCAAGCACTATGGCCTAGCTGAGACCTGCTGGGAGACAGACAGGCAGAAGATGCTGGAGGGTGGTGCAAGGTGACTGTTCACGCTCTGCAGTGGATGGCTGTGGATGTCAGGCAATGTCTACAAGGAATGCATGTGCCAGAGAGACGAGGGAAGGGAGCTTTTCTGTATTTTCAACCACAGTTGCCTACAGTGTCTGTAATCACCATATGCAACATGGTGCTTGTGAGAGTACACGATTCACTAGCTGAGTGTGGTGGTGGGCACCTATAATCCCAGCTACTCGGGAGGCTGAGGCAGGAGAATAGCTTGAAACCAGAAGGCGGAGGTTGCAGTGAACTGAGATCAAGCCACTGCACGCCAGCCTGGACGAAAAAGCAAAACTCCGACTCAAAAACAAAATAAAACAAAAAGAGGGTACACAATTCCCATGTGGCATGCAGGCACTCCTCAAACCTGAGCAGCTCTCCTGTAGAAAACACACCCTCCAGCCTTGTCGGCCCACAGGTGGCACCTCCTGTAGATGTAGACCTTCTTAGCGCAGCATCAGCTTCATGCTGAGATCCCTCCTTCAGCTGAGTCAAGTAAATTCTTTGCAAAGGTTGCTACACATTCACCCCTCCCAGCTGCCACCTCTGCCATGTTTTCGCCAGTGAGAAGGACCTTGGTCCCTGTGTGTAGACATGCATTGCCACAGAGGTGGAAATTCTCAAAGACGCTGAGATTGAGAAAAGCTGGGAGAAGCAGGTGTCAAGTGAGTGCGGGGGTGGGAATCTTATTGTCAGAACAGTATCTAGGTGCCTCCTTTACTTTCCCCAGAACCCAGGGATGAGACACCATCTGAAACATTTACCTTTTTAGCTGCCTTTTAAACCTTATTCCACACAATGTTATTACTTTCACAATGGTGAGCAGATATACCAGTATAAGTTAAGATTTTTCATATCCCCTTCTCCCTCCCCCAATAAAATTCATAAGTTATGCACAAAATATCACACCTCAGATTATGCAACCTAATTTTTGTTTGGAGAAGAGCCACAAAACCTGTATCAGGTTAGCCGTATCATGATTGTTCTCTTCCTTTCTTAATTTTGAAATATAAAGTCAGCTTTTCTTTTATGTCAGGACCTATTCAAATCATGATGCTCCCCGCACCATCTGTCAGGGATGGAAGTTCTTACAGCCGTGTTTTCTTACAAGGCTAGGGTGCTATTTCTTCATTCATTTTAAGTGAATATATTCTGTGGAGCAGACTATCTAATAAATTCTGAAGCATGGAAGATAATAAACCTCCCCTTATATTAAAAACATTTTTAAGCCACCCACCATTATCATATCCCTGGGACTCAAAGCAATCTAGGCATAGCTGATATTATGAAAATTATTTAAGTTTGTGATGTCCAATAGAGGAGTTATTTGCCACAGGTAGCTACTTAAATTTAACTAAATCAAAATTAAATAAAATTAGGAATTTGGCTTCTTCTCAGGTGTACTAGCCACATTTTAGATGCCCAAAAGCCATGTGTGGCTTGTGGTTACTATATTGAATGGTGCAGATATATATAAGTTCCATTACCATAGAAAGTTCTATTGGTCTAAGTAAATAAACTGAGTCTTATAAAAGATGCATAATTTGTCTAATGGCAAAATCAAAGTTAAATCTAGGTCTTCATTATAGATTTTTCTGTGCACCACTTTGCCAGAGAGGGCTTTTAACATAGTCATTGATATAAACCAACCTACTTAAAGAGGTTAAACCCTCATATCAACAGTGTGACATAAACTTCTTCTTGGATCACTTGAATTTGAAAATCTTGTTTAAAAATCATCAAGAATTGCTGTTGTTCGTTGGGTTTCATCAGTTTCCTTCGTTGGTTGGTTGGCTGGCTCATTATAGTAACATGACTATAGTGTGGTCATTGTTGACTATAAGGCTTTTCTAGAAATAATTTATTCAGGATCAGAAATCCTGCTGGTCAACTTGTACACTCTCACAAGCATGATGTTGCAGATGGTGATTACAGAACCTACAGGCAGCTGTGGCCGAAAAGAATGACAATCAAAAAAACTTCCCTGTCCTGCTTCTCCCTAGCACATGCATTCTTTGATCGACCACGCCTGACACTCACAGCTGCTGTAGAGCTTGAACTATGTGACCTCACACTTGCCTTCCAGCCTGTCCTTGTGTCCCAGCAAGTCTCAGCAGGGTCATAGTGCTTGAAACCCTCCTTTGATGTATCCTCCTTTTCTTACTACTTTTAATATGACCCAGTAGTATTTGATTATGGGCCGATTCTTTATTGGATTATTACATCTCATGAAGGCTGTGGTTTGCCAGTCACTATGATTGAGTTCATATGCCTTTTGTTGCTGAGGAAGTTTCATTTTGACTATCTTACCAAAAAGTATGGGCCCCTTGACCCACTGTTGCCTAGTGGAATCTTGTCCAGAAAACCAATCACTTGCTTCTAAAGCAGGACAACTAACTCTAAGAAGATGCAAACCTTTGCCTCATCTGCATTCGTGAGCTGCCCACAGAGCAGGAACCCTTCATACTGGCTCCAGGGAACCACGGGCTCTGGGAGGTCTCGGAGGTAGAGCTTTAACAGGGAAGCCACAGTGTGCACATCTGTGTCTCTGAAAGAAAATAAGCAACACTCTTTGAAACTCTTTGAAAAAAAAAACATTAGGATGTTCCTCACTTCCATCCTGGTGATTCAGTGACTAGAACCATAAATTACAAAGGGGAATTCTGCAGAGGAGTAGAGTCTGATAAAGAAGAATCAGAGCAAAACATTTTTGCTAATTCACCCTTCTGGAACAACAATCCCAAATACATTTTCCTCTGTCCCTTCCACCCAACTACCTCAAAGGTAAGTTCAAGGTCTACATTTTTACTAAACCTTCCTTAATGATTTTAGTCTTTATTGCATTCTTCTTTCTTCAACTTATTTAGCGCCTCACAGTTAGCATTGTCTAATTAGTCTATAATTTTGTATGTGTTAACTCTTTTATATCCTTGGTCCATTCATCTCTTTAATCTTCCAGAGTGCCTAAAATAGTGCTGAGATTCATTAATGCAATCAATCAATAAGCATTGAGAAAACCTGCCAGGTGCAAGATACTTGTCACACACTGGGATTTCAGTAACCAATCCAAGGGACACGCAGGAGCCCTGACCCCATTGAGCCACAGAGCTATGGGGACTCGAGCATTACAATACTGTGTGGCTAATGCTATGTTATGGGAAGCCCAGGATTCAGTATCCTATGGAAGCATGGAAAAAGAACACCCAAGGCAGAGATGGGAACACATAAGTGACTTCTCAGATGAAAGAGCACCTGAAATGAGCTCTGAAAAGTGGTAAGGGGTTAGGGCATGAGGCAGGCAGCATGTGTGTCAGCCTGGAACATGAGGAGAGGAGGCCTCACCATGGGCCTGATTGACTGAAAGAAGCACTGCTCTTCAGTTCAGCTTCTCCATCTATAGGAGGACTTCACAAGTACAGGCCAGGAGCCAGATCTGTCCCACTGCCTCTACTTGTACAGCCTGTCAACGAATAATGATCTTTACATTTTTTAATAGCTGACGGGAAAATCACAAGAAGAAGAGTGTTTCCTGATGTAAAAATTATAAGACATTCAGATGTCAGCATCTGTAAGTAAAATTACGGAAGAACACCACCACGTTTGTTCATTTATGTGCTAAGCAGAGTATCGTGGTTGCAGTAGAGACCATCTGGCATGCAAAGCCTAAATATTTAATATGTGGCCCATTAAGAACAGTTTGCTGACCCTGGCTTACAAGGCAATTGCATTGATTCTGCAATGCTACAAGAGAAAATAAGATTCACTACCATATTCCTGAAGCTGAAGAAATGTTTATTTCATATTTATAAAACCTGTCATTCTTAGGCGGCAGCCCTGGTAGCGTCATGAAAAGGATGTGATAGGAGGTGCAGAGCAACCTGGGAATCTCCTTGATTTCAGTGATGAGAAATATAGAATAGGGCGGAGGACATGCCTCCTGGTCCTAGGAGGGAAGGGAGGGGTGGACAAGAGGAGGAGAAGGGAAGCATCTGAGGCAGCAGAAACAAGAACACTGGGCCTAGATTGTAAAGCTCTGTCTTGGCGCTTTGTGTGCATTTGGCTTTGGTTTTGACAGCCACTTGTTGGAGCTGTCTTCTGAAAAGGCTCCCCCTTTGCAGCCTGTGAACTTTACCTGAATAGGAAAACACAGGCTGGCACAGAGCTCACTCTATGCTCTGTGGCTGCCCTCAGGAAATCTGGGATGAGAACCATTTATTTAACATGAGGATTCTGGAAAATCCTTCCCCGCTGAGTCACTGCCTAAAAATACCCAAGGCAAAGCCAGACTAGGAAAAGTACTCTTGTCAAAATACGTTAGGAGAAATTCCCGAGAAGTGGCAGAAAGACAGTCAGCTGACAATTTGCAGGAGCAGAATCCTCCCAAAGTCCAAAAGTTGCATCCCGCAAAAGTCCCTACACTGCAGTCCACCCGCTTGTCTCTAACAGCATCCTGAGACTCCCATTTGATTGGGGCCTCTCCTTCACACACTCTATCCACTCAGCCTTCCAAATCTCTTCAATTCTATTATCCTGAAGTGAGGCTGATCCCTGTAATTCCCTCCTCTCCTTTCACTACCCTATGCCTCTAGTATTCTATGCTTTGTCCACTACAGGGCACAGCTCTCAACACTGAAACACGCCAATGGAATGAGTGAAGAAAACAGAGTTTGAAATGGAAAAAACAGTGTAAATGATTAAGTCAAGAAACTGGATCCTGGCTGGGAGCAGTGGCTCATGGCTGTAGTCCCAGCACTTTGGGAGGCTGAGGCGGGTAGATCACTTGAGGTCAGGAGCTTGAGACTAGCCTGGCCAACATTGCAAATCCCCATATCTACTAAAAATACAAAAATTACCTGGGCGTGGTGGCAGGTGCCTGTAATCCCAGCTACTCAGGAGGCTGAGGCAGGAGAATCATTTGAACCCCAAGGCAGAGGCTGCAGTGAGCCGAGATTGCACCACTGCCCTCCAGCCTAGGTGACTGACAGAGTGAGACCCCATCTCAAAAAAAAA